>NW_026713045.1:623333-1246666 GCF_030625045.1 Achroia grisella | reverse complement strand
GGTCCGTTCTAGGTCGAAATCGGAATGTATAAAAACAGTTTGGTATGCCAGAATTGTCTAAAACTTTTGATCAGACTGATGGTAAAAGTTTCTTTATATAATTTTTATTAACAAATTACTGAAAATTTATTTAATGAAAAACCTATTATCAAAGCAATACTAATGTCAAATATTATTGTTACTTCTGTTTAGCTGTGATGAAACACTGTATAATAAATTTAATTTGTATTTCTAAGTGAATTCTCTTTCATTCTTATTCTTTTCATATTTGTACATGCTAAACTTTATCACACGTGGGTGGTAAAAGGTTATACCGCAGCGTATATACGTCACTAACATCAGGGGCTGAATTGTGTAATTCTATTGCCAACAAATCTCATTTACAACATCTTGAAATGGCAATCTGCTATTATTGATAACTTTCGACCTTCTACTTGAAAAACTTATTCTAAGGTTTGCAACTGAATCTGTCAATTAGGAAAGCCCTACATTTGAGGAATATTATTATATGAAAATGTAGATTGCCAACCCTAATGGACCCTCATTAAGGTTAGTAAATACACCGTTGAATTGACATTGTAATTTATTTGGATTTATGAAATTTTTGCGCCGATTCTATCAGTCAGGTGTGAATCAATCTATACAAAATAGAAAATTCGCTATAGCTAGCTTCTATATAGAAACTTGCACTTAATTCTATATAGATTTCTAGTAACTATATAGATACAGGTGCATTACTAATCTGATTTTTTAAAATAATCTTTATTAATATGTATAATTATTTTTAAGTTTTTTAGAATGGAAAAAATATTATACATCTCGCCCTATTACGAAAGTAGCAAACGTACAAAAAATATTTACTCTTTACGAATAAAAGTAAAAAGTATGTCAATATTTCTCAGGAAATAAGTTAAAAATAAAATACTATTCCAAACCTGGAACAGTCGTAGGTAGAGCCGAAATTATTACTTTGTCATATCGTGCTTTCTCCTAAATTTTATAAATGCACTAAAATCCCTATGAGATGATTGATTGAATTAATCTCTTTGTAAACAAATCAACAAACTCATGTTCGTGTTTATAAGTTTCAGATACCATTTGTTGTTACAAAATTGTAATCCGTAATGTCACTCTAGTATTATCATAAATTGTTTAGCTCCTGATTTAGTTAAAATATATTACAATTTCAAGTTGTTTAGTTTTCAAAATTTATTGCTATACCTGGAGTCCTTAAAACACCGCTTTATACAGATTATGAGGGTATAGTTTTGTATAACACTGTATTTAATGGTCCTTTTTTCCTAGAGCGTAAAATTAACATAATATAGTATGAGTAATTGAGTACATTATCATACATAGGTGGATTTTATAAACAAAATCTTATTATGATTCGTGTAAAGCAGCGTTTTTAGATTTGCCGTTTTTGTTAGGTAACATAGTGCCTTCTAAGCATATATTTCTGATTATTAACTTGAAATGACGATTTCTCACGGGTTGAACAATATTATGTAGCCTTTGTTCACCTGGAATATATACCATTCGTGAATAGGGGATTGCCTTCTACATACACTTATACAAATACACACTTATACTATAGTAGTGTGTTGAATTCAGTTTCTCTATTTCCGTATTTGTCGATCTTAATACTTTAATAGTTGTGAATTATTTTGAACAAACGGTTAATTACAGTTGTTAGTTTAATAAAATAATTTCATGCTATCCTTATAGTCATTGCAGCATCTTTTTTTGTTCAACCAATCTTGAATGGGAAGATAAAAAAATAAGTCAGTATGTCTTATTCTTATTCCTTTTTTAAATCATTCCATTTGTATTATATAATAGATTCATATAAGAATTAGGTTTTTATGGCCATAGACACATTATAGTTAATTGAATAATTTGATTTTACGATCTCAAGTCACATAATTTATGCAGTCACAATAATAATGAGAACTCTAACCATTTAAGTGGAAAGTATTAAATGCATGTAATTGGCATTATAGCAATGGTATCGTGATGATATTTATATATGTATATAATCATATTATGTATGCTAAAAATCTGTCTATCTGTCTGTCTATTTGTTTGTTACAATTTCATTACTAAACGTCTCAAACTATCTTAATAAAATGTGAAGAATGATTAAGTAATTAATTAATATTTTTCAACTCGGAAAAATCAGACGAAGTAGAGGTGTCAGGTCCATTAATAATATATCTGTCAAATGGTATCCATATAATTATTTAGTCATTTTAGCAAATTCTGCGGACTAATAAATCAGTGTTATATTAATACGAAAATTTATAATTGCCTTCTACAAACCATCTTTAACATATCTACGAACTTTCAACGATTAATCTACTGTATTAAAATTCTAGTAACATATACTGATATAAAAGTAGTAATTTAAAAATCAGTTCATGTGAGCATATCTACGAAATACAAATAAATGAAGAGAAAGGCGACACAAAAGAAATTAAGCTATTGTCTTCATTATGACCGACTCTTAAAGAAACGAACGTCTCTAAATTATAGATACATATAAAATTTTGCACAGCGATTGACTATATGACTTGAGTAGACACTGAAAGATTTCCCAAAGATCCCATGGGAACACGCTCAATGGTTATGCAGGAAAAAAAGCTCGTGTGCAATAATATCTTTAAACTCTATAGTATTCTAATACACACAGAGGGTGGCTGCTATGTTTATTTGGTTTTTTGTCCGCTATTGACTGTAGCTCTCCGACTGGCTCCAACTAATGGACCGGTTTTGTCGGTTCAATACAAGAACTTTTTATTTTCCGGCGTATTAGACGTGCATACATTCTATGCATATTTTTTCACGACTTAGCTGAATGGAAGAATAAATTCATCTGGTCGCCATACTATTCATTTGGTTCGGAAGCGAGGGTTTAATATTCTTTTTTTTTGGAGGTTTTAGTTTCATACGAAGATTAAGTACACGTATATAATTGGTATAAAATGTGTATAAGATGAACAGGAGAGTAAGCGAATTTAATTCCTTTTAGAATCGAAACAGATTCTAAAAGGAATCAAATCTGTACCCAAATTTTCGAATGAAGACATTAGGCACAAATAAGAAAGTTATATTGTTAGTCTGTTGAAAATGTAAAGCGTAAAATGAGTTTCTACTAATATAACAATTTTATAATCAGCAATTTACAATAATGAAACTTTTATAGCAATTTCTGATACAAAGATGACAGTTGGATGAATTGTTGTTGCTGATATTTATATATTGCTCGGCTCAGCTTTTTTGTGACTCTCTCTGTCTAGCGGCTTCACTAATGCGAACCCTTTATCTTGGAACTTCTGCGAAATATTTAGTAAAACCTCACGCCATAAAAGGGATATGTATTCAGAATGTGACGTTCATAAAATTTTAGTCTATTCTTTGAAATTTACTCCTGACTGACTCAGTGACCTACCACTGTTTTATATTTTTTACTTATTACTAAAGCCATCTAAATTCGATTATTATAGTGAACCTCTTGGATTTGATCATTATTTTGAAAGACAGGTGTTGTCTGCCAAAATGAAAATCCGCATCTGCCGCATTGCTCTGAATTGTTTTTATTTTGGCTCGTTTATTAAGTATTTTTGTTCTCTATTCTATTGTTGAATTCATTTTTTTGTTGGCAGGGCTGAACCTTGAGAATAGCTTCATGAGCAGCCCCGTCTCCCCGCCAGAGATGAAGCCAGACACAGCGATGCTGGACGGGTTACGGGAAGATGCAACTTCTCCGCCTAATTCCTATAAGAATTATCCGCCTAACCATCCTCTGAGTGGCTCAAAGCACCTATGCTCAATATGCGGAGATAGGGCATCAGGAAAACATTATGGTGTATTCAGGTATGTATATTTATAATAAGTGTTTCAATTTATTATTAAAATAATTTAGTACTTTGACATTTCTTGGAAAAGATGATTATGAAATACTACCGAGATTGTAGGTTTATACGTGTACCTACGTATGACTTCATTTTGAGTTAAATATAACTAATCTGTACACAAACGTGACAGATTATAACTATAGACGTTACGTGAGTTACGTTATTAATGCAATCACATGATATCCCAGTGTAGGACTAGCTATACAGAATCGTTCAATGTATAAAAAGACTCATCATAATTTTACTACATGCTTTTTATATAGATACTAATACTATAAAGAGGTTCAGTTTGTGCTGCAGCTTGGAAGATCAGGGCAAAGTCGGGTAGCAAGTACCACGCGGATTTTTTTATTGTCAGATAGCCCGCTAATCGATGAAGAAACAAAAATGTTGCAAAATATTTATTAGATATAATGAATACTTAATTGTGTAAAATATATTAATAAATATTATAATTAATTAATACCTAACGTGATTATAAATAAAACTAATGGCATGGAATGTTCATAGTAAAAATGGGACACATAAAAGACCGGTTTGTTTTTGTAATTGGAACATTACAAACAAACTTAAAAATATTATATATTGGGTCTATATGTATTTTTATGTTGTAAACTAGTGTGATATACACTTCTATCTAATGAATTATTTATATAAGATATGCTTGGTGCTCGATTGAACACGAATTTGTTATCATAAAATATTGCATAATTTTTAAAAGCCCACGCAAAAAGAGGGATATATATTTAGCTTTCATTTTATTGTGACTACATGTGACATAACATTTACTCGGTATATATCGTACCTACCACCCACGCCTTTAAATGTGATTTTAATTTTGTATAAAAATATTAAAGGATCAGGTGTATTTATCTAACAGAACATTTGTCAGTTTTATTATTATATATTTCATACTTACTGAGCTCGCGACTTTGTGCCCGGTATTGTAATAGTTCATGACTTTATTGTTTATAAACCGATTGGAACAAAATACACTATATTTAAGTGAACGTACTACATTACATCAGACAAAATCGCATCAAATCGGTTAAACCGTTTCTGTTTACCGTGCCCAAACAGTAAGACAATAATTATTATTGGATCTATTTGGTTAATAACTACCCCAATAACAGTTATTCTCATATGTAGTCCATGTATAGACAGAGATCAAGTAGATTAAGTACATTTATTTTGTATATTTAGTTAGAAGTCTGGGGATCTATATCGTTATCACTACCAAAGGACAAGAAATGCTTGTATCACTGCTGATATGTACGCTATTGGTCGTTTGCTTTTTGTCTATTTTACTGATAGTAAATTTTGATTTTATATAATTATTTTGAACCCAAAAGTATTTCGAAACACTGAATTGACTTTTTAAACTACATCCCGAATTGATATGCGATACCTGCTGTAAATAAATTGTTTTAGTAATATACTGATGTATATCACGCGCAAGTGTGAGAAATAAGTTGACAGTTTTATAGTTTAGGTGAACGGTGCGACAGCACAGACAAACAAATATTGATTTTTGTATATTAGATTTTTATGGTATAATGATTATAACATGACATAACATAAAAAACAATAATGTTTATATGTTGTCACATTGTATTAAACTCAGTAGTAGTAGCTCAATTATTAGTTGGTCTAGCGAAGACCCAGTTACCTTTAGGTGACCATTTTTTTTATATAGATAAAACATTTACGTCACGCTTCTCTTCGTAATATTCTGAAACAAAAGAATACGCCAACCTTCATTTAAATAGACCACTGTCGCTTGATCGCATCCACATTCATCATAAATCTGTGTATTCATACAAACTCGCCGGTTATGAGTATTTTTAACTTGGCCCTTTTTCAACCCGTCACCTAATTGTTTGGCTTACGCAGGGTTGCTCACATTAAAATATTTAGTCTTTGTACGAAGAATAAAAAAATATAATATCTTGTACATTAACTCAATTTCACTCTCAAAACTCTCACTATTTTGACCGATTTTCGTAGGTCAAAATCTCGTACAAACTCGTACTCAAAAGAAAAGGTACTCTTAAAGCCAAAGATCTGGTTTTTGTACAAAAATTCTCTTATGTGGCATCCCTCGACATACGATTGTCTAGGGCGGCCTCTGCCTACAACTCCATTAACTTTCGCTCATTACCGATCTTATTCTCGTAGTTCTTTTTCCATCAATTATTTCCAAATGACCAAAGGGATGTAATATTCCCTTTCCTACTTTACCCTTTTGTTTCTATTATCGCTACATATTATACAAAAGTATACAATCAGAAACCCAGCGAAATGGTTAATAAAACTGAATATATTCAAAGTTCATCAAGAGATCGATTTATTCAGAAATGTATTTTTTTACTTTTCTAATATGGATAACCGATCGGTGTGAACTATTTGAAAACAGATCTAATCTAACAATATATCATTTCACTTACGTCCAAATATGTGATTCATCTGTATTACAATGCGTGACAATGTACATACATATGTATGCTGTAGCTTTAAAGTCGGTAAATATTTTATATGATTCTCCGTTTAATCATAGGTGACTTATATATGCATACCTTAAATACTTATACATGCTGGGAAGAGCGGAAAACCGTCTACAACGGTACCGACATTAGGATCGAACCTCCATGTGCCACACACGCTTCAAAGACCGTATAGTTGACGCCGTACTCTTGGAGATACCTGGCGGTGGCCAGCTCTGAATAACCGGTATATAACTAACATAAAAAAATATAGAAAGCAGTAACCTCCGTAAAATAAAACTGTTTTTACCTAAATGTAGTCTAAAGTACCTTAATCTGACAATAATACTGTCAGCAGTGAGTTTAACATGGATGTTACTCCCAGGGGTAAATATAAAAAAAAATATAATATTAATCTGTAGTTCAGGCAACTGTAAGGACTAGGGTTCATTCCCGGGAATTCTAGTCGAGAATTCCCGGGAAATCGTTGGGTTTTGTTCCCGGGAAATCAAGCTCGAGAAAAGTCGAGAACTCGAGAAATCAAGTACCTATATAGAAATTAAATTGCCGTTTGTTGTATTGCGTGGCGGCGCAATAATTTAAGATATTAAGGTTTTCTTCCATGTATTTTTTTTTGTTTTACAGAAACTATTTTTGTTTACAAGTTTAAGGTAGATTTTTTCTAAATAACCAGCCAAAAATGGTGCTGTCATTATAAATATAAGTTTGAATAATATTAGGTCCTAACATATGAAAGTGGTGTTTTGTAAAGGAGTATCCTGAAGTTTTTTTTTTTTTTCAAAATATAACATGTGTATTTAATCAAACTATGTACCATTGCTATTTATGCACTTTTGCCATCTCATAGGTACTTCATTGATCCCTTTACTGAAAAAACATTTGAACGGGAACATTTGTACATATCAATAAAATCTTTGAACTTTGGACTGCCCCATCGGATTTGAGTGTTTTCTCAATCAGTTATCCAAATTTCGAAAAAAATGGTAATCTGTTGGAGCAAGATCCGGGGAGCAATTGTAAAGTCTTAGACATTACAATTGAATCTCTTCTTATTTGGTAAATGTCAGTTGTACAGTGTGTGGTCTAGCGTTGTCCTGAAGCAGCAGTAGCCTACGGCGATTGACCAGCCTCGGTTGTTTAGTAGCTAGCTTTACCATTATGGTTTCTCAATTGCTGACAACACACATCTGCCGTAATCATCTAGCCAGATTTAAGAAAGCTGAAGTGAAGAACACCGGAACTAGTCCACTAAACGCTCGCAAGTAACTTTTTTTGGGTCAATTTTCGCTTGGGGCAGGTTTTGGTTGGTTTGCCAGGGTTCAGCCATTGCGATGAGCGTTTCCAATTATCATACAAGATCCACATCATCACAGGTAATGATTCGGTTTAAAATCCCTTTATTATTATGCCGGTTGACTAATGTAACGCACCAGTCTACGCGCGTTTGTGGATCGAAACGCGAATTGTCTACTCAATTCATGAGGGACCCACCTTTTAAGCTTTTTCACCCTCCCAATTTGCTACAAGTGGATTAATACAGTTTTGTCACTAACACCGCAACCTGCAACTAACTCGGACGTGGTTTGCGATGGATCTACTATAACAATTGCCTTCAATCCTTCATTACCAACCTTGGACTCCAGCCGCCCACGGGGATTGTTTTGCAGGTCGAAATTTCCAGAACGAAAAAGTTGCAACCAACAATGCATTGTGTTTTCTTTTGCGACACCACCACTATACACATCATTAATCCTTCGAGCCGTTTCTGCAGCACTAGTGCCATGGCGGAACTCGTACTCGTACTTGTAAATGACGCGATATTTTAAGTTTTCCATTTTGTAAGCTGAGTGACCCAAAGAAAAAACCAAGCATATGTATTACGGTTTTCGAAAAACAAATGCATGAGTGAATAGCCGTATAAATTAAAATTGAAATTTCTAACCAAAGAGGAGATATTTAAGATCAAAGTGGCCAGTACGACAAAACGCTAATTTCATATGTAATTTTATATATTTCAGTATTTTAAAAAAAAATTGCTTATTCAAAATATGTATAATGTTTTTAAATATACCAATCCAATAAGGGTTTTATAATTAATTTTATAGTTAAATTTATATTTAATATTTAACAAAAAATGCAGTGGTTTTCGTAACAAATTAAACCACTGAGTTTTTTGACGTTATTGGAACCAAATAATGTGAGAAAACGTACGTAAATGTAAATTTCTCGACAACCCGAGAAGACCCGAGAAATTAACCTCGAGAATTCTCGAGACCCGAGAAATTGAAAAGCTCGAGAAATCATGAACCCTAGTAAGGACATATCCATAGATAGATATCAATAGGGCAAATATTTACGCCCGCTTACAACGAAATATTAGATTTTAGCTCTCATATTGCAGACGATAGACGAACAAGGAAAATAAATATCACAAATTCCATCTCAAAATATTTTTCATATATTAAATATATTGATGGTGTTAATAATATCAATAATAATTTATTGTACGCAGAAGGAATTAGAAAAAATGTCAGTCTGGAAAAATGTACCATTTTCCCATGTATAAAAATAAAATACACAAACTTTAAAAAAGAATAATTGTTTCGCACAAGTATATAAGGTTAAAAATTTTCGTGTCACAAAGTTAGTTACCATACACCTCCGAAACGGCTTGACCGATTTTTATGAAATTTTATATGCATATTCAGTAAGTCTGAGAATCTGCTACTATCTATTTTTCATGCCCCTAAGTTTGTCCTACCCTAAATATTTTTTTATTTTATTATGATTTAGCATGGAAAAATACATACAACCCAAAATTTTCCCTTTTAGCATATAATTAGCCCTTGTAGCATTAACCCTAATTTTATAACAGACATTTTAATTCATATATCAAAACAACGTTTGCGGGGTCAGCTAATATTTTATAAATTCATAACATTATTTAAAAAAAAATGTTTATAATTGGCAGAAGTGTAGTACGATTAACCAAAGTTTATTGATTTATCCTAATTGAAGCCCAATATTTATATCAGAAATGTTTAGTAGAATCAGATGCTCTCGTTTTATAATGCTTCTGTATATTTACATAATATCTGAATGCGTAGGTAAACTGTAGTCTAGTCTCTATTACACATTATAATTATGATAAAAATAGAATAGACGGTACCTATGTGAAAATCTCAGCATCTCGCATTGTTATTAATATTATACAAGGAAGGGCATACAATTAAAAACACGTCGACACTATTAATAAAACTGAACTACATTTCTCAAGACAACATATTTTCTTGAGAAATGTAGTTCA
This sequence comes from Achroia grisella, assembly GCF_030625045.1. Taxonomy (NCBI): domain Eukaryota; kingdom Metazoa; phylum Arthropoda; class Insecta; order Lepidoptera; family Pyralidae; genus Achroia; species Achroia grisella. The sequence goes on along the minus strand of NW_026713045.1, from coordinate 1,236,938 downwards.
GTTTTATTAATATACATACATATGGATACACAGTTTTTGGAGATTTCATAAAAAGCTGATCATTCCATATTAATTACGTGGCTGAGCTCTCTATAAAATCTTCATAAATTTATTACATCTAAAATATTTTATATCTTATTTCTTTGAGAAAGATGAATAGAACTCGTTGTACTAGATTTTTAGTTAAGTATCACAAAAAAATATCTATTCTTCAGAGTACCAGTGCGAGTTTCAAAGTATGTTGTTGAGCTTATTTTACCATGCATAAAAAATAAGTAATAAGCACTTATATTAATACAAGGGATATTCGTAATTTGTATTATTCAAATAAAATACGGACAATGGTACGATGTACTACTAATCCTATAGCTTTTCTAATTAGTTTGAAATGAAGAACAAGAAAAAATAAATTATTTACATGTACAGATCGCGTGTTAATATATTACAATGGCATGCGCAAAATTAAAGATTTTACACCTTATTTCTCATAAAAAATAATTATTGTATTGTAGTACTTAGTAGTTGTGCGTGGGACGGGCGTTTAAACTATGCCAAGTAGGTAGGTAGCGATAGAATCTGGTATTATCGGGCGTTATGTAGGTATACTGTTATACATTATCGAAGCAATTTACAATTCTATCGATCGTCGGTTGTCGGTAAATAATTCCATGCAAAAGACACTTCATTTTCACCTTGAGAATTCTTTATAGTGAATTGACGCCATCGACAGGTAATAAGGTGTCTACCTATCTTACATTGACAACGCGACTGTGTATAATTATGTAGATTCCATTTTACAAACAGACATTGAATTCCATTTTATCAATATTATTAGTAAGAGGTTATAATTATGGTAGTCCTCCTTACTATTAAGTAAGGAGTACTACCTTAAAGTTTATTATTATTATTATTAAATAATAATAATAAACTTTATTAGCCAATTAAACAAGAATTGTAACCTTATTTTAAATTAAATAATAAGTTAATACCTGAAAAGATATTACCCATAGACAAGGAGGACGTCGTAATAATCTTTAGTTTATGATTTTGTATATATACATTTCTATACAGATTTCAATATATAAGAAATAGCCTGTTTCATTGGTTCAATTGCAAACTGTACAGTTTAGAGAGTAATATAACAGAATATAACAGAAATAATTATAACACATTTTTTTTGTGTCTCTTGAAACTGAACTTTCAGAAAACACAGGTAAGAACGATCCCCAAACACGAAACCTGGATCGTGGTTCCTTTAACAAAGGTGTAAAAAAATCATACCAAATTCGTTATTTTAAGTGTTAAAAATTAAGAAATTTAGGAAAAAATTGTGTACCTATCATGTTATAAAAATCATACGAGTCCAATATCACAACCTTGCGACCTCAACACACTTAATTAGGTGTTATAGGTATAGTAGATTAAGTAAGTTTTTTAACCCAGCCACAAAAATCGTGTTTGTATATCTGTCTCCGATTGTATCTGTAACTCCCGAACTTCCATTTTGCTCCAGTTTTTTATTTTAAATATTATTTCACCTAGATTGAAATTTATTTATTTTTGTTAAATGTGCGACCAACCTTTGTAGTTTGGAATTGAAGACGTCTGATCAAATATCATATCTAGAACATCTAAATTAAAATTATAGTTATAATGGCAGAAATCTATAACTTTTTACTTGCAAATCATCTGATGATCAGCAGCTGGTTTATGTTAATCTATAGCTAAAATTTTTGTTTGAAATGTTTAGATTAAAGAAATAGCCTGTTTCATTGGTTCAATTGCAAACTGTAAAGCTGTAATTTATATATATTATTGAGAGTTCAGTTTAATACCAGACTCATTGAAACCGTATATTGGGTAACAACGGTGTATACAATTTCATATCAAATTCGAGAGTAATATAACAGAATATAACAGAAATAATTATAACACATTTTTTTTGTGTCTCTTGAAACTGAACTTTCAGCGAAATGTATTAAAACTTATTTTCAATTATCCACTCTTTCGTTCCAAATATATACCTCAATAACATACAATAGTGAATAAAATAGTATAGTTATTAGGGGTCTAACAATTAAAATACACCTCAAATGAAATTTGTTAGTTTCGGATGTACTTAAAGCGACAATATTGAAAATATGGAGTTTCTTAATAATATATATAAATTTCGAATTTGGTTTGACGTATAGTTTAGTATAGTTTAGGGGGGACCGGCGGGGGGTTGGAATTTTTCTGTTCCAAATATATACACTTTGTTACCTGGTACCTGCCAAAGGAACCACGATCCAGGTTTCATATTTGGGGATCGTTCTTACCTGTGTTGGGGACACACATACAAGAACTTTCACGTTTATTAAAATGACGTATGTCTGGCAGTCGTGGGCTCTTGGGCTATAACAATTAAAATACACCTCAAATGAAATTTGTTAGTTTCGGATGTAATAAAGACCTCAATTTGTAAAGGTTTTCCAATGGAAGTGTGAGTTACTAGACTTAATTAATTCAACAGAAATCCGGCATTAGTTCTAACTGTATTATACATTATAATTATACCAGATTTTGCTTGCAACTACTCGCTCGTGAACATGATCGATTAGTACAAAAATTTGTCTACCCATATCTCATCCATTTCAAATACGTATTTGATCAATTTCATTAGAATTGCTTAAAACATAAGCAAACGCACTTTTTATTTCTTTATGATACATGAATTCATTTTTAATATCGATAATGTCAATATTTTATTTTTATTAAATAGTGCTCAGCAACTATTGAATTTATGATATAAATCAGAGTTCGAATTGAATGTGTTATTTTGCTTATATAGTTATATTAATGACCCAATGAAAAATTAAAAAAAATGTAAATAGCTCCTTAGAAAACGCCCAGACTGATACAAACAATCATAGTCATGAATACACATTTATACGCCGTTTTATTCCTGATTCCGGGTTTGATTCCTCAAACCCGCGACCATCGGAATTAAAGCGCTATGCTAAAGCACCGACGCCGATATAAATTCATCAACATTATGTGTAATGGTTATAATATTTTAAGTTTTTCATAGTCGAGGTAAATTATATACGCGTCTACATGATATGTGATGAGATGTACTCGTAAACTCATTCTTTGGCACGTGTGTATATACTGGGTAGGTAGTATGTATACATACATAGTGCGCGTGTAACTATTTATATCACCGTTTTCTTTTCCGAATTACGTTGTACTATTCTCTAATGACCTATAAAATGTTTTTAAACCATTCTTATGTAAAATTATCAGTCGGCAGTCTTAGCAGTATAGAAGTTGATAATGACTAGAGGGAAAATCAATGATTTTCCGTACGTACTTCAATAAATCTTGTGAGGAAAAGTGTAATAATAAAATTAAATAATAAATAATCTATTTCTACCTACAATCTTCAGATACATCATACATGTATAGTTTTTTATACCACAATAGTGGCAGATAAACATTTAATCGTAAACTATATTAGTTATAGTAGTATATAGACGCTTGTATCACCAGAAGTGTCACCCTGATATACGCTTAAACTCTACAAATGCCCTTTCTAGTTTGTAATGCACTAAATCTCTTAAAGCGATTTAGTATTTGATTTTTTTTTTACTATGGTTTAATGTTTGTAGGATAGAATATTACAGGAGCAACTGTGCAGAATTAAAGACGTTTCACTATTTAACTCTAGTAATTTTAGATGTCATTATTTATTATCTATAGTTATCTTTATTTAAGTAAGTCTATAATTATATAATATATCTAGGGACATTATACAGCAAAATCACTGGTTTCATCATTCTGTTTCCCTGTATACTTTTAAACCAAGCAACGGATTCTGATCTAATTATGGGTTTTACTAGAATTTGTCTAGAGAATCTCTTCCGGAAGGTTCATAAGTAAAATACAGACGTATGGTACATACAGCCTCACATACACTTTATACTCTTGCCGAGGTGGATCGATAGTTGATTTATATATTAGGTTGAATTTCGGCATTTTATAATAAGTGATGAAAAAGGTTACAATAACACCAAGCAAGTTCGTCAAAATTCAGTAACAAAGATTTTTATACTTAACTAGAACTCATTAAATGAAACTCCAATATGTGAATATCCATTATGGACTTTATTTTGTCAGTTTGCTAAGATATTATAACTCTAAGTAGTTAATAATAATTTAGATTAGTTAATTCGAATATTATTATCTACCCATTAAATTTTACTTCAACTCATAAACTGGTTTTAATTGTGTTTAATTAGTTGTGTTAATTAAGCTCTAAAGTAACTTACAGTACAAATATATATATAGGTATATATATATATGAATCTTAATTGCCAATATCTGTTGCTTACTGCAAAGCGACCTTGTCAGGTGTAAAAAATAACACCTTTTACGGTTGAGTTTCTGTGAGAATCTGAATAATTTTCACAAATCTTTTTATGATTACACCCTTTGATTTTATCTTCTTTCAATTTGTTTGAAATATTACGTTCAATTTTGAATCTTACGGCAATCTTAATAAAATGCGTTGGGAATTTAACTACGCAGTAAGTAAATATATTTATACACACCTTAATCGATTTTGGTTTTGTGTAATTAATGTCTGTGCAAATTGAATATCTGTTATATTATATTGGTTTAAGGATGGTTTTTAGCGGCGACATCAAACAAAATTAATGATAGCCTGTGGTATTTGATTACATTTTGATTCCTTTGTTTAAATAACAGTATTGTATGCGAGAATACATTAATTGTGAAAAAAATGTATTAAAGTGAAAAACATGAAATAAAACAAAATTATCATTACATAGTATAAAATAAACTTGCTGTTGCTGTCTGTCCGTATGTATGCTTAAATCTTTAAAACTACGCAACAGATTTTGAAGCGGGTTTTTCATACATAGTGATTCTAGAGGAAGGTTTATATATATAATACATGTACACCATTGTACACCCGTGCGAAGCCGGGGCGAGTAGATAATTAAAGATAAAAGAGTAGTTTTTGTCATTTAGTATATTGCGCGTGGTAAATATGTAATCAAGTTAATACATCCGTGACATTATATGAACTGAATAATTGTACCAAAACTTCAGCGTCCTATCACAGGTATCATAAAAATTATGTAAAATCAATATGTTTTATTATATTAGTAATGTCTATAGTGGAATATGTAATGATATGGGTAGAATTATAAAAGTTGAGGGTGTGCTATAAATGCGATGTTTATGGGCTATAAACTGTATATCTATTAAATATTAGTAGTGATAAATTAAAATTGAAAATTAAATCTACTAAAATAGTAAATCAACTATTTACCAAAGGGAAACTTTGATCATAGAAATCTACATGAAAACCTCAGTCTCATCTAATTCTTCTTCCAGAAGCTTGCAAAAAACCTGTTTTGTTTTGAAGTGGTATGGTTTTAAAATGATAGAATGCTTACAGGGTGTTATGTCTACCATAACACCAAATTCCTAAGGAATGGTTACTCATGAGTGTTTACACTGGCATTTCCTTCATGCAAGCGAGGAATGCTGCTTTCATCCGACGAGAACTGCGTTTCCAATTACATATAAAATACTTTTGATATATTTAAATATTTTTAATTTACTGTATTCTCTCAATCAAGGATCCTCTCTCAACTATAACCATTAAATAATAATCTATTTTTGTTCACGTTTGATATACCTATCTATATGTAAATGTGTAAAATATGTACTAAACCTGACAAAAATGTGGTAAAGTTATATGATGATGTTAAATGCAGACAACTTTATTCATCCTAATGACTTTAATGTTTCATTGTTACGTTACATATCGTTGACATCGCCCGCTCTACAATCTGTGTTTCTTGACTTGTAACAGAGAATATTATTTAATTTTTTACTTGAAATATATGTAATTTTCTTCATTTAATTTTATATAAATCGACTTCATATTAGTTTGTTTTCAGTAAAATATTAGGATATTAATATCCATTGTGAATAAGCAACAAATCAAATAAAGGAAATATGTTATTCATTTATATGAAGAAACTTTATGATATGAGAAGAACGACAATAGATATTTATATATATATGTAATTAGATTAGCTAGTAAGGAACGGTTCTGCGTCGGGACATTCACTGTAGTTTAAATATTGCGTCCACATTACGTTATAAAATAATAAGAATGTCCAACACACAGAGGAAAAAAATAAACGATTATAACCTCTATTTTCAGTTGTGAGGGCTGCAAGGGTTTCTTCAAGCGGACTGTGAGAAAGGATCTCTCTTATGCTTGTCGCGAGGAGCGAAATTGTATTATTGACAAACGGCAAAGGAACAGATGCCAATTTTGCCGATATCAAAAATGCCTGTCATGTGGCATGAAACGAGAAGCCGTGCAGGAGGAGCGGCAGCGCGCCGCTAGGGGGACCGAGGATGCCCATCCGAGCAGCTCAGTACAAGTAAGAACACCTCACTACATTTACTTTCTTTACCAGCCAATTCTACCTCTATGTAATTACTATATCTATTTAGTATTGCGTTTCATATTCTTGAATTACATAAGTACTAGTGTCATATATCATGAAAAAAATGTTGGATTGGACAGTAATCGATCATCGAATGTTGAGATAAGATTTTAGAGTAAACTTGCTGATTCATAGATGGACATATATGTAGATTAACGCAACGGCGCGTGCTTTGCGTGTTAATATTAGCCCATAAATTAAATCGTACAGCACTTTTCCACTAACTAGAGATTCGGAGATCCTAACAATTTTGTATTAAAATAGTGTTTAGGATTAATAAAATTATTACAGATAGTACTCTAGTATTGCTATCAATAAATACCTAACTTTTTTATACTATTGAAATTACCTATGTCGTACATCTATGCATTGTATCTTGTTCTTGCAGAATGGAAATTTAATAATTTCTACCTCGAGTCTTTTGCCGCAAGCAAATAATTAATATTTAATCTGTTCTCCTCTCTTACGCCTTAATTAAACATTGTGCTAATAGCTCATAATTAAATCGCTAATTAAAACGAGTGTAGTAGAAACGCTTGAGCTGTGATTCGGCACAGAATTCATTGTTTACTGCGTCTTTCAACTTATCGATCTCACATCGTGTTGCTTTTTTGCGAAGTTAATGACGCAGCGGCATTTGTATTTGGCGAATACGTATTGTATGCTGATAGCTTGTCGTTTTGGTACTGGTTGCTGTCGTTTTATTGCAATCTTCTTTGATTAACATTAAACATTACATATATCAGTGGTCAAATTAAACCATAAGGCAGTATATCGAAGTTCTTTATAATAAGGCGTTAGCCGATCGCATTAGATTCGCATACACGAATTCATAAACAACTTGTGATATAAATTCACATTGGTACCTACGGATGAATACCTAAGTTGTTAAATCCTGCTCGTCCAGGATTTAACAACTTAGGTATTCTTCCGTAGGTACCGTATGTGTTAATATCAATTAAATTAATCTCCGGTTATGATAGAAAACTGTAGTAGTAGTAGTAGTGTTCATGTTGGATTAAATATGATTACATCCGTACTTCCAGGTGATGGCAGTAGATATCTATTTTATGTATGTAATTCGAATAGTAGTAAAATATTTTCTTATGAAATCCCAAATTAAATGCACGGTGTTCTAGTACTTAATTAAAATTGTGCTAAACATCCAAAGTTGTCAATAATATTTTAGCATAATTTACTGAAAATATAAAAAAATGGGGATTTGTATTTGTAACCATTTTTTATCCTTTATAACTAATCTTGGTCTATGTAATATGAACGACACGTTCCCTGTAACCTCGTCAATCCCGATCTCGATAAGGAAGTGCGTAATGATAGCTCACCAAGGAGAATCGTTCATTGAAAGACTAGGCAATTTATTTGATTACTATGAGCCCTAGAAATAGACGGTGGAGATATGATGTCATGACCACGCAATCCTCCAAATCTAGATGTGACTTCATTTTAATTACACTTTACCAACTTTAACAGATGTCACATTACTATATATTATTTAAGAGCTGTCGATGATGTAATTTAGAACATCAACGAAAATTGTTCAATTTATATTTGTACAGTTGAATCAAATATTATTTTTTGTGTGATCTTATTAGCTATTGGTATTATTTATTAAGTCAATATTTGTATGCAGGGTTATTTGTAAATACTAAGCCCGAAAGCTACATCATCAAACTATTGATGAAACTCGACGATATTTCCAAAGACGTAAAACGAAATTAAATGAAAAGTATTTTAAAAACTGTCTTTATTTTGCTAGGATCAATTTTGATATTTCAATTGTATGTGAAAGATCATAATTGATATTCTACCATATTTCTTGGTAAAAGTAGTTCAGTTTCATGAGTATTCTACGTGTGACTGACCCCATATGTGCGAAAATACACTGTTCTTTCGACCATCAAAAACACAACCTTTCGAAACTCTGAATCATGAGGAATAAAGATATAAATTCTTATATAATCTTCTCTCAATCATCAAATCTCAATAATATAAAATATACGGTCTTGTCAGGCCTTGTACTTGTTTCCACATAAACTTTATCTAGGATTACGAATTTTTAAATAAATTAGTACAATTGTCTTGATTTTTTTTGGCCTTAAGAAGGGTGGGTGAGTAAACGTATCGAGCAGGTGTTGATCCACTAACAGGTTCCATAAGAATTTAATAACAGCAATGCTATTGTAGTAAGTACTCGGGACATTAAATCGCATATCATTAAATCCAATTTCCTTCGACATGAAAAATTGTTATTGCCGTACATTAGTAGTGATATAATCAACCCACCTCACTTACCCTTTATAGATAATATAGGTACTTATTTTCTGTTATTGTGATCTCATTCATGTCCCTGAGGTTTAAAACCTCTGTTATGTTCTTATAAATATTGTGGTTGTTTGACATATTTGAAGTAACATATTTACTTTCAATTTATATATGCATATATATAGATTATACATGTTAAAATACTATGCGGTTTTTATCAACGCCTGATTTTCGACATAAATTTTATCTAGAAACTTTAGCGAGTATAAATTTAACAAAACTTTACCTAGTATTCCGAACTTTGGTCTGAAATAATTCAATCACAGTGTCTTATTTCGAGCTGAAAATTTACGCTCAAAGCAAATTCTTTAGCATAATTTACTAATATTAATTGTACATTTGAGTGTAAATATATCTTAATTGTGGAAGTACCCATAAATTATAAAAATTTCGAAATATAAGCCTTTTATGTTTTATTTTGGCACTTGTTTGTTAAAATCTTTTAATAATGTACAGGAATTGTCAATCGAGCGGTTATTGGAGATGGAGGCCCTTGTGGCGGACACCAGCGAGGAGTTCCAGTTCCTTCGCGTGAGCTCCGAAAGCAACGTGCCTGCTAAGTTCCGGGCACCTGTATCCAGCCTGTGTCAGATAGGTAAGTAATATGTATACATTAAAACGTCCGTTTTACTATATTGATCTTTTGTTAATCCATGACAGAATAAAAAAAATGAATATCTTTTATTTGGAAATATATACAATACATTCTTAATATATAAACAGGTTTACATACGCATCCACAGAAATATAGTAGTTATTTATGAGTAATTTTTTTTCCATTCTATTCAACTGTGAAATAAGTTAGTTGAGTATCAGGAAAATACTATTTGTCTATTAAAAAATGATAAAATCCTATTATTTGTCAGCCAGTATTAGTGTCATTAATTCTACTGTAGTATATAAAACATTCCTTCGCTTGTATATTATTAGTTAAAACTTTAAATTACGAAATATAAATATTACTTCTTACTAATGTTATAAACGCGAAGGTTTGGTAAGATGTTTCTTATTCTTTCACACAAAAACTACTAAACGGATTTTGATGAAACTTTGCAGTAATATAGCTAATACATTAGAGTAACATATATATTTAAATAACCTATAATTTAATACATATTAGGTATATAAATTTGCCGAAATATTATGATAAATTTCAAGTAAGTGTAATACGGACGAAGTTGCGCTGGTTAGCTATTATTGATTATTACTTACATTACTTACATAGATAATTGAGTTTGAGTTTTATACGGCAGCAGCTGTAACTGAAGCAATGTCTATTTGACTTTAGTTCATGTATAGGATAGGATAATCAATTTTGTACTTTACCACTTTTTTCTTTTTTGATATTAAATTAAATCTTTTCAACAAAGCTTTCAAAAAGACATTTATAACTTCTAACAAATAGGTCTAGTCTTGTAATGTATGTACTTTAATATAATAGCCCATTAAGTAGAAAACTTGTGGGTTATTACATCGTCAAATACAGTCTCTTTTACCGCTCAAATAATAATTGCTTGTTGTCAATACTGATGAATTTTTAAAGCTTGTCTATTTCGATAGCGAACTGTTTATACTCGCTCCATAGTTGTTGGCTTAAATTCTATTACGTCTTTGTTTAAAAATATACGAGTTAAAGGTCCAATTCTCATTACACTAGCATGAATTTCAGTATACATGCTTGTGTGGTGAGTACAGGACCTTATTACTAGATATGTGTCGTTGATAGGCGGTTTTTTTAACCATATAGACCTATCATTTATTTTTACTTAGACTATTTGTTCTTACATAAAGCAAGGTTTATTGTTAGCTGTAATTATTATTTCAAGTAATTAATGTCTATAACAGCTCTATACCTAAAATATACATATATACTGAGTTTCCAAGAAACCCGACAAGTTAATCGACTTTTATTGGAAACTTAGGTACTGTAACTTAAAATAGGTGCTGTAGAAGTCTTAAATTATATAATAAAGTTATTGAAATACGTGTTAAATAAACACACTACTTGGTTATCAATTCATAAATAATGAGGTCGGTATATCAAGATTAATCGGGCGACATCAAATATAAGTAACGCAATACATAAATTCCGATGACACTTCTTTATAGCAAATATCTTCTTGATCTTGATCTTGACGACAGCTATACCAGATCGGGTTGTTAAAAGTCGTGATGATCTTCTTATGTAGCTAAGTAGGTATAAATTAGGCGAACCTATCGCCGACTTTCGGTTTTTCCACCATCGGGCAAGTTCAAACTTACGACGAACTTACGACATATGGAATTTAAATCATGCCACTATGTCAATATGTTTTTGTTTTTATAAAGGTTTATTTCATGCACTTAAAATTATTTTGACCCTATGTTGAAGACGATAGACGGTATGTCGTGGTAGGTAATATAAAATTATTTTGTATCACACGTTGCGGAGCCCAAATAACCTTAATGAACATAGGTGCAGTGATACAGCCGAGGTGTGACGACGCGAGCTAATATGTTACTCAAATAACTGCGTCTTTGTACTGACCCCTACATAAAATTAGCTGTACTATGGCAATCGCGAACAATGCTTCATAATAATTCACCACAATTCAAAATTGGAAACACTTGACGCAATGTTTATGATGATTCAAAAACGATATTAGTATTCCTAATAAATAGTTTAAAAATATATTAAAAAAAAGGGAATTAATAATTTATTTATTTATTTTATTATTTAAGCTTACCAATAAACGTTGTCGTGTAATGTTTTTTTTTAATATAAATTACGCCGAATGATAGTCATATGTATAAAAATGTATCAGTTCAGCTTCTTGCCAGTTCTTGTCAACTGAACTAACCGTCGAACTGGACGAATTAAGCGATAGTGATAAAAACATTTCAGTGGCTAAAAATGTCCTTTCTCAATTTCACTCTGACTTTTGACATACAATTATAAATAAAAAAAACTAGTTTTATTTTAAATTTAATTTTATATTTTATTTATTTTATTCAATTAAGGCTACATGACCCATATTATAAATACCTTTTGACAGACATACATAAGAAATAATGATATATTATAACAATTGATATAAAAATAGACCTTTAAACACATAGACCAATACATGAATACACATTTGAACTAAATATAAGTGCAATGTAGTATGCCATCTTGAAATAAATAAAATATAACACAATCAATAGCAGAGTTGCCTAGTCAAATTGGAACGAAGCAGCGAATATAACTCGGAGTCTCGGACCGAATCGATTCGCTAGTTATGCTTTATTGCCGAGATTGATTCAATTATATACACACGACCTCAAGTCCTTGCGGTCCTAAGTTTTATTGCTCACAACTCTATTTGGATGCTAAGATGATAAAAATTCCATAGATATATTTTATGTACCTACATAATTATGTATACATAATTAAATACTGGTTTGCTCCTGACGTCATGGTCTACAAGACATCGATTTTTCTATAATTAATAGGTTTACTTATCTATAATTGAAGATTCAATATTCTGTTTATTTTAACCCATAACCAATAGCAGTATTCAGAGTACAACATAAAATATTTAAAAAAGGAAAGTGTTTATCGTTTGTAGGTGTCATTAGATAGGAATCGCAATTTCCCCATTCTTAAACGTAAAGAATAATACTCAATTTAAAAAAATATATTAATAGGTCATTAGGGACAATTTAGGACAGATTAATCATGAATTTTGAAGAAATATTGTATGAATTCAACATGATTATCATAAATTTTTCACTACTGTGATCAGTGAAACGTGCACTATTGAACTATTCGCTTTATTCTGTCAGATATTTGATACTCCTTAGTTATGTCTAATTTTCTGTTGTCGATGGCAGCCCTTTAGAAACAGGAAATTTAAAGTTCTATAACTTTCAAATTATAAACGTCGTACGGTTACTAGGAATACATCTTCAAATAATTTACTTTTTATATGCTTCTAGATCAAATATAAAACAATTTGTAATTAAGACATTTCTATTGTTTGAGAGTGAATTGTTTGCCGTTTCATTTGTTATTATTGTTTGTCTGAGACTCGAGAGCTTTTAATTAAATTCCACGGTAATTATGTGTAAATGATAGTGCCCATTCTAGAATTATTCACAATATATCTGACACGTTGTTTCATAGATGGCTACGTAATATCACAGAGAAGAGAATGTAATATTGAATAATAGAACATCCAATACTTTACATGATATCAAATATGTATATATACGTTTTTATTTAGTAACAATATTGAGTTTAGATATTTTCAAGAGTCATATAAGATATTAGTTTTGATTTTATTATGTTACTGACTGATGTTATAAATGTGAGAGATTGTACAGATGGTTGTATGATTATGACTAGGTCTGGACTTATTTAAATTGCATTAATTACACAGGTAGGCCCAAGTTATTAATACACGAATATCTTATATATTTAGTTTGTGTAAACAAAGCCGCGTGTACAGTTCTAATTATAATAATTTTAATCAATTGTATATAAAAACTGGTTTCTATCTGTCAAATATTTATGTATAAATGTATTTATTAATAGTTATGATTAGTAGCTAGCTACCATACAATCTTTTATTTGCAATACGGTATAAATGAATAATTATTGACATTAAATACTTGGTGAAGTATACATAAATAAATTACAGATTCTGACATTTTTTTGCATTATGATATTGTCTATTGATTTTCAATGTATTGTTTGTTAGTGAAGTGTTGTGTTATTGAACCGATACAGGCAGTATCACGACAATAAATATTATTATACTTTTGAATTATTATTTTACTTACTTACATTGTTTTTTTATCACTTTAGAAGAAAATAGATGATATTGGTTTCAAAATGAAGTATTACGGGAATTTTTCAAGTTACTATACCTAAATATTTTACGGCCCATGGAAATTTTTAACGTCTTTTATTTAACGTAACTTATAGTTACATGAATAGCAGTAAAGACATCAAAATATGTGACTTTATCTCACGTGCATTGTCAGCTCTAAGGACAATTTATTTTATGAATTAAGAAGTTTCTGTATAATTTATCTGACATATCTCATCCTACAAAGTAAGTTGATTCTTGACAACAAATATTGGCGAAACATACTCACGCACACAGATTTGCATATATTCTTATGAATATCACAATAGATGTGATTTATAATTTGGCAGCCAGACGGAAAACAGTTTTCAATATATTTAATATGCGGAATGCTCGACGGAATGCCGTTTACCGATTACTCCCCCTGTATGGAATGTGTTGGTATTATAATAATTTGATGACACAATATTACCTACTGTTGATGTTTTGCTTGTTTTAGGTCACCCATAGTACACTTGTGAGTCTTATAACAATATAGATTTTATTGTTGTTCATAAGTAATTACGTTTGTGTGACGATTGCAATTATTTATGTATAAATAATTCATTAAATAAATTATAAGTACCGTCTGTTGTTATAAATCTTTATTAATAACATTATATTAGTAAAATAAAAATGTATTTTCGCTGTTCACAAGAATGCAAGATTATTGTTAATAATATTTTTTCAGATTCACTATAACGCCATCCAGCGGCATTATGACACCATCTAGCGGTATTATGACGCCATCTAGCGGCCTTAGTTGAAACTTATATTTTCTGAATTAAACATTAGATGGCGTTGTACACAAATATACAAGAATGCATAATTGAATTCTAGAATTTCGTATTATTCAGGATATACTTAGGAGGACTGATTGTATGACAAGGAAACAAAACGTTTACCTGATTATAAACTTGTTTTGTATTTAAAATTATACAACTTACTTTCTAGGCAATAAACAAATCGCGGCGCTGGTAGTGTGGGCCCGAGACATTCCCCATTTTGGACAGTTGGAGCTAGAAGACCAGGTCATGCTGATCAAAGCGTCCTGGAATGAGTTGCTGCTGTTCGCAATCGCCTGGCGATCTATGGAGGTAAGTTTCTTTTACACAATTTTTACTAATCATGTATATAATTTAGGTATTTCTATTTCCTTAAATAATATATCTATCTAAAATAATAATTATGTAATACATTTCTTTCAGTACTTGAATGACGAACGAGACAATATGGACGGTTCGAGAACTACATCACCACCGCAGCTCATGTGTCTCATGCCAGGTATGTTCTTACTACATATATGTGTTATATTATTATTATTGTTATAGTGTTATTATATTGTATGCTAACTTTATTTTTCTAAACTAAAAGTAGCCTAAGTTAAATCCAACCATTTCAGAGATTAGCCGGAACAAACAGACAGACAGACAAAAATAGTAAAAAATGTTATTTTGGTGTATGTACCATATTAATATTCATATGCATGTAGTAAAAAACCATTATTTCAATATTACAAACAGACGCTTCAATTTTATTATATGTATATGGTAGATGTGTATATTCGATGAGCTATAATTTTAAGTATTTCTGGCATCCCTGCCAAAAAACTATGTCTAGCTTACTGCCAATTGTCTATACTATTATAAAATGATTAATGGTAAAGTATGTTTATCTATCTGACTGTTTATTACCTTACGAATCTTAATGAAACGTTCATTGTACATAGGCTATCTTACCTTAAAAAGTAAACGACAAGCGGAAACTAGCTAGTACTCTATTAATAGCAGTTTATGATAATACCTAATCATTTGCAATCAAATTTGCTAGTAACTAAAATGGAGATCACGGGCCTCTATTCATCCTAATCTATATATCATACGAAGGCGTGGGTAAAAACTGGTTATTAATATTTTTACTTAGTATAGTTGTATTAAATTTGCAGGCATGACGCTGCACCGCAACTCGGCACTGCAGGCTGGCGTGGGGCAGATCTTTGACCGTGTGCTGTCGGAGCTGTCGCTCAAGATGCGCTCACTACGCATGGACCACTCGGAGTACGTCGCGCTCAAGGCCATCATCCTGCTTAACCCAGGTCGATATAATGCTGAATACTTTTATTATATGATCGTTAATGACGTGTTTAACGGTCTGGGTGGTCTAGCGTGGTGGTTTAGACATTGCCGCTGGTAGCGACAACATTTCTATTTATGAGTGTGATTGTTTGTCGGTCTGTTCTATGTATATACATAAGATAACAAGCTCTGCTTACCATGTTATATGATTTACATTCACCACTGGCATTGCAAATAATAGTCACAGACAGCTATTGTGGCAAATAAAGTACTTGATGTAGGTTAGTAATCACAAACAGAAACACATTTAAATGTGTACAAATTGTTTAGAAATGTAAACGGTGTCCTGTGTATCAGTAATAATAATTTATTTTTTTAATTTCCAGATGTAAAAGGATTGAAAAATCGACAGGAAGTTGAAGTTTTAAGAGAGAAGGTAAGTTTTAAGTATTTCTGATTGACTATGTCTATTATATTATTATCGCCGACTTTTGTGGACAAGCTTGCAAAGGAGTTGCCCCTTTGCTTTTTGTCTATTGAATGTTATTATATGATATATAATATGATCATTTTGCATCAATTGGACCGCTAATGGTCCATGTTTCTATGAAACTTGCGCTCGCATAGAAGTGGAATAAAGTAATTAATATTACAAACAAATATTGAATGTCCATAATTGCTTTGCAGATGTTCTCATGTTTGGACGAGTACTGTCGGCGGGCGCGCAGCACAGAGGAGGGTCGCTTCGCTTCGCTGCTGCTGCGACTGCCGGCGCTTCGTTCCATCTCGCTGAAGAGCTTCGAGCACCTGTTCTTCTTCCATTTGGTCGCCGATAGCAACATCAGCGGATACATACGCGACGCGCTGCGCAATCACGCGCCGCCAATCGACGCTAACTCACTACTGTAGACCGGCACTGACACGCCGCTTCTAAACAACCCCTTTTACATCACCACCGGGAGAACTAAGTAACCCAAACACTGATAACGACCTTTCGACGAAGAATTATTTAGTTTAAATTCGTGATCTATCAGTAATCATCTGTGCATTTTTAACTCTTACAATTGTAGTGTGTTAATGTGAATTGTGCAAATTTCGAATAAGAAATACGCTTTTAATAGGTGATTCTAATCGGTACGAGTAATCAGTGTTTGAACTTGTGATGAGTCAACAGTTCTCATCACTATCCTGTCATCCATATGTTCACTCTAAGCGAGTTAGATAGAAATTAAATGACATCTAATATCAGCAACTGTTTATAGATATAATTTTTGAGTATATAAAACATTCGCTTTAATGTCCGGTTTTAATAAAGAGATGGCCTCGCGAAATGTGATATTTTGAAGCACTTGATAATGATGGTCGTAACCTATACTGTTATATAGTTTATCGAATAAGGCGCCGTTCCTCAGAAGACCATTTCAATACTTTAATAGAACTAGAAATATTCAGCGCGGAAACCTGACCACCGGAAGCGTTATGGCCTGCACAGCAGTTAACAAACTCTCGGTGACAAAAGACCGGTGACGGATCTACATCCTCACTCGCGACAAGTTGTTCTCCTCTATAAGAGGTATCAGGCAAGGAATATGTTAAATGTTGGGCGCCCAAACATCAAATCTATATATTTATCCTAATAAAAATAATTAGTTAAATTAATTCACATTTTGTGACTAGATAAGATCTTGTATACATTGTAACAACATCTTATATATGGAATTTAACATGAACTCTTCATTTACAAATCTCCGGAAGACGTCAGCAATAGCTGCAGGGGATGGGAATAAGCGTATCCCTCATACTGTTCCTGGGTTATCCTTTCTAGCTTAGATCGCAGATTTATATCTTAAGTCAAACTTCCTCCTCATTCGCTCCTCACTCACGTCAGTCAAGTATAACCATAGAGTTCAAGTTATTTACTACCTGGTGTGATCCGTAAAATTCACACACTTATCTTTGATCGTGAACAAGTTAAGAGCCCCTGGTTTGACTGTGATCGATTATTATGAAGACAATACGTGCTCGGGAGGAGTACTATCTAATATTTTGAGTATATTCACGTTGTAGTACGTAATAGTAGCGGAGCAGGCGATGCGAGCGCGAGGGGCGCGTCGCATACTACTACATATATAAGAGCGAACTTCAGGTTAGATAATGTAAATGGGGCCGCCTCTTTTATTATTATTATTATGTAGTGTTAATGTTAATGTAATTAGTCGTTCGTTTATTAGAGAATTCTATTCGTCAAGTAGTTCATCTATAGTGAATTATTATAAACATAATACTAGATTATACGCGTAATGTTAACTTTTACCAAATCTCTTCAAAGCACATGTTAATATATATAATGGATTGTCCAGTCCGAGATTACTGTACGAAAGAACAGATTTGTTGTTGAAAAAGTTAAATTCTAAAAGAACATTTATATATTTTACATTGTCATTATATATTTCACTTAAAACATACTTTTGGTGCTTTACCTGCATTACAATTGTGCAACTGCATATCAAATATGCATAACAAATATTCTTCAATGGAAAATATGTTACTTTCTCTATAGTATAAGTTATACATATAAAGCTGTAAATATACCTTTGTGTACAATATAAATCTAATATCTTATATTCATTATTTTAATTAATATATACATCACCAATGGAGTGATGGACAAATGTTAATGATGGCCTATGTAGTGTCGAGTAACAAATATCATGGTTATTGTTATAATTAGGCCAGTTTTATTTTTATTTTTTGACTAAATGTGCATTTCAGCTGATATTTTTTTTTTAAAAATAACCAGTATTAATAAAAATGTAGAACATAATAATTAATTGAATTACAAAATTGTTGAATAGCATGGATTATGGTGAATTATTTTTTATGTAACTGTATCTAATATTCATGACAGATAGAAGCGTACATAGGGAGCTCAATACAATAGAACTCTTATTATCGAGATGTTTATGGCTAGTTTAATAAATTAAAATATTTACATGTAGGTTATTTATGTATGAATAAATGGTGAAGTTTTCATGGCATTCTATTTTGTTGATATTGGTAACCAGTGTTTCTGTTGTATTGAAGGAAAATGTTGAACAATGATATTATTATTTGGATGGGTTTGAATTTATGATGATGGTGTTGCAGCGGTTGTGAGATGATATATAATGATGTTCACTAATTATCTGACTAAATTTAAGTTATATTTTTTGTATAGACATAGCTTTAAGATGAATGGTAATTAAAATGATTATCATCACGAAATTTTGTATTATTCAATGTTCTCAATATATTGCTATGTACTTACACCTTTAGAACTTCACCGGACGAAAATGGTGGCGGGTGCAGAGGGCAAACCGAACACGCGGCTTTTAACTGCTGAATCAACTTCTGCCTTACGCATATTTTAATAGACGGCACCTCGCTAAGGTTCGAATATCGGTTTAGGCCATCGTTGCAATGGATGTATAAGTACAAGTCGCATCTTAGTAATGTCTAGAAATATTTATATTCAAACAGAAACACATTTAAATGTGTACAAATTGTTTAGAAATGTAAACGGTGTCCTGTGTATCAGTAATAATAATTTATTTTTTTAATTTCCAGATGTAAAAGGATTGAAAAATCGACAGGAAGTTGAAGTTTTAAGAGAGAAGGTAAGTTTTAAGTATTTCTGATTGACTATGTCTATTATATTATTATCGCCGACTTTTGTGGACAAGCTTGCAAAGGAGTTGCCCCTTTGCTTTTTGTCTATTGAATGTTATTATATGATATATAATATGATCATTTTGCATCAATTGGACCGCTAATGGTCCATGTTTCTATGAAACTTGCGCTCGCATAGAAGTGGAATAAAGTAATTAATATTACAAACAAATATTGAATGTCCATAATTGCTTTGCAGATGTTCTCATGTTTGGACGAGTACTGTCGGCGGGCGCGCAGCACAGAGGAGGGTCGCTTCGCTTCGCTGCTGCTGCGACTGCCGGCGCTTCGTTCCATCTCGCTGAAGAGCTTCGAGCACCTGTTCTTCTTCCATTTGGTCGCCGATAGCAACATCAGCGGATACATACGCGACGCGCTGCGCAATCACGCGCCGCCAATCGACGCTAACTCACTACTGTAGACCGGCACTGACACGCCGCTTCTAAACAACCCCTTTTACATCACCACCGGGAGAACTAAGTAACCCAAACACTGATAACGACCTTTCGACGAAGAATTATTTAGTTTAAATTCGTGATCTATCAGTAATCATCTGTGCATTTTTAACTCTTACAATTGTAGTGTGTTAATGTGAATTGTGCAAATTTCGAATAAGAAATACGCTTTTAATAGGTGATTCTAATCGGTACGAGTAATCAGTGTTTGAACTTGTGATGAGTCAACAGTTCTCATCACTATCCTGTCATCCATATGTTCACTCTAAGCGAGTTAGATAGAAATTAAATGACATCTAATATCAGCAACTGTTTATAGATATAATTTTTGAGTATATAAAACATTCGCTTTAATGTCCGGTTTTAATAAAGAGATGGCCTCGCGAAATGTGATATTTTGAAGCACTTGATAATGATGGTCGTAACCTATACTGTTATATAGTTTATCGAATAAGGCGCCGTTCCTCAGAAGACCATTTCAATACTTTAATAGAACTAGAAATATTCAGCGCGGAAACCTGACCACCGGAAGCGTTATGGCCTGCACAGCAGTTAACAAACTCTCGGTGACAAAAGACCGGTGACGGATCTACATCCTCACTCGCGACAAGTTGTTCTCCTCTATAAGAGGTATCAGGCAAGGAATATGTTAAATGTTGGGCGCCCAAACATCAAATCTATATATTTATCCTAATAAAAATAATTAGTTAAATTAATTCACATTTTGTGACTAGATAAGATCTTGTATACATTGTAACAACATCTTATATATGGAATTTAACATGAACTCTTCATTTACAAATCTCCGGAAGACGTCAGCAATAGCTGCAGGGGATGGGAATAAGCGTATCCCTCATACTGTTCCTGGGTTATCCTTTCTAGCTTAGATCGCAGATTTATATCTTAAGTCAAACTTCCTCCTCATTCGCTCCTCACTCACGTCAGTCAAGTATAACCATAGAGTTCAAGTTATTTACTACCTGGTGTGATCCGTAAAATTCACACACTTATCTTTGATCGTGAACAAGTTAAGAGCCCCTGGTTTGACTGTGATCGATTATTATGAAGACAATACGTGCTCGGGAGGAGTACTATCTAATATTTTGAGTATATTCACGTTGTAGTACGTAATAGTAGCGGAGCATGTCTAGAAATATTTGTTATTTGTAGTTTTAGATAAATAGTAAGCACTTCGCTCTCTTTGAATAGTTCCTCCATGTCCTCATGGATCTACGGTTTTTGTAGTAGAACTGATAACTACGACCATGTTTGGCTTTTTCTACTCTAATCAAAATTCAAAAATCATTTATTCATGTAGGACATTTTAGCCGCTTATGAACGTCATGTTTTTACATTATAATTTTTTTTCCCTACCATCCAGTTCGGTATATAGATCCGATTGAGAAGAACTGGCAAGAAACTCAATTGAATTAATTTTTTTTTAAGCCAGTTTATTTACAATGTATAGTTATTTATATAGGTGTCTAACATTAAATGAAAATCCCGTACATGAACAACTTTTGCCATGCACGCTCGTCATTCAAGTAATCGTTTAGTGAGTAATAGGCTTTGCTCAGTAAATATGATTTAACAGATGTTTTGAATTTATTTAAGTGTAATTCCAATATATTCTTTGGTATCTTATTGTAAATTTTTATACCTATTCCCATAAAAGACCTATTGACTTTTTCTAAACGATACTTGGGGACGGCAAGTTTGTCTTTAAATCTAGTATTAATATTATGAATATTGCTGTTTTTTGGAAATAAGTCAAGATTTTTATGAACATATAGGATATTTGAATATGTAAATTGAGTAGCAACAGTGAGAATATTTGCCTGTTTGAATTTCTCTCTTAATGAGTTACGGCTATTCATACAGTAGATCGCTCGAATGGCATGATTTTGTAATATAAATATATTTTTAATATCTGCAGCTTTTCCCCATAATAATATTCCATAAGAGAGTAAACTATGAAAATAACTAAAATAGACTAATCTAGCAGTATCCGTATTAGTGTACTGTCTAACCTTACGCACAGCAAAAGCTGCTGAACTCAGTTTCGCTGCAAGGCTTTGAATTTGTGCACCCCATTGTGTTTTATTATCTAGTATGATTCCTAGACAGACAGTAGATTCTACAAATTCGAGAGATTCGTCATTCAATTTTATGTTGCGATTAGTATTAAAACTTTTAGACAGAGAAAAAATAACACATTTTGTTTTTTTAGCGTTTAACATAAGATTGTTAATTGTAAACTAGTGCAAGAGACGTCGCAAAGCTCTATTTACATCGTCATAATTATTAGTCACTCTATTAACTTTAAAAATCAATGAAGTATCATCTGCAAATAACACTATCCCGCATATATCCTGCATGGCATATTGGAGATCATTAATGTAAACTAGGAATAAAAATGGGCCGAGAATAGATTCTTGAGGTACACCCAAGTGACCCGTCAGACGTAGCGCTGCTAACCTTTACTTTCTGTATTTTATCAGGTAAATAAGATTTTATTGAATTTAAAGCGTTGTCTTTGACGCCATAAAAAGCAAGTTTTTTCAATAATGTGTTATGATCAACGCAATTAAAAGCCTTAATAAGGTCACAAAAAACACCAATCGCATCCATTTTATTTTCCCATGCAGCAAATACGTGTCTGAGCAACTCTGCACCTGCGTTTAGAGTTGAACGACCTTTGGAAAAACCGAATTGACTATTGTATATTTACTATATTATTAAATTATTTAAATTGAAATAAATGACAAGTTGCCAAGAAGTTGACAAGAAGCGTTTTCCCCCCACACAGTTCATTAAAGGCTTCGTCATATAAATAGTTAAATTTTGCTGGATAAGACTTAATGGATAAAATATTTTTCTCTAACTTTTTCAATAGTACACCGAATTTTATAATGAATAAAAGTCATTGATGGCGAAGGTAAAGTAAAACGCTATGTATTCTGGTGATTTAACACGCGGGCGCAATTACTGGCACGGTATATACATGTAAGCATGATTGTATCACTTTGAATTTTTTACGTATTTATAACAATATAGAATATGCATAAATGTTCACAAAAAAACTGTATCTATGTATTTATGACAATAGTCCAGTACTCATAACACAGGTTTTGTTAGCTTGGGACTAGATGGTACTGTGTGTCCTAAGATTTTATTATTGCATTTAGATTTAGTCACTCAATTTCTCTATAAATTCTTAACCATGATTCCGTACAAAAGTCAACTCAAAAGTTTATTAACTAATATATTTTTGTTATTGACCTTTCAATTTTAAGAATGTAATTCACCACACCACACAAAATCTCTTTCGGCTATTTACACTGCCCTAGTGGCATGTCTTTGGTGATAAAAAATAAAACTACGTCTCTTTTAATTTGCAAATATATTAATACGTGAGATAGCCACTAAAATTATATAATATTGTATGCATAAAAGTAAGGCACAGCCAAGCGATAAGTATTTTACGATTTTTGGAACGAAGTTCTTATGCAGGCATACCTTTCTTACCTTATATAGATTTGTATTAGAACATACCAACTGATACAAATCGCCACAAAAGGTAAAAAAGGTATGCTCTCTCCGAGCGATTTTTCGCTCTTTATTTATTATTAATCTGCGTGCGCGTGAGGGGTATCGAGATTCGATTAGTAGCCATTGTGCAAGGTCAGCTGTATATCTCATTTCTAAAAACATTACACAAAAATAGATTATCTTATTAAATGTGGTTTAGGTTCAATTCAGGTACTGAATTTGAAAAAAAGATAACATGAAAAACTTCGTTCCTGACGGTAGACCGCCGACCGCGCACGGTTTTTTACTTAAATTACTAAAAAATACGTGATATAAAACTTCAACTTTATACGTTTTTGTATCGATAGAGTATTGTAATAATATAATTATGTTTATTTGTTGAAATGGGATAACTCCATCGATTCAAATGCATCCAATTTCACATTTATCCTGGAAAGAAAAGTCAGTGTTATATTATTGCAAAAATAAGTTATTTTTAAACGTTCGTGTTTACTATTTATATTGTTACTCAGGTAAATGACACGTATCATAAACATAACATTGATATCCTTGATACTCAAATAAGCTCGTGGCCACAGCTAGTCCAAACGACCAGAGAGATAATATTAAGGATTTTTATGGGTCTGACCAACGCGCATGTGAGACCCAGATTCAAGTGTCCAAAGGCTGCGCTATGTGTTTACCATCAGATAGACGTAAATATGCCAGTTTCCACTACAATGGTAATAAGAAGTGTATTCCACTACAGTAGTAATGTACACAGTACACTACGTTTTTATGTCGTTACGTGATATAGCCAGTTTTGTTTATACACATATTATTATAAATTTTAGTACAAAACACTGTCGTTAGTCTATTATAGTCAAAACAAAATAAAAATCAGAATATCTTACTTATCAAAGGAAGCCTGCAAATCGTTCACTTTGGTGGGATGGCACACGAGGGCGAATTTACCCAACTCCGGATCGAAAAGCTTCGGCAGCCACCGCGCCGCCGCGGCCTGCGCTTCCTCTGGGGTCACCGCCGCGATTGCGCATATCAGGTCTCTAAAAAATACATGTTATTTACTTTTAAAAAGCAGTTTACCCCTCAATTTGCTATTTCGATATTTTATTGGCTTCTTCCATTTAAAAAATAATTTAAATTCTATATATCATATTTTATATTTGTAGTATCGTCATCAAAACTGGCCGAAATTTCATTAAAGCTTTTTGAAATCGTAACCAATCATCAAAATAAATTTGAATAATGATTTATATAGGCTTACCCTATTTGACATAACAGTTGTAAATTTATATATCTCTAACCTTTAAATATTTATTTATTTGTCTTTATTGCACTTATAAAATTGTACAGTTAATCAATAGGTAATAACAGAAAGCGGGCAGTGGTAGTTTCGCACCACTGCCATCAAGGGCTTTCAAATGACAAATGTATAATTTTACCTAACATAGGTAAATAGGTCTTCTAAAAATAATTATATGTTTACACAAATAATTAATCTGACATTGAAATTCACTTCGATTTAAATGACTTTCGTGTTGCTTTTTCACGTAAATCGATGAGAACATAATGATAATATACCTGTTAAATGTATCGGGCGAGTGTCCGACAAAGTTATGTAGGGAGTCCCGGACGACATCGGCGGGACACTTTTCGTTCTCCACTACTTCGAACAACGCTGTACTTTTGGCGGACGCAAACAAATCATCATCAAATTTGCCACCCGCTAGAAATTCTTCCTGTACAATGCAATAAATATGCGATTATAATTAGTTATAAGGAAAGATATTATAAAGGCGAAAGGTGTTGATATGTATATTGCGATTAGATTTTGTGGAGTATGTAGGTTGAAATGGAGGTAGTTTCATCGCTTAAATTCAATGAAATTTGAAACACAGAAAGATGTTTATTTTAGATAAGCAGATTAACTGTAGCAACTATTTTTATTTTTAAGATTGGACCGACAAGGTTGTTGTTGATTCTACCTGATGATATATGGACCTCTTATAATTACAACAAATATTAGGTAACGTTACGGTAGGCGTTTACAAAGGACTTCAACTAATATTTTACCGAGGTGTGTGAGTATGTGTGTATAAATATATAACATATGGGAAAAATGTAAAACATGATATAGTACTCACACATATGGACTTAGCCTTGGTGTAGGCGGCGACGGCGTTGGTGGCGCGGTACAGTGAGAACACGAGGCAGCTCTCGTTGGGCGACGGCCGCATGCCGTACCCGTACGACAGACCACCGCCGCGAATTAGGCGCCACATCGGACCCTGAAGTTACATACAATCATACATGATACAATAGATAAATCATAGTTATATACACCCACACTTCGTCCAAAATTAGACCACTGATTTGATGAAATAAATATCATTGTAATTATGAATACTAATTAGATCTATTTATTTATTTATTTATTTATTTATTTATTCTTTTGCACACAAAAATGTATACATGGCGGACTTAATGCCTTATGGCATTCTCTACCAGTCAACCGTCGCGTTGATCAGAGATAATAAGGCGGTGCACTTTAATAATTAATTGAAAAAAAAAAGAAAAACAAAAATTATAACAAATAGATACAGAAAAATAGTACATATATATACAGATGCAAATATATAAAAATATTAGTATTTTTATATAAAATATATACCAATATAAAATATATAAGTTTATGGATTACATATAAATAAAATATAAATTTAAACTACATATAATAAATATTCATATAATCTCATGGAGTTTATATAATAACATATCTTGAATACTATTAAATAAATTTGGAATAATGTTCACGCAAGGACCTCTTCAAGGTAAATTTGGTTTGACATCTTCTAAGGCCAACAGGAAGTGCATTCCAAAGGTTAATGGCAGAAATAGTGAAAGATTGAGATGAGAAATTAGAGCGATGAGAAGGAGTATAAAGCAGGAGATTAGATGAAGAGCGAAGATCACGAGAATGTGATGAACTTAGAAATTGAAATCTTTCTTTGAGGTACTGAGGAGCTAATGGATCGTATAGAACAGAAAAGAGTTGACAGAGAATTCTAACACTCCTGCGCTGGCGAATAGGAAGCCATTTCAGCTCAGCGCGGAAGTGTGAGATATGGTCATATTTACGTAGACCGAATATGAAACGTATGCAATTGTTGAGTAAACGATCCATTTTATTAAGGAGGTCTTGGTTAAGATTTGAATAACACACATCTCCATAATCAATTATAGGTAATACCAAAGACTGCACTAAAAGACGTTTAGTACCAACCGGAAGAAAGTTTTTAAACCTGTATAAGGACCGTAAGGCAGCTATGACTTTTCTACTGACCTCATTCACCTGTCGATTCCAATTAAGGTTGTTGTCCATGTAAAGGCCAAGATTTTTAACATGGCTGGTATATGGTATAACTGTGGTGTCAAATACTAATGTCCGTAAGTTGGTACTATCAATCCTATCTAACTGCCGCGAACTACCTAGTAAAATTGCTTGACACTTAGTAGGATTGACCATTAACCCAAATCTATGCGACCACGCACAAATGACCCGGAGATCAGAGTTCAACTTATCGATGGCGTCATTAATGTCGCACACATTACTTTGTGCATAAAGCTGCAGGTCATCAGCATACAAGTGGTAAGGGCATTGAAGAAGGACTGAAATCATGTTAATAAAAATGGAGAACAACAGGGGAGAAAGGATACCCCCTTGGGGCACGCCAGCAGTGAGGTTAGACCAGAGAGATGTGCCTTGATCAGTACGTACCGCCTGCTGGCGACCACAAAGGTAAGAACAGAACCATTTGTTAACTGCTGAGGAAACACCAAGGTGACTCAGGACGGACAGGAGAATCTCATGGTCTACAGTGGTAAAAGCATTAGAAAAATCTATTAAAAGAAGTACAGTTACATGAGAATTCTCCATACCATCCCTAATGTCATCAATAACTTTTATAAGTGCCGAAGTTGTACTGTGTCCAGGTCGAAACCCAGACTGAAAGTTACTGAGAAAATTATTTGAATAAACAAAACTTGAAAGTTGCTTGTGAACGACACCCTCTAAGACTTTCGACAGGAATGGTAAAATGGATATAGGACGTACTTGAGAAGGAGACTTGGGATTCGGAATTTTGGGAAGAGGAAGTACGAATGCTTTACGCCAAATATCGGGAAATTCAGAGGACTGTAAGGAAAAATTTAAAATATGAGTTAGAACAGGAAGGATATTGTGTAGAATAGGAAGGATCATGGCTCTGCTAATTTCGTCATAACCAACTGCCTTAGATTTGATAGAAGACACTATCCTTTTTGTCTCCTCAACAGTTATTGGTGTAAAATCAAAAGGGGACAGTGATAGAATAGGCAAGGAAGACAAGTAATGTAATGTGTCAGCTTTAACAGCTGCATCAATGGTGATAGTTGATGAGAAATGAGAGTTTAAAGTATCGAGTGGAAGAGTACAGGAATGGAGACTAATGGTGGGTTTACCGCATCCCAAGGAGTTAAGAAATTTCCATATATCGGCCGAAGAAGACGCGAGGATATTGCTGTGAATGTAACGCCGTTTGGCAGCCCTTACCACTTGGTTGCACCGATTACGAGCAGCCTTAAAGAGGTGCCAGTTTTCCTCACACCGATCCCCTCTATGCCTCCTGAAAGCTCGATCACGTCGGGCCATGGCTAGCCGAACCTCTGGAGTGATCCAAGGGGCAGGAGGCCGCTTTGCTCTCACACGCCGTACCGGAGCATGGGCATCATACAGTTTCAGCAAAGCAGTGTAAAAAATAGAGATTTTATGATTCACTGTTGATGCCGAGAGCAAGTGTGACCAGTCAATCGCCGCAGCATCTTCATTAAGTTTTTCTATGTTTATCTTAGAAAAGTTGCGAAGGAGTAAGATTTGCACCTTCTTTCTCGGAGGATTGATGACTAATGAGGCATAGATGAGATCATGATGTGAGAAACCAGGCGCATTGATCTGACCGTGTTTATTAATGACAGCACCCGGGGTAGTCAGGATTATATCTAACCAGGTGTCGTCCGTATTCGTGTTGTGGTGCGTTGGGTTTAAAGGTAGTATAGTTAGGTTAACAGACTCCACCAGAGATCGAAGTTTGCGTGATTCAGGAGTATCTTTAAGGAGATCAGTATTGATATCACCCATAATGACATGATGAGTGAATTCTGAGGCGACGGTTTCCAAGACAGACTCCAGTTTAGAGAAGTAGTTGATAGTAGGAGGACAATAGACTACGCCAAGAAGAACTTTGATGCCACTAACGTTGACCTCAAGAAAGAGGTACTCAGGAGAAGAGGAGTAAGATGGAGGAGAGGTTTCGAGGACTTTATATTCAATTCCAGAGCGGAGGAAAATCGCCACGCCTCCACCGCCCTTATCGACACGGTCATTCCGAATAAGGATGTATCCAGGGATACTATAGGAACAGGAATTCAAATTGGGTTTAAGGAAAGTTTCAGAAACGAGGATTGCGTGAACATAATCCAAAGAAAACGTATTCAGAAGCTCAGTGTGATGTGATGGGATACTTTGAGCATTTATATGGCATACATTGAAACATTTATTTTGTAGCCGTAATTCAGCATTCAGATCATCGCGGAGCGTGGTGGGTTCATTCTCAGAATCAGTGCAGGAGTAGTATGAAGAGTTTATGTCATGAGAAGAAACAAAAGAATCATCTTCAGACAAAGCCATGAGAATTAATATAATAAGCGTAAATATATAAAAATAAATATATATATATATAATAATAAATAAATTATGATAAAAGAATATTACAATAACTAATGCAAAGACAGTGCTTTACTACTGAATATTCTGCACAACCTGCCGGTTGACTTTCACACATACTGTTGAAAAGCAGACTAAGATAATAACAGTTAAACTATTTACATTAATGAGAACAAAATAAAATGTAAAACTTTAAAATACAATACTTAAAAGTTATAGGAAAGACATTAAAATAAAAAAGAAGTGAAAAAAACTGGAAAATACAACCATTAATGAAATTTTAAATTAAAACAGTGAACAAAAATAGTTCAATTGACATAGTGACAACAAGCCTATAATTGACATTTGACGTTCACAAAGTTTCTGATTTGATATGACAGTTGACAGCACATTACTGATTATGACATTCGAACAATTTATTAAATGTTTTGATTTGTGGTTAGTTTTAAAATTATTAAATAAATTAAACAAAATAGTGGGTGAATGAAAAATTAGAATAAAAATTACTTGTGGGTTAACATTTGACAAAAATAAAAAGAGTCAACCATCGTAAAATTGTGGTATTAAGGTATCACTGTTGAAAAGGAGTCATTTATAGGAACTATGAATACAAACTTGTTATGTACTACTTAAGACGAACTCCGCGCTTTGCTCTGACTGCTTTATTACTATCGGCCTGGCTCGTCGACACAGGAGTGTCCTTCGAAGCACCCCGAGTAGACGCTGCGCTGCCAAATTCAGCGACCAAGTTTTCCAACTCCTTACTACTGGAAATACGCGAACGATTGCCATTAGGCATTTGCACTGTAATGATCCCATCCATCGTCCATACCTTGCGAATACCGAAATGCTTGCGTGCGGCAATAAATAAAGACTGCCTCCGTCTGGTCAGGAACTCCGCTAAGACATAGCATGACCCTTTGAGCATTGTTTTATTCTTCCATACAGCCGACTTACATGAAACATCACTAAACTTGATAAGAACAGGACGTGTTCGGTTGGCATTAACAGAGCCAAGACGATGACATTCTCGGATATCTGCGGCTTTAATGTCTGTCAGTTTCAAGTTTTTGTGTATAATGTCCAGAGCTGTAGCAGTGACATTTTCTTCTGTATTCTCAGGCACACCATTCAGAAGCAATGATTTTCTACGGTGACGCATTTCAATTCCATCCACAGAATTTGTCAACTCTTCAATTTGCTTTTGAAGGATATTGAATATACCCCACGCTTGCTCTTTAAAGCTTAAGAAGGCTCTGGAGATATCGCTGATGGATCCTTGCTGTGATGAACCTTCTTTAGATGCCTTGAGTTGGACTTCAAATTCTTGCATTCTTTGGAATAAGGTAACCTCAAGTGAGCGTTGAGTCTCTGCAATGTCTTCTAGGTTGGCCATGTTCAACTGTAGTACTGCGTATAATGTGATTCAGTGATCCCAGATGAACAGTTCAAGTGAAATAGTGTAAAAGTTACCAGCAGGTAGGTGCAGTGGTCTAACTTTTCAAGTACACATAGGATAGTGCTGACTCCAACAAATGATATGTATTGAATATAAACTAATAATAATCACTACTAATTTTTGTAATAGAATTAAAATAAATTATAGAAATATATTTAAATTAGGGAGCAATATGTCACTTGATTAAGAACTGACTCTATATATGAATCTAACTAATCTCATTATTATAAATGTGAAAGTTTGCGAGTTTGGGTGGATGGATGTTTGTTACTCTCTCACGCAAAAACTACTGAATGGATTTTAATGGAACATTACAATAATACAGCATATACATCAGAATAACAAATTTCACAGGTAGTATTTAATATAATCGCGTCATTCCTTGGAGCTAGTGTTGTGTTACCTCGAGCTGCGTGAAGTAGTTGAGTGCGACGAGCAGGGGAGCGAATTCAGCGAGGGCGTAGCCGCGCGGCCCGGGCGACAGCCGCGCCGCGAACGAAGACTCCACGCCCCCCACGCCCACCACGCACCCGCCGCCCCACCCCGACATCAGCTCAGAGTCCCAGTACAGGCGCGGCCTGACGTCGTATTGCAATTGTCATATACATTAAAATATCTATTAAAAATTAAGTATTGATGGTATAAGCGTGAAATTTTAGGATTGTATAAATTAAAATAAAAACAAATTGTCCGAAATTAAAAGAAATGTAAGGGTGGGGACAACCCTTATCACTTAGGGGTATGAAAAATGAATAGTAGCTGATTCTCAGACCTACTGAATATGCATACATATATACATTTGAAAACTTTTAAAAATGTTAACGCTATTTTATCACCTGATATCCCTTTTTTAGTTCATTACAACACAACACATAAAACTAGTATTCATTTTTGATTAAACATATTGAAGAAACATTTTGAATCTACTCACTCAGATGGAATAATCTCATTGCTTCTTCCGAATCTCTTCCATGGTTCTGTGCTTAACTTATATCTGTCGAAATCGGCCGCGAGATGTAACCAAGCGTTTTCTGTAAAGATTCTAAATGACTCTTTTGCATCATTGATAGCTGCCTCCGCTGAATCTCCACCGGCATTCAGCTGTTCCACAAGCTCCTTTAAGAATTTCTGCTGGCGAAGAACTGTGCACCAGTGTACATTGCTGTCTTTGCAATACAGTGAATCTCGTAATACATCGTACACCATTTTGTGACCATTTCTACGAACCTATAAAAATAGGAATTATCATTTTTCATATGTTTTCCCCCTTAGGCAACTATACTTACCTATATTTCCCTATACTGAACTATATTTTCCCCTCTGTTACAGTAGGTCATATATTAATAGAAAAATTTCGTGTTTTCGTACAAAATATGTAAAATGTAACATCATAAAATTTAGAACCCGCAGGAGTGAGGTCCTAGATTTCATATTTTTTTTACATGAAGTATGACTTTCACCATTTTTGTGGTAATAATATATGTTTTTAAACACTAAAATGCCTATTGTAGCTATTATTAGGTTGATATCAATATCATGTTGTCTATATAAATATCTTATTGTATATATAAATGTGTACCTGTGCGACGTCATTGATCATTCTCTGTGCGAATACTAGCAATCTTTCCTTCGTAATTTCAGCGGAGTACAGAATTTCATAAAGATGATTTACAACTTCCTCGTAATCCTGCGGTTCACACTGTAAGAAAATTATATAAGATTTAAATTTATCTTAAGTATATTATATATAATAATTTTCCCACAAAGTCATGTGGTGGTGTGGTGGTGGACAGGGTGAACTGAGACCGTTAAAAGTTTCCCATTTGTAACTTAAATAAATAATAATAATTGTGTGATTATAATATAGTCCAAGTTAATTCGCTGACAATGTATCTTCCTATAGTGAAAATATTTCTATATATCGGACATTTTAGGTATTGGATTGTAAGCTTTTGGTCTTCCAATATATCTACTACTTCTTTTTTATTTGAATTTAAATTTGAATGGGATAAGACCCATAATATAAAAAAGAAAATTAACCGTTTACAATACAAGTCTTAGTTCAAAGAAACTACAACTCTTATATAGTCAAACTCACCCTAGTTTCGATTAAAATGAAATTGCCGTAAGTTCCGACTGTGAAGTTGCCCGACTTGCCGAAGCCTATATCGTTGCTGAACATGACGGTGAGCTGTTCCGTGGTGGATATGACTTCCTCATGAGGCACCAGCTTGTCTCCGCGCCGCACTGGGCATTCTGCCAATCCGTTGAGGAGCAGTGGGATCCATTTGCGAGTCTTTTGGTCTACTGATGTTGTATCGAAGATTAAACTTATCTGGAACATACAGGTATGAAATTCATATACCGATCTAACACTTGACTGTTGTTGATTTTACCCCTAATCAATTTAAATTAATATAATACTAGGCATAACCCTCTCCGTATATATATAGGCGGCACTTTCCAATATAATCAGGTGGGTACTAAATTTGTTTCCCTTTCAAACTCTTTGTTTTTGTAGTGATGTGACTAAATAACCTTTAATCAGAGCAGTTTGATGTGATTTGACATTTAAAAACTATCATTTTTATGTTTGTTAAGTAGTTAATAATTTTAGCCCAAAAGACGTTTATCGTAAGTTGAAATAATTATTAAATTTTTAATGTTATCACTCGTTAATAAGGCAAATAAAAGATATTTGAAATTTTGCCGTAAAGTGTAGGTCAGTTACATCGCCATTCGATCCCGAAACGCAAACTTTGAGCGACCGGACTTTAACAAACTCCCTTGGTGCGTGTACAGCGTGGTACGTACATATACGAAGTTGGTGGTGAGGCTGTAGACGCGCGCGTAGAGCGGCAGATCTGCGAGGTCGAGGTGTGGACACTGTTCCCGGGAGGCGGAGTTCCAGCCGCTCACCGAGTGGTAGTGAAGCCGCTCGCACGACGGCACAGGCACCGCAGCCAGTGTGCCCGGTGGCGGGCTGCGCTGCAATATTAAAGAAAATAGAAATTCTTTACTTAGGTAATACAATTTATAATAAGTTCTATTTATTTATTATTCTTTTGCACACAAAATTGTATAAATGCAAATGCAAACTTAATGCCAACAGGCATTATGTCCGCCATGAAAACGGCAAGGGCTCCATCCACAAGAGTGTGGCTTTAATATTAGGAATTAATGAGTAAAGGAGCTTGGCACTAGATAGCGCTGTGTGATTTGTTGTGGCTTATATAATTTAATACTTGAAGTAAATGAAATTATTCCAAACAGATTTAACGCAAAGTGTTACTCTGGTAAACAAATTCAAATATTATTCTAAATGCATATGTTAATTATAAAGTCTCGAGTCTCAGTATAAGTTATCGAGTCTCAGTGTAAGCGCGATCCGATGTGCACGTATTATAATTATTTTATTTAATATCGTAATAGCTCAGCGCGGCATAAGCCGTGCTAGTCGAAGTTCCAGCCATGTGTGACAAACTTGTGGCCAACGAACTCCTTGCGTTCCTGCAGCAGAAGCTGGACGTAATGGACGAAGTAAGTGCAGTCCAGATCTGTGTGTCCAACTTCAGCCAGGACGACATCGCGAGAGCGAAGGCTCTGCTCTTCGAGTCCCTAAATAAGACTAATCAGATGGTGTCTCGTAGACGTGACGGGACACAAAAAAGCGTACAGGACATTATAACGCTGCTGAAGGAGACCGATCCAGACGACGTGCCAACTTTTGTGGCGAAGGATTTAAACAAACTTCCTCCAGTCACATTTGATCACGTCGATGTTACCAGCTTACTCAAGGATATCGTGTCCTTAAAAAAGAGTTTGGCAGATGTGACGCTACGTTTCAATGCGTCAGAGCACATAATTAGTGAGTTGCGCAAGGAAGTGGACAGTTTGCGCGACTCGCGAAAAGAAACTAGGTCACTTGACGCTACGAACATCAACACGCGCCGTGGGGCATGCCGCGATGCGTTCACGGCGGAGTCAGCGGTTTCAGCGTCGACACTGACGTCACCAGATGTGGTGTCACCGCCGGTCGCCGCGTCCCCCGCGCCCCCCGCCCGCAGCTCGCGAGCGCCGATACCGCTGCATGTGGAAGCAGCGCTAACAAAATCCTCGGTGCAACCACAGCGTCGAGATTTTGCCGCCGTCGTCGCTAGCAAACCGACTGCTTCAGTACAGCGGCGTGTGCCAAAAACGGCACTGAACATTGACCCTACGTGTGCTGCCACTGGCAACCGCGACGATGATGGCTTCGTCGTGGTACAAAAGAAGAGGCGCACAAACAAGGTCAATAGGAATCATTGTGGCACTGCACTCACTGGGCCCAACTTTCTGCTGCGTGCTGCTACACCGACCACGACAATGTACCTGTCCCGTCTACATTACGCCACTAAGGAGCAGGACATTGTCGATTATATTCGTACCAAGAGTAACCTGACATTGAGGGTAACGCAGCTGAAGTCGAGTCACAACGCGAGTTTCAAAGCGTTTGTGGCCCTGGTCCCCACCGACTTGCTGCCCACCTTCATGAAAGAGGACTACTGGCCGAAAGGTGTGGTGTATCGGCGCTACCGTGGCAGATTGCCATCTTCAGTGCCGTGATCACACAGACAATATTATTGTATTAGTTTTTAAATATTATATTATATGTATGTTAGTCTATAAGGTATTTATAATATGGGCCTAGTTGCCTGAAATAAATGAATAAATAAATAAATAAAGAATTATTTTTGCTTACCTCATTGAATTCCATAGCTTCTTGCAACAGCTTAGCTTTCTCAGCTAAACCACTTTCTCCGAGTTGAGCTCTTTGTGTTTCTAACCTATTCTTTTCCTCTTCCGCCATTCTAAAATTTTATAAATGTCAGAATTTATTTCATTATATTATTTTTAATACCATGAATAAAATATACCCAAATACCGCTATGGATTTCTGCAGATATAATCATTGAAAATGAAACTGGGTGTATGTTAATGATTCATCATCATCATTTCAGCCCGTAAGACATCCACTGCTGAACAAAAGCCTCCTAAAATCTCCACGGCGATCAGTCCTGTGCTGCTCGCATCCAGGACTTTCCAGCGATCTTGACCAGATCGTCGGTCGGTCCACATGTTAATGATTAAAATAAAAATATAATACTAACCACCAGCTTTTTTTCTGATAGTGAGCTAATTACTGCTTCTAAGAAACCAGAAGTAGATATGATATATGTATATTTCTAAGGAGATGCTAATACATAAAATACATATCTATATTGTATACCTATGTATGTGTAAGATTTAAATTTATTAATTATATATTATTAAGTTAATGCATTAAATGTGCACAGTTAATTTACCCTCGTTAGGAGAAATAATTAGGCGGTATTGTAGTTCATTTGTGTATTTTGACTTATCTTACTTGACTTGTAATTCAATGCTGGGCGAGCCCACAATTGTGATGACGTCATCTGTGAAGTAT
This sequence comes from Achroia grisella, assembly GCF_030625045.1. Lineage (NCBI taxonomy): Eukaryota > Metazoa > Arthropoda > Insecta > Lepidoptera > Pyralidae > Achroia > Achroia grisella. The sequence goes on along the minus strand of NW_026713045.1, from coordinate 1,200,705 downwards.
TTCCGCAGCAGAGTGAGCCAGTAGTCACTGCTCTCCTCTAAAAGCTCAGCTAGAGCTTTTTGGGGATTCATTCGTGCAAAGAACTGTAAAAAGAATCAGAATTTTGGATATTGAAATATTTAATATAATGAAATATTTTAAACATTTTGTTCCGCAATAAGAAACTAGCTTCAGTTATCATAACATCGTTATGAGACAATCGTGGAACTACACTTTATCGATTAAAAAAGAATTTATAATATTAGATTAGAATTATCAACGTTTAAGTTTTCACATTTGCCCTTTATTTAATCATTGACCATTAATTGCAAAAAGAATAAATTTAAATTTATGCACAATTGCTGAAGATATCTTCTTAAGTTAAAAAAATATATAACCTTTTTCTTTTATATATAGATATAAAAAATCATCATGTACACTCACATCTTGTTCGCTTTGCGAATACAACGCGTCTCCAATACATCTAAATGCTACAGCGTGATGCGGGTCCGACTCAAGGCTAGCCAGCGCCTCACGCAGCTGTTTCTTGAGCAATCGTTTCAGTCTCTCCATATCCAGTGGCTCAGCACCTTCGATTACACTCTTCAGGCATGTACGTGCTTCGTCCCGTGCTGCTTCTAACTTATCCATTGGTACATTGTCGAGTTCAATTTTGATTAGGGACGCTAAGTTTTCTGTTAGATTGTAGGAGACCTGGTTAAACAAATGATGTATTTGCAATAACTATCCGTGCTACAATTTTATTGTTTACTAGCTACTCGACGACTAGCGACTTTGTTTTATACTATGTAATAATGTATTTTCTGACGGGCCACCTAACGGTATGTGGTAATCGTCATTATACATACATATACATGAACAAGTATATTTGTGAGCAGTGACAAATATATTTCAACATTCGTATTTTAGCGAGTAAAAAATAAATGTAAGTATACATAAATATAAATAAAAAAAAAGTAATCGTACGTCTCCAGCCAGTGCGTCCTCGCGCTCGACGAGGCGACGTTGCAGCGGTGCGGCCGCAGTATCGCACAGGTAGCGCAATAGCACGGCGCAGCCAGTTAACTCCTTGTGGGACTGCGGCTCAGACAGCAGCGGCCCGCGCCATCCGAACAGTACCTATGTGTAGAATGATTATTAGTAATTGAGTTTACATTATGATTGTAATTTATTGTTACATTTAATCGTACCCTGCAGACTTTGTACAAGTCTTGCTCATTTGATGTTCAGTAGCTTGTTTTAGTAGTAATTAGTCGTTTAGTGGTTGTATTTGCCTTAGAAATATAATAGAAAGCTGTTCTGGTTTGAGGTGAGAAGATACAGGTTATGACGGTATAACATTATACTTTTCCGAAATGGTACCGAAGTGACAACTGATGGGCTCGAGATCGTGCTTTTGGAGAGGCCTATGTCCAGTGGGCTGAGGATGACAATGATGACGATGCGTAGGATATTCGTTACGTCATACATTGGCAAGACTTAATTAAATTTTAAATACCTGTCCACAATCCTCGGTGTCTGCTGGCCATTGTTCTTTGTATTCTTCAAACTTAGGCAGTGGAGGGATTGTCCTCCATGGTTTCACCCAATCTTCTTGCGGCTCTTCCTTTCTCTAAAACAAAAATATAAATAAGCTAAATTTATTTAATACAAGTAAATTACCGCAAACACCTGACACGTAATTTACTGTATTTACGTACGTTTAAGTTTCAGATCCAGGTAGGTTTTTTTAATTAAAGTTTATATCACAATTTTTAACAAACTAATATAATAAAGATTGAAAAAAAATATAAACATTTTACGTTTGTTTATTATCACGCAAATTATTATTTTCTGGGATCTTCAATTCTTTTTGTAAAGTTCAAATCAAACTTAAATTATTATGGTAGAAATGTAGCAAATCGACTCATTCGTCCTGACGGATACGACTTTAGACTGAGGACGTCGCGACGGGTTCGAACATCAGCTCAGGCCGTCGTAATTTCGATTCCCGTTTTATCTTGGATCTTGGGGATCATCTTGGGGATCGGTCGGAGGTTGCCAATTACCGTCAGATTACCACACCACAGATTTGTTTGCCATTTCCTGTTGTATCTATGTTCTTATTAATAGTTATTATGGTTAATTTATAAAAACATTAATAAAAAATGATGCAGTGAAACATTATTGTCTACAAAGTGTTATTTCAAGCTGTCAAGGACATATGGTTTTATGTACGCGAGTTAATGATTAATAGGTACATGTCATTAGACAAAAATAAAAAAAATGCTATACTAACACTAATATTTCATTCTAAGTATTGATCAATACCTATATAAAATTTATAGCCAAATGAGCAATTTTTATTGCTGTGGCACATGCACGTTTACCGTATTGAATCTTGTTGTTCCACTGCATATAATTAAACCTACATGTGTGTACTAAGATACAAATAAAAATGATTATCTATGTATCCATAGCTTAGAAAGAGATAAGGTGAATACAGTCGACCTAATTACCCGCGGCATCGTCTACACTCTACACAACTATTCAACTTTTTCCATATTTGATTTTGAGATAAAACTATGTCCGTTTTCGTGTTAGAATTTATCTTTATGTCAAATTTCATTATGATCTGTCAGCAGTTTAGTTGTGAAAAGGTAACGGATAGACGGGTAGATTTACGCATTTATATTACTGGATGTTACCCGTGACTTCATCTGTTTTTTTTTTAGGATATCAGATTGCCTATGTACGTCCTCATTATACACACAATCTTCATATAAAATTTTATATATAAAATTAAGAATGGATTAGTATATAAACAAATGTATGTACCATCTTTATAATGGTTTCTACAGCGAATATTAACAAGGTCGATGTAACTAACTACGAATACGATCAATCAATAACATAACTATATTGCTAGAATAATGTTAGTGTTAGCTATTCACGAAGCGTATTGATTTTTTAATAGCCTAGGTAAATTTATGATTGTATCTACACAGCGACAAATTGTTAGGTTAACCTAAAATAATGGAACTAGCTTCCCCGAACACAATTATTTTATTAACTGTGACCTAGAGTCTTATATATCTGCAGTTCGTGTGGTATACGATATACGAAGACAAAATTCGTCCGATAATACATAATCTAAACCTGGCCTCACATTATTAGGTTCAGTAGGATGATTGTCTCATGCGACCTTGTTCTGATTGGCGCATTTCCAAAAAGGGCGGGCCGTAAAGGCAAATGCGCCAATAGAAGAGGGTTGTATAGAGCAATCGTAAGAGAGAACCTAAAAATGTGAGGCCAGATTAAGGCTAGATTAGGTATAGGCTGAAAAAGACATTCTTTTACGGCGAAAGAGACAGAGAAATATTCTATGCTGCAGATATTTTTTCTATGCAGAAGTAGTTGTACACAAACCCAAATGTTAGGTCGAAAGCTCATGAAACTGAACCACTTTCACTGAATAACATAGTGAAAATCTGACAATAAATATTGAATGAATTTGACGAACTAAATATTGATCAAGCGACATCGCAATAACGAAGGTTTTAAAAATTATTTAAAATTTTCTACTTTACTTCTTTGTGCATATTTTCTGTTAGGCTTTTCTGCTTGGTATGGAATTTACTACCCTGTATACAAGACATCGAATAATGGTTAATAAGTAATGAAAAGATTTATTAATATCGATGATTAATATATGGATATCATAAAGCAGAGGAGCAAATATTTGACGACCTCGGTGGTCTAGCGGTCTAGCACACCGCTTTACGACAGATGGTTGCGGGTTCGATTCCTCGCACGGCACAAAAATTTGTATTCATGAGTATGATTGTTTGTATCGGTCTGGGTGTTTTCTATGTATGTATTTACAAAAATAAAAATCTATGTATATGTATCAGTTATCTAGTACTCATAACACAAGCTTTAGCTAGCTTAAATTGGGTCTAGATGGCGCTGTGTAAATTGTCCTGAGATTATTATTATTATTTAAAAAATATTTAAGGCATGTAATGAATAATTTTAGTACATATTGTAATTAAGAACAATAATTCAGAAAAATTTACACAATCCCATCTAGTTCCAAATTGGGCAGAGATTTCGAATTGCAATTAACTACTAACACTGCAGAAATGAGTAAGTGCTGATGATTTTTTATTGTACTGCTATAGGGATCTAATCAAAGTAACATAAAAACAATGTTAAAAAACTAAGTATAAGATGGCATAGCATAACATACATCTATTGTCTGTTAGTTTGGGTTATTTTTTATCAGCTGTCGCATACCTATCTGTTCATACAATTTATAGTGCCGGATTTAATGCGAATAGGTAGGTATAATTTGTCTAGCTACGAGCTTCAAGGCCGTACAAATTTTTACCGCCCTGTTATTTCACATAATGGAAGCGAGTGTGTAATGACTTCAACTAGGTAACTGCTAGTTCTTTTGGGGTCGAATGCTCACGCGATCTTATGATTGACTCAGTGGCACATCGAGGTATGAGGTGTGGTTTTTTATGGGTAAGAATTCCCCACTTCCCACAAATCTCCCTAGATGAATATAGTATGACTATAGTCTTTGTGAGTAGTTATTCACCACAAATGTTAGTTTCTTTAAAAACAACAACAAAGTAATGACAAAAAACAAATATGTTTATTCCAAATAACAAGGCATAACAAATCTATGTTTATACATGAACAATGTCAAAACAGATTTTTAGAAGTGACGCTAACCACAAAACGTTAGTGTAAAACCGCACCTAAATCGTTCAAGCCCTTTCTGAGATTAGAACGCACAAACGCGCATACAGACAAAAAAATTAATAATTATTAAGTTGGGTTCGTTACCTCGATTAATTATTATTATTAAAAATAATTAATAACAACAATTTAGTACTTAAAAAAAAAGATAGAGTAGAAAAATATGTAAAATATAAGCATTTGACATGTACATATTATTCTGTATTATATATTATATGTACATATATTTCTGGGGACTTACATATTGTTTGAAACTTGAAAAATAAATATATTTATATTATTACTGTGTCAATGTTTCAAATAGAATCAATCGAATCATTCAAATTTTGAAAAATCGATCTACAAAATTCGTAGGATATGCCTGACAAATTAAATAAGTCTAGTACCAATTTGCCTATATAATGCAGATGAGATTTTTCAATGACACTATTTATAGTCATCATCACCATCCTTCTGATCTGATGAGTAGATATATATTTATTTTACTAATTGCTAAAGCGTTTATTCTATTGTTAATACTAGACAGTATTAGTAATAAAAAAAAAATACTCAACTCAAAATAACTCAATTTAAATTATATAATTAAAATATTAATAGTATATAAACAATAGCAAAAACAATTCCAACAACTAAACAAATAAGAATACTGATTGAATAAAACGTACCTTGCTTATTATGTCATCTTCAACTATAGCCAGTGCTTTGAACACATCATCTGCTGCAATTTGTCCTGTTAGTATGACTGTCAAATTCTCAGCACGGTAGAATTTTTTATGAAAATCTCTTACCTAAAAAAAAAATCTTTATTTTTAAGTAAAAATTCTGATTTCCACGGAAATTTCAAGGAAAGTCCTCTCTATCAAGGGGGGGTGTAATAAGTTTGTATTTTCGGAAAAAATATAAAATTAATAGAATATAATAAATAATAGAATAGAATATAATAAATATAAGATTATTTTTACAACTTATATAATATAATTAAAATAAATAAAAGTGATTAAAATAATGTATTTTTTAATGACATAATTCTGAGACCTGATTATAGTCTCTACTATGTAGCTGTGCCCGCGGTTTCACCGGCGTTAAATTAGTATATAATATATAGCCTCTGTGTTATTCTGATGCATAAGCTATATTACTGTAAAGTTTCATCAAAATCCGTTCAGTAGGTTTTGTGTGATAGAGTAAAACATCCGTACTTACAAACTTTCGTGTTTATAATATTATTATTAAGATAATCCAGTGAGGTTCAGGAAATTGTTGGGAAACTTTAATTTACTAACATGAATACTTAGGTATAATATGTTTTTATACTTTACTACCTATACAACAGTCCGCATGCTTACATTGAATGTAAGCATGCAGACTGTATACCGCAAGTACAAGAAACAACATAAATTGACTAAACAATAAATATTGACATACTTTAGTATTATCAGTAGATGTTCTCAAGTTGGCCATAATGCCTCCTGTTTCAGAAGAGTATCCACTGTTAGGATACATGGTTCGCAGCAGCTTCAGTTCACATCTACAAGTAATTAGGAAACAATGAATAATAGATCCTACTTCTACCACTGCTACCTATTAGCAGACAAGCTACAAGCCCCTCTAATACAAACAAATCATCGTTCATATACAGAACCTATGATATCAAAAAGTAAATTGGGAACTATCTAGTTAGTGAACTAAAATTAGTCCAAAACTTATGATGCTAATAATAGTCTATTAAGAAAGTACAAAAAATAAACATTCAATTTTTTTAATATATTAAAAACTAGCTGACCATGCACGCTCTATTCCACCTCAGAATTAAATAATAAATGAAAACTTATTTTAGTTATACAATAAATTTCTTAACAGATCCTGTTTGTCAGGTATGAACAGTTTGTATGGGAAAAAAAAATCAGTCCAGCCATTCTCGAGTTTTAACAAATATCATTTTGTTAAATATAAGATTTACAGAGACTATATATTTATGCATATTGCTCACATTGTTTGTGAATGTTCTCTAAAACTAATCTTATCAAGAATTAAGTATATAGATTTAATAACAAACATGTCTCTTATATTCTCTTATAAAGCAAGGTATTACTGAAGGTATTGTGAAATTGTGAATGTATTTTATTATTTTAGTAATATGGTGCTTATAAAAACTGTTCAACTAAAGTAACAAAATATTTCTTTAACATATTATAACCGATGTAAGAAGTAAAGAACTATTCTAAGAAATCTTCCTCATCCCATTGATAATTAATATAAATAAAAATATTGATATGCCAACACAGATAATATATACTACAATTGTATATATAAATATAGATAAATAGGCAGTGAAATGAAAATTTACATTACCTGCTATCAGCTGTATTCTCTCTACCCTGCATCTCACAGTAGACTACTCCAGCATCCTCTCCATCACCATCAATATGATGAACTTCAGTTATGAACCCTTCATCAGTGAGTGTAGGTCTCAAAATATGGTCTAAGTATATAGGCAGCAGTGTCAACATCCCCTCGTCACCCGCAGTATAAATTGTATAACAAGTGTGATCGGTATCTGTCCAAGCATTGGTGCCATGCGCCATGCATCGGTTGGCTAGCAGATCCAACACTCCTTTATAGGGATACCGCTTAGAGCCGAGGAAAATAAGATGTTCCAATGTATGTGGAAGCCCATCATCATCATGAGCCTCAGTTGCTAAATATAAATAGACAACAATTAGTGTCTAATGTAGATACATACAAGTCTAAATTATTAATTACAATATTTGTTTTAGTTCAGAATATATACTTAAACATTTATTGTATTTAGAAATAAATATATTTAATAAAGTACATTAAATTAATAAATACTGTATCTCAATTTATTATGCACACAACATCATTAAAAATAGAATTTGTATACAGTGATCACTGTGGATGGATACATCTGTCTCATCTATTTCTGCCAGCAAACAAGATGCTTTGTAAACTGTGTTCTGTTTAGAAAGCTGAGAAATGGCAAAAAATGTAGGAAGTATGAAAGAATAACATTTGTTTGAGATCCAAAGAAGATTGTCAATAATGGGGATTAGTGATCCCATGGCTAGAAATGTACCATGTCATGTTGGCCTCTACATGGTTTTTCATGGGTTCATCAAGAATTAATGACAAGTTCCTGTTGAATTTGTAGTGAAACAATGAACTGATCTCATGCTCATCCTCCACTAGATATATACCGATAGTGCAGGCCAGTACATCATTCCATTATCCCCATAAAAGAAAATGTTAGAAGAAATCACAAGAGCCCCACAAAGTAATTTAAGAATGTGTAATGTTCATGTCAATGGAGAATAAATATTTATATCAGTATCGGGTATACTGCATATTGATAAATAAGAATAATATTGATTCTCTTTGTAACAAGTAGTAACCAACAAATATACATTACCAAGACAGAAAAATCCATTTACAAGGGGACCTTCCACATCCGCAATGATTACGGTTAGACCAGTTTTTTCAGATACATATTTATTTACGGGGATAACATCGGACGCCTTTGTTGACGATATTAACTTGAAATGAGACATTGTCTCGAGCAACGACTATAGTTTAATATTCCGATACTTCCCAAACGTATCAAAACAATTAAAATGTAACCGAATATAACCTCAACTTTAGCAGTCCGTGACTGTTGAGTACCGAAAGCATATAGAGTATAGAGAAAAAATAGGAGTGTCACTCTGTTAGTATTCTATAGGGCGGAGAATCTAATACTCGTCACTTAACTGCGATATATCAAACTTAGTCGGTTTCTGCTGTTAATAATTTTTAACTGTATATATTGATATAATTATTAATGAAAAGTTTCTATAAATATAGGAAATATAGTAATTAATCTAGCGATAAACCTACCGCGGAGTGAATTTTCATAAAATTAATAAACAAACAAGAAAAGTAATGAAAATAAAAGCATATTTAACCATTTCTAATGGTTTTAATTTTAATACGAGTATTCGTAAAAAATCGTATTTGTTATACGAGTATTAACTATAAATTTATTGTCTGCCTCAGTATCTATTTAATTCTACTATGGTTTCTATATCAGACATATGAATGCAGAGTAAAACAAACTGCAAAAAGATAATCTTTGGTTGTCAAAAAATCGACATATACAAAAGACATACGGTATAAAGAAAATATCGGTGTTTGATAAAGTTTAAAGCTTTATCAAATTAAATTTATGTAATGTTTATGATTCGATCAATTATATCGATTAAAAGAATCGATATTTTTATGCATGAACATCCCTACAGACAACGTTCTATCAATGTCAAAGATTGTCAGTACAGTGTAGGATACAAAAAGTTATTTGTGTATTACAAATTGCCAACTAAGAAAATACCAAGAACAAATAATGGAAAGAGAATTTACAAATCAATACTATTAGATATGACTGTAAAAGAAGCAAGTGTATCCGAATCCGAATCAAAGAGCAAAGTAAATATGTATATCAATCCGAACTCATGGTTTTGTAATTCCAGATAAGATTTTTTAAGTACAGATGAGATAAAAAAACCTAAGGTTTATTACTTTTTAATCAGCATTAAGTTTGGTCTTGTTCTTACTTAGGACCCTATATAGAACTTTAGCTAATACTACAGAGTAATGTAAATATATCAAAAGGAAGATTACAGATGGCTAACACGAACGGTATACGCTGGTAGGCAGGTTTTTTTATGGATGATAATGAAATGGTATACCCGCCTGCGCTAACGGTTTACGCTGGCGGGGCACCAGTGGAAGATGATGAGATGAGCATGAGGTCAGGCCAGTTAGCCCATCGTAACAAATTCACCAAGAATTTATTACGATGGTTTCCAGGGGAACCGCGTGGAGATCAACCTGACATGGTACATTGCTAGCAATAAGATCATCAATCCACATTACTAACAATCCCCTTTCCCCCTGGTAGGCAGGTTGAAGTGGTGGATCTTAAAATGTCTGTGGTCGGTCTGTGTGTTTCTTTATTCTGGAAAACTAATTCCGATCCATTGACATCGGATTGCATCTTTTTGCATATCGGTTTTTGGCATTCGACTAACATTGTTATCAATTTATTCTTAGAATTGCCTTAATACTAAAATTTAAATGTGAGGTCACGCCTCACATTTAAATTTTAGTATTAAGGCACTGTTTTTTTTCATGCAATCGTATGAAATACAATAAGTACCTACGCATGGAAAAGCTTACTGTACTTTCATTGTCCAGGGAGTTTACAGTACCTACATCACAGTAATATTTTTTCTATAAGATGTACATTTATTATTAGCATGCTTGAAAAGTGGAAAAAGGGATGTCGGCTCTTTCTGATATGTTATTACATTTTAAATTTAAACCGTTGATGTTTGTTTATCCACAACTAGCTACTCGCCCCGGCTTCGCACGGTTGTACATATATTATACCTATATATCAACCTTCCTCTGGAATCACTCTATCCATTAAAAAAACCGCTTCAAAATTCGTTGCGTAGTTTTAAAGTTTTAAGCATACATAGGGACAGACAGCGACAGCGACTTAGTTTTATACTATGTAATGATGATATAAATAAACGAAAGGTTTGTATGTATTATGATTTTTATTCTTGGTACTATTATATAGCATAAAATGTTCTATAGCTATGGGCAGCTTCAGTCACCAGAATGTACTTCTCCAACTGTATTTACTTTTAAGTTCTTCAAAATTTATCATAAATTCTGATCTTATTTAATTCTAATTTGAGTGGTTAATCTACGTAAACGTGTAGTAAGCTATAATGTTATTATGTTATGCACTTACCAAAAATAAAATCTATGGAACCCTCAGTGATGACTTTCTTATCAAGGTGACGAGTATTTATTTTCACCTAAAGTTACAGATAAAACACTGTGTATTATCTAACTTCGGGGGTAAAGATAGTATCACCTTTAAAAACAAGTGTATTAGCTACGTCACTTATCTTTCGTATAATTACTTTTACTACATTTATCTATACACATATTTATATATTTCTCCAATTCAACACATAGATAATATAATAGGTACACAGTGTACATGAAAGAAGTAAGTACAGTCAGTTGCACATAGGTAGAATTATATTTCCCAGCCAATGAAAGGCAATATTATTACAACAATAAACATATATTTTTTTTACTTAACACCGTGAGTGAGCAACCTCATCAAATTGCTGATGGAGAACTAAGCTATAAGAGATCTGCAGTTAAGTGCCTAACTACAGATATAACTAACTAATTTTCCTTTTTACGGCTAGTGACACTGGAGCACAGTTAGCTAAGAATAAAATAAACATCTATTATTGCCATAGACAGTAATGTTAAAACATTCTGAATAGTCGCTGAAATTATACAAAATATAAAATCCTTTCTGCTTGTTCATACTATGTTTTCTGTTTTCGAACTTCAGTTACAGGTAGGTATTTATCTCGCCAGTCGTCATTGCATATTACCTTATGAAAAAAATAACCATTGTTTTTGCTAAGTTGAACCTATTTCAATCATTAATTATTTCGTGTTTGGAATTGTTGCGTTTTATAGTTAAGTTCTTTTTATAAAAAAAGGAATAAGCGCAAATCAGTTACGGCATAGATCAGAAAACATTGCATAGTTACGGTGTTTATTATATAAGGTGTGCGTACACCTTGTACCGTGACTGACCTAACTGTCCATTATTGACAAAAGTATAGAATAAATAATTTAATCAACCACCACTTATAATTTATTTAATCTTTTATAATATAGATAATGTACTTAGTTGCTTAATATTTTATCGCTTGGTATTCTCAAGGATTGATGTGTTATCAAAATCACAACGGAATCTAAATCCTCTATAAATTATGATCCATAGAGATCCGTGTGTCCTCCGGTTTTTAAAGTAGGCACTTAGTAAATTAATGAAGTCATTTACATTTATTAATTAATAAGGTATACTTACATATTTAATTATGCGATATTCAATAATTGCCTAATAACATAGTTCTTAGTGTTTATGAGTGTAGATATATTCGAAGATGTTCTAATTCCCCAAACAACCCCATACAATACTTTGTGGTTTCGTATGATAAAGGTACATACTCATCTAATATAGTTTTCTAGAAAGTGTGTTCAAAAACTCTTTATTAATACAGGTCATTAAGTAGGCATGTAGGTGAATATTAGTACCACATTTGATTTTCGACATATGGAATACCTAATTTCGTAAATGAAAACCAAATTACAGCACCTGTATATAATAGGTGCGAGCACTGATTAGAGATATAGAATATTGGCATGTGTATAAAACATATTTTTATATAGGTATATAAATAATCTGACGATTAAATAAATTATCTTGGGTATATAAAAATAAGAACTAGTTTATGTTATTTCATTTTGTTCAGAACCGTTTGTATGCTACCCTCGTGATTGTCGTTTATGATTGGGTTTGGTTAATTTTTAAATTAAATCCTGTGTAACCGCGGGCACAGCTAGTTACTCACATTTTTTATGTGTTATTCTGATGTAATAGTCATGTTACTACAAAGTTTCATAAAAATCAGTCCAGTAGTTTTTGCGTGAAAGAGTAACAAATAATCCATTCATCCATCAATAACTTTTGCAATTATAATATTAGTAAGATTATAAACAATTAAAAGTAGATACTTATCTACTTGTTTACACCTGGCAGGTCACACTGACGTAACTTGTAGTTCTAACACAGAATTTACAGACAATTGTATTATTGAAAATAAAAGTAGGTATTATTGAATGATTTTCTTTTTCTAAAAGTAGATATATACTTACCAGAACCTCCTTCGATTATATATCTTTACGTAGTATAAAATGAATTCGCCTTTATTTCTTTCGCTTATATCTTTTAGATTACCCAACGGACTTTAATGCAGTATTTAGCAATAGATAGGTATTTCAAGAGGAAAGTTTAAGAAGTATAGAACAACGAGCAATTCAAAGATATGTAATGCATCTTTGCTAAGCTGGGACGGGTCACTTGTTGTATAATAAAACTAGATGTTACCTTTAACCCGGTTTAGGAAGGGGAAAATTTATAACTGTAGTCTTGTCACATTGTTTCAGCTTGAAGGGTGTGACATGTCATTGAATATACAGGGTAATGATACTTAACATCATTTTCTTCCGGAATAGCAACGCCTGGAAGTCCCGGACGTCAGATGACGACTTGTTGTCATCGTGCTGTTCATGTAGGTATACAGGCGACCGTCGCCATTCTTCTTATGCAGTGCCATCAGCTTGCTTGCTTGTACTGAAACTATAACTTTGCACTGCTGCGGACCCCGTGCTTCTGGACGTGGATAGTTATAGATAGATATATGAATAATAATAATAAGTATATACATTGTAATTTACTAACATAGTTTATAAGTTGTTTACTGACATTACATGGATGGATATCCGAAATAAATAAATAAATAAAAAAAATACTAATTAAATTCTAAGTTGTTGAGGTTGTACGTTTGGAGTACCGTTAATGAAGTAGGATCGAGTCAGCTGTTTCATTAGGATTTGTCAATCAGTTGATATCAACGAGTGCTCTGATTATCATTACCTAATTTACCTATTTATTTCACTTTTATCACAGAACAAGTACTTATGTAATAATACTTTTTCTGTGCTTTCATTCAATCCAAATTTTGTTTTGAAGTAATTTATGGAATCTACTAAAAATAATTTTAACTTAATTATTGGAACCACTTTATATAGGCTACTAATATAAACATAACTATGGTGGATTATATTATATATTTATTTATCGGCATCTACTCGATAACTATGAAAAACAAATCGATGCAAAAAGGGTAAAATAAAATGGTACATTTTTCTCATAAAAAATAACAAAACAATATCTTTTTTAAAATAAAAAAGTGGCCAGTGATAAACCATAAAGTGCACACTACTTATGGTACATTATTTATTTAGTTTAGATTTTCCTGATATCTTCATTAAGCAGATATAGGCGGATATTATCAGGTATGATTGAAATAATTATTATCAATTGTTTTTATTCTGTATATCACAGATAACTTAGCATTGTTCACTATATTTATTCGTGGCATTTCGTGATCGTTGTAAAGTTTACTGGATTCTCCATCTGATGGTGCATGGTGCAATGACACAAAACTAATATTACCGAAGTAGCCTATTAACGCAGTTATTTGCATGGGAACTTCTATTTCACCTGTTTTGGCAGCGAAGCGTGCCGGACGAGGAATCGAACGCCCGACCATCGGAAGTAAAGCTAGTGTGCTATATCACCGAGGCCATCAAGTATTGAATACAATCTATTAGCGCCCCTTACTTCCGATGGTCGCGCGTTCAATTCCTTCACTTTACCAACATTCGTATTCATAAATATGATTGTTTCTATTGGTTCGATATTGTGTATATGTTTAGTAAAAAATATATATCAATGCAACTTAGTTGTATGTAACATTAATTAACAATACCCAATGATTTTAATCTGTTTTAATTCTTAAAAGAACGGTAACTACTGTTGCAAATGATTCTTATTTCAAACACATGGATATATAAAGGATATAAAAAGAATGCGATTAAGTATCAATGGTTTTAGATTTGTAGTAGCGTATTGTCCAATTCTGTTTGAAACTGAAACTGTCAATTTGATCAATTCGATAGATTATTCTCCAATATAAATATAATTAAAATAAGAAACAATTTATAATCAAGCCACAGATTAAATCCAGCAAATGATTACTACACACGTGCAACATTTGGCAAAAAAAGCTGTTTCCCTAGTGGTAATCTTATCAGAAGTTTTGGGGATTCAGTGTATTTATTAAGCCGCGAAAGATTACATAAAAAATTTATATTTGTTATTATGTTGATTAGGTAAGACTGATTACTATTAATCTCTAAAACAATTTTGTTACTTTTATAATAATAACGACAAATAACATATGCTTCTTTGATATGTTAGAGAAGTTTGTTTTAAATTTCATTTAAAATGATGAAATATACGTTATGACTTTTTATGTACATGTTACTTACATTAAAATAAATTATAGTTTCTGAAACTGTTTACTATTATATACTATTTGGATAATTTACACAGCGCTCTCTAGGCCCAGCTAACCAGAGCTTATGTTATAGGTACTAGACAACTGATATAAATACATGTATAATAGACGCGCCGTCAGAAAATAGACATATATGTACTTAAACGAGAGATGGTAGTAGAGACGCTCTCTCCTAGATGAATCTATCATGTTAAATTCGCTGTTCAGTATATTCGAAACATATAAATAAATTTAGTCATAAAACGAATCCGCTTACCTCATGAGGTATCATGGTCTTATAAATATAGGTAATAAAGAGTCTGTATTGTTTATGGTTTCTTTGAATGTGGATAGGTAATTGCGACATGTGTAATATTGGTTATTCAAAAGACGCATTATCAAACAATAAAAAAAGCGGTATTTGGACACATCAATTAAATAAATTAACACTACTTCAATAAATTGCTATAATGTATTTTTAGAAGCAACTCCTGATGACTTTTCTTACTAAAAATCAGTAGTAGGTCACGTCTTAAAAAAATTAATAGTTATTTACGAGATTTCTTTAAAGAATATAAGTATTTTTATATAACATACGCAATAAACAATATCACTTTCGTTGACCTCCACGCAGTTCCCTCTGGAAAGCATCGTGATAAATTCCTGGTGAAATTTACACAATGGGCTAACTAGCATGGCGTCGCACATCCCATCGTCTTCCACTTTTGCCGCGTACACCGTTAGCGCAGGCGGGAGCACCATTCCATCGTCCATTTAATTATGCAGTCATTTTTTAATAACTATCGGGGCACCATGAGAGATGATAAAATGAGGATAAAGTTAACCAGTCAATCACCGTAGTGAATTTACCGTAGATGAATATGGTTTTCGAATGGCATATAAGTCGAACTGCCTTGGTACATCGTTAACAATGAGTGCATTTGTCCCTATTACTGACATTCAAACAAAAAATATAATAAACTTAATAATCTTTGTTGTAGAAATTTACGAGAGAAGAAATGAAAAGCTTATAAGCTAGTTAAAGCTTGTATTACGGGTACTAGATAACTGATAGAAGTACATAGATATTTTTTATTTTGTAAATACATACAATATACATATTATACATAGAAAACACCTAGACCGATACAAACAATCATACTCATAAATACAAATGTTTGTGCCGTGTGAGGAATCGAACCCGCGACCATCGGACGTAAAGCGGTGTGCTAGACCGCTAGACCACCGAGGTCGTCAAATATATTAATATTGACACTTCTTGACTCTTCAACAGTTTGATTGGGAGAAGCACCTTGTAGTTTGTAATAGTCTCTCACGGCGACATTGTTACGTACATTAGGTGTAATCACTATATTAACACCCCTCCGGGCAACGTTTCCGTCCGCGTCCGTTGATGTTAAATGTTGATGTGTACACTCACAGATTCGCAAGCACGCGGCGACGCTAGCGGTGTGTTTTGTTCCAAAGCGTAACGACGTGTAGCGTAAAAAATAAAAACTTTAATATTTTTAATTTGGAATACGGTGTCAGAACATTAAAACGGTGTTGATTTGGTGAATATATAAATACACACAAATTAGCTGGAACCGGTGAGTTATTTATTTCAAAATTTACTATTTTTCGTGTGTTTTTTTTAATAATTTGAAATTATTGCACTATTTTTTTAATAAGTATTTAAAAATATAGAAAGTAATACTTTTATTACTTTCTATATTTTTACACAACAGGTAAATAAATTTTATAATTATTTAATTTAAAGTGATTATTTTCATCATTAGGTCCGATTGCTTTAGTTTTTAATGTATAGATATATATTAAATAATACTTATCTGTAGTGATTACAAAAATTACAAAAGCCATTCTCAACTATAACAGGTCGTAGAGTTATACTGCCACATGTAAGATTCTACTCTCTATTTGCGACATTTTCACATACTGAAATCGCGTTTTTTCTGCAAACTGTATTTTTGGATGACGCGGTATCTCCATGTAAAGTGTTAAATAATATTTTTAAGAGTATAACAAAATTTCGCTTGTTATAAAAATTCGAAAGGTATTCTATTATATATTATATATAATAGAATACCTATATAATATATTATATTATACATTCGAATAGGTGTATATCGGCAAATTATATTAATTATCATTTTATGCATAAACATGTGTTTTTGGGTAAAAGTTTGAAAATTACATCATAGTATGAGTATGTGGCGTCAAATATTTTCATAGGTGTATAATTTTTTGTATATAATAATTTAAATATAACGATTTGTTGTTCTGTCAATATGTTTCGTT
Source organism: Achroia grisella (assembly GCF_030625045.1). Lineage (NCBI taxonomy): Eukaryota > Metazoa > Arthropoda > Insecta > Lepidoptera > Pyralidae > Achroia > Achroia grisella. The sequence continues at coordinate 1,183,567 of NW_026713045.1, read as the reverse complement.
CTGTTGGAATATATTAAATCGTATAATTTGCATAAGTCCTAACCCTGATTAACAAGTCACTATTAAACTTCTGTAAAATTTATCGAAATATGTATAAACCATTACCAAAGATCAAAATTACGACAAACAATAAAAATCGATTTTGTTTCATTAAGTAGATACTTCATACTGGAACAACTTACATTATACAACAATTTTAAAATAATAAATAATTTTTAAGAGCTCGGTTTAATCCCATTACCTCTCCACTTAAATCTCCCTGTATTCCTTCTTGCTATGTGTCTTGTTCCTTTCCATATGACATTAGTGTTTTGTACTTTCACTTTTGTGTATTTATATATTTATATATGTATGTATATATTTTATATATAGTATATATAATGTGTGTTATTTTCTAATATTTATTGGTATTATTATCCTATCCCTATTATTACCTTTATATATATATTCTTCCATTCTATTCATGCGCCACCTACCACTTTTGTTGTATTTTCTCTACCTAAAGGTTGTCTGGAAGAGATTGCTTCTAGCGATAAGACCGCCTTTTGTACTTCCATATCTCTTTTCTGTATAATTCTTATGTATTAATTCTATTGGTGCAATAAAGTTTATAAATAAATAAAATAAATAAATAAATGTGTCTTATTACAATATTGGATTTCGTTCTCAATAGATGACCGAATTGATTAGGAGAAAACTCCATGTTATCAAAATTCAGAAACAAAAAAACATATTATGTAACATCCAAATATAATGAGAAAATTGGTAATTGGTTAATTTATAAATTTAATTGAAACGTTCTGCATGTAGATGAAGATTGTCATTATAAATACCAAACCGACAAAATGATATACATATACTAATTTTAAAATATTATGATTTTAATATGTAAATTTTACATTATTAGTCTATAATTCTAACATTAGATTTTAACAAACCAGTAAATTCATGATAAACTCTCAAATATATTTAATACACTTCGCAGCATAATGGTATAATGAGTTCTAGTCTCATCACTACACTAAGATCTAAAAATATATATGATTGAGGTAGAGCCGAAAAGGTTATACTAAAGTTATATAAATATAGTATAGTCTATTCTGTACTTTAAAAAAAAACATAACTCAGTAAAAAAGTATCCCAGTGTTCCACTTACCACACAAGTTGTATTGTTTTTAATGTTTATTTCATATTAATATTGATGTTTGTGAGTTAAACAAAATGTTTTAAAAGTTAATAAAAATGTATTAAACATGTGTTCCGTATCTTTACTTTTCTATCATAGTTAGATTGCCTACAGTTATTCTGTCGTATCTTGTTATATTGTTGAAGTAACTATTATTACCAATGTCAAACAATATTCATTTTGGCATACTGTATTTATAATTTGCATACAATTGTATTTCATTAATCAACTCAGTCGATATTTTACAGTAAAAAAACAAATCCCGACGAAATATTAATAGATATAAAAATATTATGGATGCAAATATATCGATGTTCAATTCTTGTTTACATTATTTTCTGTATGTTATATCCTAAATGTGGTTAAAAAAATAATACATAAATAATATACCTACAGCCAAATAGGTGTATGTGAAATACTTGTGTATTATAGAGTTTAATATTATACGAATTTATATTGAGCAATAAACAAGAGATCGATCTCGCATAGATTTTTTTATTTTTTGTTTTCAGATCGCAACAATTTCTATATTAGAAAAATCTATACACGAAAATATTGTTTCAGATAGTATAATTAGTTACATAAATATGTTGTTTACTAAGACATTTTTTGTGTGTATTTTAATTCTTTATTTACCTGTCTGTGATTTTTCACAGACAGGTAAATAAAGAATCAAAATAAAGAAATAAAGAATCTCTTTTGAGAGAAAAGTAATTCCATGCTTAGCAATAGCAACCTATGGTATGTCATAGGTTATGTTAATAGTCGAAATGTTTTGTAAAACTTTACCTTTGGTCTTTTATAATTTGATTTTAGTATTTATATACATATATTCATACTATTTACATAATGACATTTTAAAACTAATTATATTATTTTATGTATAGGTACCATGATATATCTTATATATAAAATTCTCGTGTCACAGTTTTCGTTCCCATAATCCTCCGAAATGGCTTGACCGATTCTCATGAAATTTTGTGAGCGTATTGAGTAGGTCTGAGAATCGGTCAACATCTATTTTTCATCCCCCTAAATGTTAGGGGTAGTCCACCCCTATTTTTTTTTTATTTTAAGGCAAAACAACGTTTGCCGGGACAGCTAGTACTAAATATAAATGTAATCATTGAAATATCCTGTTTTAAAATATGTAAATAGTTCGAATCTGCACATTTTTTACCGGTGTTTAAATTTGTTTTGAGTACCTACTATAGACTTTTAATGTATACAAGGTTCTAACAGAAATTTGTGTATAAAAATTACCGTGTACTTTGTAAATATATTATTATCATGGACATTGAAGAAGCAAAGTGTACTTACAACAAATCCATATCATTAATCATAATTAATTTCATTTAGATATCCCGTGTATCTTGCTAACATATACCTAAATAAGTATACACATATTTTGATTAGATATGTACGAATTATGTACGTAAATAATGATATGTTACAGGAATAGTAAACAAATTATATTTAAAATTGACATTGATATTATATCAGCAAATTCGATAGGAAAGATAAATTTAATATTTAACTATGCGAATAGAATGGGCATTTCTTTTACCATTAACTTTATATGGTATTCAAGGTATGGTTGCATTTTGTTTGAATTGAAAATTAAATTAAAAAAATTTATTAATAATAGGTTTGTAGTAGAACATTTAACGAATTTGGTTCATAAATAGAGATTTTGATGAAAATACTTGAACAACTCAATACTTTGTTAGTTTGTTTTAAAAATCAGCTGTATTTCGCTCCTAATATCTGGTTAGTAACTATTATTATGAGTAAAAAAAAGAAAAGTTTGCTAACAACAATGTTCTATATACATTATGTATTTACAAAAAAATCAAAGTACATCTCTCATTTGTCTAGTAACAAAAGCTACTAAAACACAAGCTCTTATTAACTTGATAATAGAGGACACTGTGTGAATTGTCCTGGGATATTATCATTACTATTATAAATAAACATCTATTCATTTAACTTCTGCAAGTGAGTATATTTATTGTTACAAATAATGCGGAAAATGGATAATTTTAAAAATTATAGTCTATAAAGTACTGTAGATAATAAAAATATTGTAGTATTAAAAATGTTAATGTTGCTAATATAATAGATTATATAATATATATCTGTTAGAGAAAAGTATCCCTATCGTATTATTATTAGATACAAATACATATTTTACAATCTTTTAAAGATTTAGATAATTACATATAATTAGGTTAGCATATGTTTAAAGTAATAGCTTCATTACATTTTTTTATACTTGTTCTAAAGTCTAACACTCGTATCTCATTATTGTTTTATCATAAATAAATCTAAAATGGTGTGAGATTTAATTAACAGATTGTAACGTGTGTTTTTAATTCTCACAATGACTACTTTAATAGAACAAATAATATCTTCCATTATCTTTTTGCGAGGTCCAACAAAATAGCAGGTGGTAGAGTCTCGCAGGTGGTCCTATTATCATTAATAAATATTTGATTTCGGACGTTTTTAGACAATTCATATTTTAATTCCATCAAAAGCTATACAAAAGCTGTAATCGTGTATTTGATTCCTAATTTCGGAGTAGATCCCGAAATTCTTTAAACATTAATTAATATAATTATTTAGTATTGACCAATTATAAACATCAGAATTTAAATAATTTAATTGTTGCTCGACTGCTTGTCACGGATCTAGACATTTTACTGTTTAAATTGGAACTCTAATTTGATATAAAAAATGACCGAAATCGAAATTTGGTAAGATGTAGTCAGTCACATTCAGCGTTACCAGTATCTTTTAGATTTTAAGTTGTATATGTAGTCAATATTATTGTTGATAAAAATACTGAAGTAATGCTGAAAAATGGCTTTATTATTATTATGTATACTGATATATACATTATATAAAGTCATAGGTATTTCTGAATGGGAATAACAACAAGCCCACCTGATTAATTAATAGTGTTAACTATTGGCTATAAGTTATATTAGCGTAGTTTATGTAGCGTCCGTGATATACATCATGCATTTGTAACTCTGGAGTACTAAGGCGTCATGGCTTTATAATATCTCATTGTAATTTGACTGCCATATCTGACCTTTTAAAGCAAATATATCTTATAAGACTTATAACTATACCAGACTTTGTACAAAGTTTTTTATAGTACTACCACAAATGCCTGACTTGCATAATAAAATATTATGAAACAGCTTGACAGTGATTACCACAATACAAATTATTGCAATCATGGGGACATGTACGACTGTGATGATGTGTGTTAGCTAAGAATTATCGTTTAGCGGTTACGGTCTGTACGGTACGGTAATAATTATCACGGTAAGATGACATAATATTTCTACTAATTTTATTATACTGCCTATACACATAATAGATTATTTTTATGGTGTTGTAAAATAATTTTAGTATTGATTTAACGTTATTAAAGTAGTTAATTAGTTATTGATAGGTGTTGGTATTGAGTAGCGCGATTTTTGTAACTATATACTAGTACTATTAAAACATGCATTGAGACATTAACATTACAAAAACAATAGAAATTATACAGTATAAAAGAATTCAGTTTTGTTGCAGGTTTGCAAATTGCAAAGAAAGAATGATAATTTTAGCGACTATTCTGCACAAATAATCGTAAAACAAAGTAGGTCTGTACTTACAAAAACATGTACCGCCAAAAAATAAACAAGTGCTTAATAATATAGGTATAATTCATACCATAATATTATCAAATATTTATTTGACGACAATTAAAAGCTTAAGTGTTGGTGATAACAGTAATCTTATTATTGTTTTAATGCACTACAATCGATAGGAAATAAATTTAAAACAATAATTATATAGCTAAGATACTTTCTCGGAAAGCTTGCTAAAAGCAGCACAAATTAATTATGAAAATTAGACATAGTAATAATCTTTATTCAAATAAACTCATTACAAGCACATTTGAATAGTCATATTTTGATTCTACCACTCATTCGGAACGCAGATTCAACACAAGAAGAACGAGCAAGAAACTTGTGTGTTGCTCTTTTTAATAGTTTTTTTTTTATATAAATAATTACAGTATAACAAGTAAGATGCATGCGATAATCAACAAAGAAGCACTCATTATTAGTGTAAGCAGATAATATTGTCAATGCTATGGATTTTATAGTTTTTCTATAAAAATATTAGTATCGTTAACGAATACTTGAATTTTATAGTAAGCTTTTTTGCAAAGGAAGTGTTTTATATGACATTTAAATCTTTTTTTGGCAGTTTTATAACAAACTCTGGTATTTTGTTGTAAAACCTTACGCAATTGCCATGAAACGAATTTCTAACTTTAGCCAAACGACATTAATATTACGGAAGACAAAGTGAGAAAGATACATAACGAAGTTCTTTATGTGGGATAAGATAAGCAAAGAAAATTTGTATAAAAGTCAGTAAATTTTATGAAAATTGTTGTTTAGGGGTGGTTTGAATAAAAAATAGAGCAGCTTTCATGTTTTGCATAAGTTGAAGTGAAATATTGAATCAATACGGGTAAAACCTCGAATTGTTAAGGTGAATGAATCGTAACAAGACCATGGATCGAATCGTCTTGGCGTGTTTAATATAATTTAATTCTACACATAATGTACATACCTGTTCATTATTCTTATTCTCTATACTAGGTATGTATAAATAGAGCTATTTATACAAACTGAGCTGGTCTGAATGAATATATATATGGAAATTCGGAACTCAATTGCAAAAATGTAGACTGAAAAGTCGTTCGCGTGAGTACCTCAGTGTTACTTATTTCTGACGTCAAATATTTAGTAATCTATGTAAAGCTTAATAATATGTGTGTCGGTTGTAAAGTGCGATTAGGCAGTAAAATTTTATTGCCTAATCTACATGATAAGTTGACACCTTAGTCCCCTGTAAAAGAAAGTGGAATGGTAGCGGGTGTAACATGAAAACGTGATACCGTTTACCATCCATCATTCATCCGTCCATCCGTCATCCATCAGTTGACCGTCAGCAGCATTTGAAATGTTTTTAAAAAACGTATTTTAGGCAGACAACATTACTCTACGCGAGGGTGTCCAAAAGCAGCGTGGTAGTATAGGCTCTATAGACCACGCAGTCTCACTCATTTCTGTTACTAAGCAGCTTACAGTGCAAGATAGGTTCCAGTTTGAATAGTAACTAAGGAGATCTTTATATGGAGGCATAATCCTTAAAAATTACAAATAAGTATTTACAATGAGTATAGCAGTATGTTATATAATTTTCTAAATGCAGACCCTGCTTTTCTATCAGTTTAATTTTTGATACTTAGTACCACTATGCTTAAAACACTTAGCTAAGTACAATAATTGAAATTTCGGACAAAATATTAGCTCAGTATTGCTCTCTAACTTAGAGCATCATAGTATTTCCACTAATTTTTGTAAGTTAAAATGCTCGTACGGTCTAAATTTTTTTTCATACGAGATTCTTCATATACTTGGCATCCCTTAGCTAAGACATGTTTACAATTTCAATAATACGAAGCATGGATAATGTGTCAGAAACACATATTTAATTCAAAACACACATTTTCTTTTTGTGTCTGTGAACTCACAAACCAAAGGTTGGTTAGTTCATCGAAATCAGGGCAGATAACCTTACAATTAGATTTCTATCTTCGAGGAAAATTACTACTAGGAAAAGTTTGAATGTATTGTAATTTGATTATACTATGATATAATCTACATATTATTTTTAAATATAGCATCCAATAGGACCTTCGATACAGACACAGTGTAGATAATAATAATAATATAGTTAGTAATTAAGTCATACGTATCACGATAAGATTACACAATGATGTATTGATAAAAGATATTAAAAACATTAATATTACTAGGCAAGTACTCATAATATAATAAATATCATATAATTTCTTAACGACCGATTATGGAATGAATTGTACTTTAGATAATAGAAATTTATTGTGGACCACCAATGGTGACATTTGTTTTCATATGATAGTAGGAGTAATTAATATAATACACAGTAAATTATACATAACGAAGAGTTGATATGCACTACTGCAATTCTGCTGTGAAGGATGTTTTTGCATTTCTGAGTGGATATTATTCTTATACACTAAGCTTTTTTTATGGATGAATTCTTAAATAATAGTAATAATATAAATTAATATTTGTAATATTTTTGTTCACTGATTAAGATTATCTAAACCGCTGTAACAAAGATATGGGGTCTATTTACAGTTATAAAAGTCAAATAGGAAACATAAATGTAAAAGTTTATTAGGTTACAATTCAAAATTATTGTCATTAAAAAATTGAAGTCGGTCGAGGTTTTTACGTACTTACGAGTATATGTAGAGTTATTTAGATTTTCATCAAGACCTCGACCGATTTTCTAAACACGAAGAACATTATAGCTGAATAACTTATTTGTAGCAAAAACAAATAAAGATTATGTTTCAATATAAGAGGTTTTACTTTTAATACGAAAAAACACTAGAAGAAAGTTTATTGCAGTTAGATAAGGTTTTGAAGAAATAAAAAAAATGTTAAATAATATATCCACAATCTTTTTATAATATGAGTAATAGTAGTATCTAAAAGAACTTGGACTTTAAAATTTTGTTCGTTTAATTGAAGAACTCCACGGACCCTTTTTCTTTTAACTTGGGGAAAATCCTCATGGAGACCCTCTCACCCCGGGTGAGGAAGACGGGTACTGCTCTTACCGACTAAAAACCCAAGATGTTAATTTAACCTTTTGCCAGAGTTACGGGAATGAGGAAGCAATTTTCTGCAACCCTGACAACAAGACCACAAGCCCTAGGATCCATGGTAGGTACTTGTGTTGAATACATTTTCATTAAAGCTACATGTATTTAAACATAATTAAGACAGCAGACTAGCTGGTGGCATACCGAACGGTAAATGGTAATGTCGGCTACATATATTTTTTTATATTAGGAAAACAATGCATTAATATATGTTATATAACAAAAAATTTAAATAATTACTACTACTCATATCGTGTTATTAATAATAGACGTATGTATCGCGTAATGTCATTTTTCCTAAGAATTTTGCATTAGTGCATTGCTCACTATTGCTCAAGGCTATAGACAGTGTGGGTACCAACTCATTCAATACAATGACAATTTGAACTAACGGTACAAGTCGTGATGTGATGTGCTCATTGTCATTGAGTACGCCAATATTTATGATGCCTATAAAACTCGCTACTCGTGGTTTTTAAACACTTCAGTACCATAAAATAATAAAAAATATTTTTATTGTTATGTATTTTCAATAACTTTATATCTGTACAAACAGTATTACTACATAGGTAGTTGCAGCAAAAATAATACAGAATGACTCGTTAAACTTCTCTATAATGTTCCACTTGTAATACCTACCTAGTTAATAAAAGTCTCACGACATGTATTATAAGTAAGCGTAGCGCAGTAAGATGATAATAAAACAACTGATTTTATAAATATTTTGACAGATTGAATTATGTAACGGAGACTGAGTTAGAGAATAAAAGTATTTTGTGTTAATTTAGAAAGAAGGAAAGAAATAATTTTGATTCAAATAAACTATTAATATAATCACTTTTTAATTGTCTCATTTTTTTATTCAACCACTCATTAAACGCAGATTAAACACAAGAAGTACGAACAAAAAACTTGTAGCTATTTTTTAAGATACTTTATACCATATAGCTATCAAATTTAATGGAATATAAATAAATATATATTATAACTAAATCCTCAGGTAAACAAAGATGTGAGCAGAAGTCTAGATAAGATCTGACGAGAAAAGGGTTTATATGACTCCACATAGGGAAAAAATATCTGTGTGTTGACATCGAAGTAACTGTATGGTATAGCTGGTTGTATTTGACCACATATGCAAATCCACCTGAATTAAAATAACGCGTGCAACAGCTTAGACAGCATTATCACTTAACATCAGGTAAGATTACGGTGCAAACGCGCTCAAATTTAGGTAAAAAAAAACAATAGTTTTGTGTAAAACTGTATTTTTTTATGTTGTGGGTCTACATTATTCAGTTAATTAATTATTAACTTAAATCTACTGACGCCGCTACAAAATTTTATGTAACTATTGAACACAGTAGGTAATTAAGCAGATCATTTAAAAAGTAGTGTAGTTTGTACCTATTACTAGCTATTACTTGTAGGTTTTTTCAAACATCCGTAACAAGAAAAAATAGTACAATTATGTATATGTAACACTAGTTGTTGTTGACGTTTGTAGTAGTAGTCTATAAAAAAACGAGGTTGTTTCAATATATTTGTATGTACTTGTGTTGCGGGTTACGACACAATAGATGATAGATTATCCACTATGTATATATGCAATTTTATTAGTATAGCCATCATCCGCATAATTACGCCATTCTTGTGCATTGTCCCTTGAAATTACAATAATAATTTAGGATATTCGATGACAGCTAGGTACGTATGTGTTTACCTATTATTATTTATAATGATGTCGAATACAGTAGAATGTACAATCTGGCCAGTCATATTGACATTTATTATGTACAATAAGTATATTTACAATAATATATATTTTACAAACTTTTTACAAGTTTTTGACGGGAAAATAGGATCTCTCCTATTTTCTTCTGAAAACTTCTCAGTTTTCAATTTAATTGTGTTCATGGTTGGACAGATTTGGATGATTCTATTATAGTTTTAAGGTTTTTACATTTAATTATAATTAATGTAGTTTTTTATTGAATATTTTAGGCTGTTTATTAATTAAATTACAATACTAATAAACGGTTAGGCGCCGAAAACTTGAAGTATCGTTAAGTATTTTTATGTTTCTTCCGTTTAAAAAGTAGCTAACATTTTTCCGAAAAGTTTCCGAAATTATAAAGGTCGACTGTAAAACTTGGCGTGATATTCAAATCAAAAATGCTGATTTTTAAAATCATATTATATCTGTATAGTCAAAGTGATGATGGCAAATTGTCTTCTTAAGATTGCATACAAAGTATGTAATACTATCTTATTAATGATACAAAGTAAGACATGTGTCAGAGTCTCATGCCTTGTGTAGTTCAAATTATACTTTTAACGGGATATATATATATATATATATATATATATACAGAACTATGAACAATAGTACATAGATCATAGATGCATACATAACAATATATTGTAACTCAAACGCACAACATTACAGACCTGTCAATTTTAGCGTCCAGTTATTATAAAATTGTTGATTAAACAAACATAAGTAAATATTTTTATAATACAGAACTTCACGTACAGTCGGTACTTGAATTACTGTAATTAGAATATTTACTCATGTAGATCTATCTTAAGTGCTCTTCGGCACGTGAATCTTTTTATGTACTTTAGAACGAGGTCGAATCCTGAAGTTTAATTTGAGTTAAACATATCTGTAATTTAATTTCTATCACGAAGGATTCATCTGAAAATAAAAAGTAAGTTTGAGCGCGATATTTAAAGTACATAAAAAATCTTAAATATCGTTAGCAAAAATTACTAACGCAATTTCTTTATACTCACATTTGAGAAGACAACTTTACGCTACATTTAAATCATATCGAAATTTAGTCAAAATCTTTAATTAGCCAGTTACTTTCACTGGTTTTGGGTCGCGGCAGGTAGTTACATTATGTTAGAATTAAAATGCCTACGTCACGCTCACGATCGTAGCCAAGTATTATGTAAGCAGTGACAGAAGTTGATGACGTATGGGCCATACATGAATTACGTCACTTAAGATGAGGTAGTCAAAATGTGATATTGTGCGACAAGGCCTTCAATGAGCCATAAAATTCGTGTTAAAAATATGAAAACTAGGGCTCTTCTATACCACTGGGAGAGAGTTAAAATTTACGCGGACCTAACTAACATAATAATACGTTTATAGTGAACATCGAATTATTATAAATATGTAATAGAAAGTATACAAATAATGGAAAATAAAATCCGAATAATTTAAATGGATAATCTATATATATAATAATGCATGCTTATTTACGTATGGTACTATAACATGGACCTTTAAGTCTTAAGACCACTAAAAATATTGTTTATAAGTAAGCCTCATTTGCATTCCTGAAATTAATGTTCAAATTACTAATCCTAATTTTTGTCCTACTAGAAATTATATTACACAATTTTTTACTCTATACTACAAATCAAATAAGGCCTTTACATATATGTATATGTGTAGAGGAAGTGAGAATTCATTAACTGGAAATATTATAATATAATTTTTACGTAAATATTCCAAAAAATATTTTAATATTTAGATATAGTAGTTTCGTAATTTCATAAATATTTAATTATAATATAAAAGCATTTAAGAATATTTACAACAGCTTCTTTTATTAGGATAAAAGAAGCTGTTGTAAATATTCTCTAGGTAGGCCTAGATGTAAAAGTTCGTGCATTGTAGTAACCGTCATATATACCTATTCTTACAAGTACTTCATAATAAACATAATTTCCTCAATTTTAATAAATTAACTAGTACAGAAAGCCTTTAAAATATCTTTAATAATTATTCAAATCATTTCATAATCGGAACTATTTCTTCTTAGATAACCGGGTTATTTAAACTAAATTTTGTTTCCTCTTAGGTAACCAGTTACTAAAATTTACAACTAACGTTGTCAATTTTGTTGTTGTCCTAAAAGTTGTTATCATAATACTAAAGAGAATGGCTGTATGGGCTTGGACCCTTTGCCTTTCCTATGAACGATGAATGAAACAATTAAATATTTTTTTTTCTCTGGCAAGTTGTCTATTATGCCACTAAAAACAGGAAACGAGACGGGATATATTATTTTTCCAACTACAGTCACTCTATTTATTTTCAATATTTTTTAAAACTTTTACACGATATTCTACCTTTTTAATAAAAAAATATTTTGATCTTTTCAACAACCCTTTAATGTGTATAAAAACCGTGTCGATTTGTATGGAACTTAACTTTAAAATATGTCCAAAACTTCTTCGAATTGTATTTTTTAACCATACATGTACTCGGTAAAATCTGTAGATACATATTACTTTTTAATTCATTGAAGGTACTTTCAACAATAAAAGCTAAGACTATTACTCCTACATATAACTACGAATATATATATTTTTTAGTAAGTTAAAAATAATTGTTTTTGTCTTTAAAAGAAGTTCCTCCAAAGTCATAATAAATTACTTATTCTAAGTAGTTACTATAAAGCCGTTACTCAGATATAAGTCTTTGACTCGTGCACGTACTATGCATATAAAACAGATGGATTTTACAATTGTGAGTAACGATATCTACAATGGGCACCATTTAGAAATATATAACCACTATAATTTCCTCGTAATTGTACATTCGCCACCAAGTTTTATATCTAGGTATAAGTTGATTGATCATATTATCTGAATTTTTGACAAAAAACATATGTCTATCCATATTTTTTTTATTCAACTGTTATAGATAACGGAGGAAGTAATCTATAAGACTCTACTTTTTGCGCGTGTATCAAACTAATATTTCCGATTTTGAGGATTCTTTTGCAATTTATAAGATTTACTATTATGTTGGCTATATCTACTAATTTCGTCACAAAACTATCCTAATCTATTTATTCCCTTTTCATGTCTGTATTGATACATTGTTTGAAATTTATGACATAGAAATGAAATAAGCAATTATATATAAAGATACACTTTTGTATATTTAAGATATTAGTTATAGGATTATATGACTATAGTTTTTTACAATATTGTGTAATAAAAAAAACAATAGGTATAAGAGCTTAATTTCCGTATTGGTCACATAGGGTAATATATTGGTAAATTTTAACCGCATTTTGTTTTTGTGGAATAAAATGTTCTTTTTGTTTTAATATAATTTACTTAAATTCCACATCGGTCGCGACAATTTTCATTTTCTAGGTTAACTGGTTGGGCATTGATAGGTCAAAGTCAACGATGTAGAGAGTTAATTTCGCTAATTATACGTATAAAGCATCTCTGACGACCTTCATGGAGCAGGAAGGAAAGTGGGTTTTGCATAAATGATGACTACGGGTTCGGTCTGGCTAATTTATGAAACATTACTTCTGAATTGGGCACTTCAAGTATAACTTTTTGGGGCAGTGTATTTAAACTTTAGTTATTCTGTAATACGATAACACTATCCAATTTCTAAAAATGCAATTGATTCAAGATACTTCCTTACTTTTTTTATATTATTAGGTAGGCAGACATTCCTGTCCAATTAGGTATTATTTTTCGTAGTAATATATATATTAAATACTGAGATACTTACAGGTAAAGATAATATTACTCATCCTACTTTATATTGGTATAGTTTCTATGATAAGCTATAACAATATATACGATTTTTTTATAAGAAAGTACGATGACAAAAAATAATTTATATTTCGCGATGTTCATTACTTATGTTCTACTAAAAATTGGACTTTACATTATTGTAAATGCATTTCATTAAACGGGTTTATGGTGACGTCAATTGCATAAAAACCCGCTAACTTCGTTTAGCGTTGTGGTTCATTACGTCAATATAAATTTCCTACTAACCCTTGGTTATCGTAAATATTGTTAATAAATCTGATTATTCTTTGAATGCTACCACAGAATTAATTATATTCCACTAGTAATATGCATATAAAGAAGTGACAAATGTCAGATTATCCGGTATTGAAGCCGTGGTCATATTATAATACGAGTAGCTACGCATGCAATTTTGTTATTAAGAAATTTAAATTGACCGATGTAATTATATCCTTCTGCATACTAAATTCTACGTCTATACATCGAACCTCGACTCTTGTAATTCTAATAAATACAGATAAAATAATATTACATACTAACTAGGTATCTGTACTATTATCATAAAGAAAAGTGTATTTTGTTATGAGGAAAATAAACTCAGGATCAAATTGAGAAATTTGCTTACTGGTATGTACGGTGAGATACTAGTCGATGGGCTGAGGATGAAATTCTTTTACTCTTTGATATATTACTTCAGAGTGATGTAAACGCGTCTATTATACTGTCTGCCTAAGCAAATTATTGTTAATATATAGAAGATTCATACAACATATAATAGGCAGGGCCTATCAGTATCTGTATGACATTAACAATTATTCATTTCAGGATGTCAACATTGAAAGCGTAATAATAAATAAGGGCCATGTCCTCTAATTATTTATCTTTCTTACCTTATTGACTAACGTGTTCATGTATAACATTTTCGAGTACTCAGATCATTGATTTTGATATGAAGAAATATTAAAGATTATTTATGGGGAAAATGTAACAGAGCCTTTCTTAGTGGTTTTAGACTTTCACATAGATGCATCAATCAGATAGATACTTTCACTTTTTGAGCACAGCACTACTGATAACTTTGAAATTGAAAGGCTTGAATTGATGTGAATATGTACCTACTGACTATCTATTGAAAATAAAATCACTGTTAAATTCTGTTCGCACTATGCATTATTAACAAAGTAATAAAATATTATAGCAACAACGATATATATTCTACGTATACGATAGGTAGTTATATCAAATTGAATTTCGTATAATATAGAGTTAAAATGGTCTAGACTTTATAATGCAAATGATGATTAAACAATACTGATATTAATATACCTACTGCTTGTTCTACAATTTTACATTTTTGTTGTAAACACAATTCTTCCAAGGATATATCCTTAATCGTTGAAAAATATTTTTAAGTATTATTTGCTTACATTGCAATCGGAGTTTAGAAACACTGAATATGAATCAGACTGACTATATTTTAAAAATAATAAGGTAAAATCACAGCCAACACGTAACAAATGATCACTATTTGATGATTAAACGAACTTACACAAGTGAAGTTCTATCATAATTATACGAAGTGCTTCGTCCTCGAGATTAGTAACCTGTAAAGTAATAGAATATATGTAGTTACACGTAAGTGACACCACTTTGCACTGAAATGTGTAGGTATTAATGAATTAATTTTTTTTTTTTTTGAAGGTACCTGACATTTCTTATTCGGTTGTCTCACATTGTAGCTTCATTCAGTTCAGAGTCGTTTCTTTATTTTATATTTTCTGAACTTATTGTTCGGGTAGGGGAGGGAGGGATGTGTTACTAATCTCTTCGGACGAAGCACTTCGTATAATTATGATAGAACTTCACTTGTGTAAGTTCGTTTAATCATCAATTATACTCGTGCTTCGTCCTCGAGATTAGTAACCTGTAAAGTAATAGAATATATGTAGATTTTGAAAGTTAGTTCAGAAAATAATGAAGATTAAAATAAACTCGTTATTTTTATTATCATTTTATTATTATAAGGAGATTAAATGAATTCATAATTATAGATAATTCGTAACCACTAATTTGTAATCATTTGTTGTGTACTTAGTAGTACCTAATAAATGAACAAAAAATTATGTCCTCTACAAATAGTAAATAAACATACAATTAATAAATCAAATACATATATTAGATTGATGATTAATAATAATTTCTAAACTCTTTAATTATTATTTAGGATGGCTCTAGCAAATGAACCATCATTGTTATTGTTTATGATAGTTCTATTATAGAATTTTCCAAATGTACTTGAAGAACCATTCCATCCAGCCGTCTTTCGAATTATGTCGATAGATATGCCACAATTGTAAGCTTTTGAGGTGGCAGCATGTCGGGTACTATGTGCCGTGAAAACAGAGACATCGATTCCGCATTTTTGAAGTGTTGATTTTATCCACCGACTTAGGGTCTGCGGTCCTACGTTATTATGGGGTTTCTTAAAGCCAATAAACAGTTTATTATTGTTCTTGCGTAAGGCTTGAGTTCTTTCCATATATGCTACCAATGTTATACAGGGGCATATTTGAGGTCTTTCTGAAAAGAATGGTAAAGTTAAAAGGGGTTGCTTGGAGCCCAGGTTACTAGTTTTTATTCTGTCTGGTATTTTAATTACAATCCGTGTGGGTAGATGTTCAATATTGTTTATATTAATTTGTGCTAATGTCTGTACTCTATGTGCGGAAGTGAGAGCTAATAAGGTAACGCATTTTTTACTGAGATCTTCTAAAGACAGCTGGTCGTTAGGGTACATAGTGCCAAGGCAGTCAAGTATTGGGGCTGTATCCCACGTTACGTCATATTTAGGCAGGGGTGGACGTAGCCTGTATACACCTTTAAAAAATCGTGTTAGTCGGTCGTCTTTTGCTAGACGGGGCCCTAATATAAGTGAGAGTGCAGATCTGTATGAATTTAGAGTGCCAAATTGACAGCCGTTATTGTAACTTTCTGCAAGGAAGGCCAGAATAATCGGAATGGATGCTTCGTAAATATCTACCTTATGTTTGTTACAGAAAACAAACCACTTCTTAAATGCTATATCATATTGTTTGTAAGAGTTATCAGTTAGTGAGGCCATCATAATTTGTAACGAAGAGGTTGGTATACTGCGTCGCGATAGTGCTGCCCGCACAACACTCCGACTTCCAGGGTAAGCTTCGACTGCAAGTTCTGGCTGCTGCTGGGAGGCATAATAATACATGTATTATTTTTAAAAATTATAGTATTTGTCACGAGTAATTTACGGAAGATGGGGCACCCCCACACAAGACACCCCTTGCTTTGTCTGATATGATTTTTCTTAATGTTTTTAATATGATCGCAAATGGAGGGAAAGCATAAAAGTACGTCTTTGACCATTTAATGGTAAAGGCGTTTATGGCTATGGCATCCGGGTCTTTATGCCAGGATACGAAATTACTACATTTGGCGTTAATTCGACTAGCAAACAAATCAATTTTTGGGGTTCCAAACTGACTCGTAACCAGTTCAAATGCTTCGCTAGTTAGCTCCCATTCGGCATCAGGATGTATTCGTCTGGATTCTGCATCAGCGATTACATTATCTGTGGATTTTATGTATGAAGCATATATATATAAATTTCTATCTTCGCACCATTTCCAGATGTCTTTGGACACTTTTGTGAGGTGGGGGAATTGTATTCCACCCATGCGGTTTATGTAAGCAATTGCAGTAGAATTATCTATATGAATTAGTATTTGACAATTACTGAGGTCTTTGGTAAATATTTTTATCCCAAACAATGCAGCCATTAGCTCTAACTCGTTTATATGTTTCTTCTTTTCTTCCTTTGTCCATGACCCACTGGCTGTATTTTCGCCACAAGCCGCTCCCCATCCTGTGGTAGAGGCGTCCGTATATATCTCCCGATGATACTCATCGATTCTAATTTTTCGTGAGGATGATTTGATACATTTTAACCACCAGTTGAAGTCAGGTAATAACCTGTTTGGTATGGGCATGTACTTATCATAATTTTGGTCTTCTCTAAGGTATAAATATTTGTGCCGTTCGAATTCCTTCGTATAGAGTAGACCGTATTCAACAGCGGGACAAGCGGATACCAGAAGGCCTATTATTTGTGCAAATTTTCTAATTTAGCATCGTTTCAGTTTTATCACCTTGGTGAGTTCTGTTTGTATATATACTTTTTTATCATCGGGCAAGGTAATATTAAATTTTATTGAATCTATAATAAAGCCTAGAAATGTGCACTTTGTTGCTGGTGAGAAATTACTTTTTGTTTCGTTGATTATAAAGCCGAGACTTTGTAATAATTTTTTAGAGATTAATAGGTTGCGTTCGCAATCACTGTATGTTTGTCCCAATAAAAATAAGTCATCGAGATAAATTGTGGATAAGAGGCCACACATGCGCAGAAGTTTAATGACTGGTTTCATAATTTTTGTGAAAGTATATGGAGCGGTGTTTAAGCCAAATGGTAGGACATTAAATTCATATATTTTGCCTGACCATTTGAATCTTAGGTATTTTTTTGAGTCTGTGTGCACCTTAATTAAAAAATATGCATCTTTTAAATCCAGTGTTGCCATGAAGCAATTGCTGGTAACTAATTTAATCGCTGTGCGTAAGTCTTCGAGTTTGAAATGATCAGTTTTAATAAATTTGTTTAATTGTTTTAAGTTCAATATAAATCTAAATTTACCATTAGGTTTAGGTCGAAGAAATACTGTTGAAAGGAACTGATTCCTATCGGGACAACATTCAGTAATGGCCCCCATGTTTAATAGGTCGGTTATTGCCATATTGAATTGACTTTTCTCAATGTCGGTGTATTGGCCCACTATTGGTTCGTGTTTCTGTACAGGAGGACAAGAGAATTTAATTCTGTAACCGTTCACCCATGATAGTATAGTGGGATCATCGGTAATGAGCGCCCACTGTTTATAGAATAATGAAAGTCGACCGGCATACTTTACCATGTTTAACGACGTCCTGAGGGTTTCGGCGGAGGTTGCGACGGCTTCGACGAGTTGAAGTGCGTCGGGTTCTGTGAGTACCGGCCCTGTCGTGGACCTGTCGTGCGAGGAGCAGGCCCGCGGCTCCGTTGTGGTCCTTGTTGTTGCCTGCGAGCTAGGACCGGAGCTTTGTAGTTTAAATTTCCCGTTGTGTTTTGTAGGTAAGGTCTGGTTTGGGTTTTTATTTTTAAATCTGAGCCTGATTTAGAGACCGTTTTTGCGGTTTTCAGTGTTTCGCTGAGATTTTCACCGAAAAGATATTTGTCTATTTTTGTATTAGTTAAGTGCTCTCGGAGGTCCTTTTTTATTGTGCTCATTGCTAGATAGCGTCTGGTGACAGATTCGGCGTGCTGTATATCGCATAAAATGCGAGTAACGTCCATTAAAGTTTTAAGGCGTGAGCTATCCCTGTCTTTAGAATTTAGCTCCTGATTGAGTACACCAGCTAACCCAGAGATTGCTGATGCAAGTTGTTTCTGGCGCGATTCTATGCCTTTATCACGTTTTATTGTGATTTCAGATAGTGCCGCTTTTATTTCGGCGTTTACGAGTGGCGCAGCAAATTTTGTACTGTTTGCAGGTATTAGATATTTGCTGCATAGTTCTCTGCGGGTTTCCTTAGTCAGCCCATCAGTCGCAATATGTTGGAGGCGATTTGCAAGTTCTTTGTGAATATCTCTACCATATTCTGCCCTTTTTTGTGAGAAACCGTTTATAATGCCTTGAATAACAGTCCCGAAGACTGTTTTGGTAGGCTATGTGAGATTATGCCATGGTGGCATGGTCTATTACACAACAGATCAATCCCAGAGATTAATCTTAACTGTGTAAGACCTTAAAAATATCAATGATATGTGTATGTATATAGGAGAACTGTTCCAGTTCTGTAATGGGTTAGTACTCACTAATCCTACTTAATTGGTATGGAAAATGTAATGTTTCCATATGCCTGTTCTACTAGAGACTTGCTGTAATACTTGTGAATATTCTATTTAGAATTCGGACTCTAAATGTAACTTTTTTTTTTTTTTGTTAATATGTACTAGACAACCATGTTCGGTACTTTATATGGCGAAAAATAGAAGTATTCAGGTACTTACTTGCTTGTTCATCGGAAGCGGGTGCTGAATCATGAGAGCTGCTATCACTGATACGACGCCGTCGCATGCGTTTTAATTTTTTCTCTAGCTTTTTTATCTTCTTACTTATACTATCTAAATCGTTATCGGAATTCTTCCTTTTTGGCATTTTTGCACTAAGAAAACTTAACAACCGTTAGTATAGACAGTGAGACGTGCGCAGTGGTCGAGCACTGAAACGTGAATGAAGCTACAATGTGAGACAACCGAATAAGAAATGTCAGGTACCTTCAAAAAAAAAAAATTAATTCATTAATACCTACACATTTCAGTGCAAAGTGGTGTCACTTACGTGTAACTACATATATTCTATTACTTTACAGGTTACTAATCTCGAGAACGAAGCACGAGTATAATATTAATTTTATTAACTGGTCTAAAATAGAAGTTTAATAATGTACGTTTTAAAAGAGTTGAAGAAGATGAAACGGCTGAACGGAACTTGAATATCCTAAAAAAGTAAACAAAATCTCGTGTAACAGCTAGTATGTTATAAAACATGATCTATGCAGTAACAACTACATTATGACATTAGATGCAAGGAGTGAGTTAGGTATAGATGATAACTGCGTGTTTGCAATTTGCATGAAACGAAAAGAAGATGAACGACAACCGTTTATCAATATAGTACCTATAATTACTACAAATATACTTGTACTAACATTCCTTACAGATTAAGTATAGATTTCTATTTTTAATTTATTTACCTACATATTTGACTAAAGCAGGGAAGAACCCACGATTATTTAACAAAACAAATATCATTGACTTATACGTAGAAGGTACCTGTTAGAAATATTTACTAATTTTGGACGTGTTTGCGAACAAATTGTCCTTATATTATTAACGAGTGGTACGTCTACCATATATATCGAACATATATACATGACAATGAGAGGTGACCAATCAAATCAATGAATTTTAAAAATGTTAAATCTGCTAGTCAGTTCGAAGTGCTATCGAGCTAAGAAAAACCAACAAGAAACTCGACATTTATTTTTTCAAATGAGCTTGTACATGATGATGACATGATCAAAATACAGATTCAAGTTTAAATTAAATTAGGCAAAATGTAGTGACCGCCAGCATATGTAATTGCATTTTTATGAGATGGGAATAATTTAAACAGTAGCCGTAACCCGAACCATTGCGTAGTATCAGATTTTTACAGAAATACCTAGTCATTCAGTTTCATCACAGATAAGACAATTGGTTTCATGAACTGAACATAAAAAGATAGTGCTCTGTTACGTTTTCATTTCTCCTTTTTCTTATTTTGAGATTTTCGTACTATAAAAATATGCTTATAACTAATCTATACTAAATGAAGAAAAACAATGAAGTTAAATTAGTGCGATACCCGCCAGAACAATAACTCAGCTACATCCGAAGTTGGCACGCCAATATTCTGTGGAATAACACGCCTACCTACCTACCTACTAATATTTATTTAATTCTAATTAAATTCGTCAAAACTATTTGATTTCAGAGCGTAATTTCTTTTCCATAAGCTTCACAATTAGGATATGATTTTTTTACTAAGCAAGATTATTTAATGGAATGGGAAAATATGGAATGAAGTTTTTTTTCCTTCACGTGATATAATTACACGTTCTATAATTGTTATTAGAAGTACAGTGGGTTCCACAAATAAAAAAAACGTCACCTATGTTAAAATCAATACATTGACTATGTAAACATTAACGTTAAAGAGCTTAATGTGTTTCTGTTAATTTCTGTTGTATGCTTTAGTTATGTATGTATGTTCTTGTAAGTTACTTAAAGGATTAACATACTAAACATAATGGGTTCAATTTACACAATGATACTTATTATAGTTACTGAATACCATAGCATAATTATCTTCGAACTAGTATCGATGATGTTAAGGTGAAAGCTGGAATGAACGCAATGAAAAATATAAAAACTTATTTAAAAAGCGGGTTCATAAATAAAAAAGAAATATCTATGTATAAAATGTATTTGAAACTTATTGCAAATTAACAATTTAGTGAACTACTAGAATATTTCTTAAATTAATATAATATATAAAAAAATCGTATTAGGGTATGTGAAAGTTTTGTTAAATCGACTATAACGTCCACTTATACAACAAATCTTAATTACCACTTTATTTTTTTCTTCAATTCAACAAGCTATTTCTTCCTAGAAACTTTTAGTATATATATTTTTATATGAGATTTAATAATTGTTGGTGGTATTAAAAATATAAAAATGGTTCATTAATAATAAATAAAAAATAATTTAAACTAATCTAGTTTCCGCCCTGGTGGGTACGACAGTCGTACCCAAATTTTTTTGCAATCACAGTTTTAATAATACATTTGTGAAAGCCTTTTTTGCCACTTATACAACAAATATTAATTACCACTATTATTTTTTTCTTCAATTCTACAACCTATTTCTGTAGAGTTCAACTTTTAGGACAACTAGTATATATATTTTTATATGAGTATTTTAATAGATATAATTGTTGGTGGTATTAAAAATATAAAAATGGTATTAATAATAAATAAAAAGTTTAAAAAATAATTTAAACTAACATAGTTTAACATAAATCTTCTATAATTTCATAAAATTTGCTCGGAATCATCACAAACTGATTTGACTATATATTATATACTGACTATGGTTTAACTACTTGACTATGATGAAAGATCGTTGCGTGTTCCGCGGCGGTGCAGATTTCGTAAGACACGAGATTCGGTTAGGTCACAATTTCAAACTCACGTCATCAGCTTATGATGGAATTCCTTAATTTTTATCCAGGAATTACACTAATCATATGAAACAAGATAATTAAAAATAGCTTTGTATTAATTACATATAGGTAATAAAAAGCAATGAAATAAATAACTAGATCATTATACTAATGTATTTTCACGATTGTCATCCTAAAAGGGGTATTATTAAATGTAGACGACATGTTCAACACAACACTTTGAATAATATTTAAATCTAACGCTGCAGGGAGCCTGCCTTCCGCTGTCATTTGGATTAATTTAGTTTGTTATCTGTGTTTCCATCAGCGGAAAGTCTGTCTAAATATTCTATAACAAATAACTTATATTATAATGTGGCTAAAGTTAATAATAAAAAAAAAGTGTATATTACACAATTTTTTGTTTTTTTTTATTTCAGCCAGATTTTAACCCACGACCTCATTGGTTTAATTCAGTGTAGTAAGCAACTAGGCTACGACGCTCTCTTAACTATTTTAATTATATATATATAATAATAACTGAGCTAAATTAGTTTTATTGTAGACCAGATTGGTACTCACGACCTTTCGTTCAAAACCGGGATGGTAAATCCCACAACGTCACAACTCTCTTGAAACTTATATAACCGGATTATAGTTATAGCTAAACAATGGGCAGACATGTTAAAACATCCTTTCACATAGGTGAATCAATATTAGTTTTGTACGATATGGACTTATATTTTTATTTACAATAGTAAGGCTAAATGGAAAAATATTCTGTTCGACATTTTACCACATTGACGTCATAATGTTGTTATTACCAAGAAAATATTCTTTTTTTATTATTCAAAAACAATTTATCTTTAGTTGATCTCTTTGTAATATTATAATTTTACCTCCATTCAAGACAAGAATTCAGAATATCCTTTCTCAATTCTTGTCACTCACTGGTCTAGGCAGTGAATTTTGAAAAAAGGCGAGCACAATGGACTATGCAGGTCGCATGTCGTAGCACCAGACCCCCAACGAAAATCTAGCCTAAAACCCCGAACCAAAAAAAGTAAAATGAATGAAAATAGAGAGATGCTTGTATAGACGTTTATTATAGCAGAGCGTGACAGAAGTGTTATAAAACAATTGTATATACAGAACATCATATTTTAAATATGGATAAAAGAATATATAAAAACAGCCAGTGACTCTCTTTGTAGGTCTAACAAAAAAAATACCTCCATTTAACGTGAACTATAATTATTTCAACCGATTTCAAAAACGTCAGTGTTTATAATTAGATAGTTATTTATATAATTTATATTTACAGTATTTACATAATTATACGAGTACCTATACACATTTATTGGATTTTTATGTATATACGTCACTGTACTTCTACTTTATCTCCTATCATTGTCTGTCTATTTAATATAATACGCACTGTGAAGAGGAGATAGTGATCCTTGCACATTATTGGAACGTGATCTTTTTGTGTTCAGTGCACAGATAACATAATATTACATAGTTCAGTGTAACAAAAATATACTGCTATGTTTTTTAATCTTTAATAATCGCCGCTGCTAACGATTTGTGGTGGAGACGTACCAATGGACCCCTGACAGTTATTATTAGGTACCGCGTATTAATGAGTTCATGAGATTGGTACAAAAAAATAATGTAGATTGCATCGTGTATATCATGCAAATGCCAATGCTGAGTGCATTGGTATTTATACTGGCAGGTATCTGTAGGTGATGTAAACATAAATAAGGTACATATAGTCTCAAGCATTTTTATCAGGTATTCACTTTTTGTCCGTTCTTATGAAAATTTAATATTCCGCATGAGTACGGAAAAAAGCATTCTTCTATGTGCCTGTATAGAATCCAAAATGGCGTTGAATCATACATTGTCGGTTTAGTTCATGTTTGGTAGTGACTAGTGACAAAAGGCTGCCTCTCACTTTCATTGCAGATGGTTTCCGTCATGCCTACATATACGTTGGCGTACGTCTTCTTTGTTCAAACTGTGTAGGGTTGTATCATAATATGCTGCATACACACTAAATGTAATATCGTAAGGATATTAATAGAGATGCAAAGTCATTAATTACTAATGTTATGTGGTTAGAAATTCTATTGTTTACAATTAGCCTCGTCTTTGTAATCAGAAACATTAAATTCGAGTAGGTTCTTACCTACTTATTTTATTATAGCATAGATTACACACTACACATTCATGATAATGTAGAAACATAATTCGTGCAGGCGCTAAATTTTATTATTTTGCATTATGTGCTTTCATAAGGCACATAATAGGAATATTAAAAAAATAAACCAATATTGACTTTGTAGAATATCGTCGGTTTGGATAATCCTGTCTCGCCGCGAAACAGCTTGCTTTCTAAGCTGTGTTTTGGTTAAAGGTGAGATATGGCAGTAAAATTACAGGTGCACAGAGGTAGGACATCTGATTCCTCTCGGATGGCAACTAATAAGGCATTTTGTTCATGTATATAGGCGACGTATGGTTGCACTTACCGTCAGGTAGAATATCAGGTCACTAGCCATTTTTGTTATAAGACAAATAAAATAACCAAAATGTATCACAATCCTAATAAATATATACTATATTTTGTATCTCTTTTAAACTAAATGCCTTCATACTTAGTTATATACCTATTTATCGGCATAACAACGTTTTTTTATGTTAATAAATTGATATCAAAATATTTAAATGTGATTGTATCTGTTAGGTCTCCATATCTATAAATTAGGCAATCAACAAGAATTTTTGCGATAAAACAACAATGCGCACCGTGTGTTGCAGACTGTCGATGAAAGTTATGGTATGGCCTACTTCTGATGTTCGAGATGTTATTCAATATGTTTTATTTCAATAAGAGACGGTTTCATATACTCACAGCTAGATGTCGTCTTATACTGGGTTTAGCTGTACAACTTCGTTATTCGAAAGAAAGAAAAAGTATTAATAGCAATAAATTAATATTATTATATATTAATAATTTACGAAAACAATATTAATTTATAATAAGAAAAACAATTACAAAAAGTCAGCATTATAGTATATCTTATACTAATATGCCACAAATTTAAATGGCATCAGTTTATGTGCAAGAGGCATCATTTAATGTAAAAATACCAATAATATATAATAAAAAATAAGTTGCAATATGAGGTCTAGATCAGTTATCACGATGTTGGCAATTCGAGAACGTTCTTACCCACCGTTGCTATGTACCAACGTAAAAAATATATATTTATTTACATATTTCATCTTTGTTTCAGGTATATGAGAATAATTAATAACCAAATCATATTCCAACAAGAATGACGCTCGGCGAAGATTTCAGACAACTATAATATAATTTAGTGTGAACAATACGTTACGTAAAATTGTAAATCTGTCCTCTGGTACAATGACGAACAACAACGTTAATAATAACGGAAACAAAATATCACAGGTAAAACTACGACTCAGTTTTTCATCTAATCTGTCATTGTGAATGTTTTTTTTATATTATGTGACTTATACAGGGCAAGAGTCAATGATAGTTTACATGAAACTGAAATTTCCCTACGAAATAAACGGCACAGTCAAGTTCAAAATTTGTTTTCAGATTTTCACATCAGTTTATTGAAATTTAATCTTAAAATGATTCAGTTTGTTTGAATAGTCTACCTCGCTGCTCTTGTATGCTCTTTATGATCCTGTATATAATAAAATTGTATACAATATTTACAATTATTATTTATCAAATATATACAAAATTGTATATATTTAGTCGGTGGTAATAGAATGGTGCACTCATCTCCGAGAACCGTATATGATTGATGGGCACCAGTGGAGGACGATAGGTTAAGCATGTTATCAGATTGAAGTCAAATTCACCATGATATTTCGAGGGAATTGTCGTGGAGGTCGATCTGATATTGTACCTAATTTCTTGCCAATGCTTAATTTGTTTTGGTACTAATATAAATAAAATTTATATATTTTAGATTATTTACCTCAAGTCTATGTTGTTACTTGCTAATATATTATAGATATACTTAAAAGAAGTACTTTAAGTATTTTATGTAACATTAGTCTTTTGTATGGAAATGTGAGCATTTCATGTTAAAACATTTAGTAGCTTCATACCGTTGTTAAGTGTACGCGTATAAGTATGTGCTCAGTATACTCTGTGAATATTTAAGTATAGAAATATAGTTCCATTTAATTTGTTTTCAAAATATTAGTAAGTATGCTATTATTTTTTTATAATCGTAGTCTTAATTAGGTAGTTAGGTGTATATTTTGAACAGTGAACTTAAACTATAGGAATGTATCTACTACGTCTAATTAGGTATGATGGCCAAATTACCTACAGTATCTATCCGACTAAGTATGTATCATTATCATCTATATAGATTGCATATCACAAAAACGTATATAAATATCTACTTCCGAATGCCTATAACATATGATAATTTTATTTTTTATACATTTACAGTGCTTCTTTTTCGGATACAATGGATATTAGATACAAGTGTAGAATACATCATAAATTTAGTATGTTAGGTTGTACATATATATGTATATAAATATGATATATATAATTTGGAACAAATAATATTTGAGTTTTTCAAGGCTTATCAGTTCTGTGAAAAGTGACGTTACTTTGTGAAGAAAATAAATATACATTATTAATATTGATGTCGTTAGCAAGTACGTTTGTATTTTATAAATCAGGAATTGTACATATTATGATATTATACAATATTAAAAATAGTCATAATTTTAAATTATTATCCAATTATCTAGATAATTATATTTAGCTTAGCAGGAAGGCTTTGCTATATAGTATTTATTCACTGTATAAGATCTGTTTTTTTTAAATTATATATATTAAAATTATGCTGGAACATCTAATTATGTATACTATTCCTATTTATTGAACCAATCAATTAGTTAATGATTTCTGATACATACCTAATTACATTTTTTCGCTTAATTTGTGCATCCAAAGCCATATAGTGTTGCTAGTATAAA
The DNA here is from genome assembly GCF_030625045.1 of Achroia grisella. NCBI lineage: Eukaryota > Metazoa > Arthropoda > Insecta > Lepidoptera > Pyralidae > Achroia > Achroia grisella. The sequence goes on along the minus strand of NW_026713045.1, from coordinate 1,156,032 downwards.
AAAATTTAATCGATACCAATTAGATGGAAGTTCAATTAATTATAGTATTCTCGGCGCGAAGTCTAAAATAATGTAAGGGTTATCTAATCAAATAATTACGAAATGTTGAATGATAAGAGGACTATTGTGTGTATAGTGTCAGTACCTAATAGGATTTATTTGTGATGACAGGGAAATTCAAACAGAGCGGACCTGGAAAGAGGAAAATATATTGACGATTCTTCTGATACAAATCAGTGCAAGGTTCTAATCATGGTGGTTACGTTCGCTGCTCTGGGTGCCGCCGCAGCTATGACCTGGCTGTACCAGGACTGGGAGACCAGTTTGATAGTCCTGGGTGTAGGCATAGTGGTGTTACAGTTTGTTTTCAATTGGTGGTGGTGGTATGTGGCCTTGAAGACTGCACCGAGAGATTTGAAGTAAGTACACAGTTTAATTTATAAACAAAAAGGTCTCTACATTCTCGTATGTCGGGGTCGTACGGGGTCTCACTGTACTGTGATTTTTATTGAAGTTCGCCTAATCAAGCCTTTTATGGCGAAGAACCTCATTTAAAACATCAAATACTGACAGAATCCTAACACAAAATGCTAAGTACTTTTATAATAATTGTTTCCTCACATTATACACAAACGTTTCTTTCACATTCTATCTTTATTTTCAACATTAAGATACTATGTGTTTTATTGTTTGAAACTTATAATACGCAGGGGTCTCGAAATGACGTGAAGCGGATTAGTATTTGAACAATGTCAGTCCTATACAAAGTACTTGTTTATTAGTGTTATCACTTGTAAAAAAGTCCAAATATCAATTGACACATGCTTACTAATTGAGTCGTGATTAACATACGATTGTATTGGAATTAATCTCGTAGGTACATCTATACAATAATATTAGGACAGTACTATGAGATAACGCAAATAGACATGTGTTATGTCCAAGGGGGGTTCAGAAATAAATAAGAATGAAGTACCTACTGGTTGCGCATACATACTTTTTTGTATGCATGATGCTATAATTGTGCATCATCCTATGCTAACGGTATATATACACGGGACACTAGTGAATAACGATAAGATAAACATGAAGTCGGTACGATGAGTCCATCATGGTGAATTCATTAAGTCTAGAATTAAACGTGATTGACTGGATGTGGAAGGCGACTTTACATGGCCCGTTGCTATAATATTGGGATCACTAATCTCATGCCTAAAAATCTGGACATTATTAGCGTCGTTACATTATATATTACCGCTGTTTGATATAGGTGAGGTCAAGAAAGAGGATTTAGCTTATTACTATATTAATAATGTCTACCTACATATATAGGATAAGAACGTATACTTAGATATTAAATTGGTGTATTATTTTAGGGCACTGTACTGTTATATAAGATTGCTGTCGTTAACACGAAGACTGGAAAGAGAAAATAAGGGGATGCCAGATATTGTCCACGATCTGGTGAAGAAGCATCCTGATAAATCTTGCTTCTTATTTGAAAATGAAAAATGGTCTTTCTTAAAGGTAATCATAAATTTTATTATACTATTTCGATGTCAAGCTATTAAATAATAATAATAATAATTTATTTTAATTCGAATAAAAATTAAATTATACATTTAATTTTTATTCGAAATAAAATAAATATTATATAGTTTAGATTAGACATAGACATTAGATTAGTGACAAAATTACAATGTCATCCTGTAAAGACTACTGTACCTACTATTCTAAATATAAAGAATTTAGTAAATGTTGATATAAATTAAAGGGTATTGTAATAGTAACAAAAACAAAAAAAAATACCGTAATATTCGATTAGATCCTTAAATCTCTAGCTTTATAATTGTTTTTGAAACTCATTTCACTCAGTATATACTATTTCTGTCTACTTCTTAGGTTGAACAATTCAGTCTCCGAGTTAGTGCGGCACTCAGAAAAGAGGGCGTCAAGAAGGGAAGTATCGTGGCTGTAATGATGAACAACTGTCCGGAGTTACCGTGCACTTGGCTCGGCATTGGTCGTCTTGGAGGCGTCAGTCCCCTTATTAACACTAATCAAACGGGAAACACACTGCTGCACTCTTTCACCATTGCCAAGTGTGACGCAATCATTTATGGCTCAGAATTTGACAGTGGTTAGTATACCTATTTTTGACAAAGTAACTAACTAATCCCGCAAACGTAGTTTTGCCATATGAATTAAAATCGCCGTTAAAAAACAGGGGTTAGTGATAGAAGCGTGAAAATTTAGGGTTAAAAAATATCTAATAAAAAATAAAAATGTTTTAAAAAATATTAGCGATGGACAACGGTTATCACTTAGGGGTATTAAAAATATATAGTAGCCGATTCTCAGATCTACTGAATATGCATATAAAATTTCATAAAAATCGGTCAAGCTGTTTCGGAGAAGTATGGTAATTAGCATTGTGATACGAGAATCTTATATAAAACTTGTTAAGAAGGCCAACAAGCTATAAAATGTATTGTAGGTACACGATGAATGAAAAATATTTGGAGAAGGCAATAAAGATCAAGCAGTAAAGAACGGCACGTCACATGGGACTAGAGGAAACCATAATATTCAAGATTCACTTACTCGTAGTCTTTCAATATTTAAAAAACCTATTAAGGGGTTACATGGGTTTCCTTGTTTACATATAAAAAATGAAATATTTTAATGAATTTTTTTTTATTTAAAAGATACATATTTAATAAACATTTTGCAAAATTGTCAAAAAAAAATATCAAAATGGCGGTCATTACGACGCCATTTCCGGCAGTCCCTCGGAAAAAAGGTGCCTCCGCGTTGTCAGCAGAACTTCTTTTAGGATCATCTGAAATAAAAATAAAAAATACGTGTTTTAGTAAAGACAATAAACTAGGTATTGGACGAAGGAAAAAAAAAATAAATGAAAATTGGATTTTTGGCAGACGTTTTTATAAAAAAAATGCAAATTTCGATGAAAATTTCTCGACATTTTTTTTTTAAAAATAGTTGTAATTAAAATAAAAAAAAATCCTTCGTTCAAGACCTTGTAAATGATATCTCGAAGACCTGTGTAAAATTTCATCAAGATCGGTTGAGTAGTTCGCGAGAAATCTTGACAACCGTCTTTGAAAACATAGTTTTGAGAAAAACGCGTTTAAAGTTTTAAGAGACAATAAAAGAGGGTATTTTTTTTTTTTGTTTAACTTACATTGAGTCGTCGATTCCTGGGCCATAAAGTAGAGAACCTGCTGCACCTGCATTGTCCAGGGCATCCTTTTGCTCCAGTCTATGACGAATCCTGGCTTCACGAGTCTCGCTGGTAGATTTCTTTTCGGCTGCGGTCACCCGGTTTTCATCCATATTTCGGGCATATTCATGGGAATTTGGGCCAAGTTTTAGGTCCATACCGTGCATAATTAATAATAATGCTGATACGAACACCTTCCGTTGTCTGGGTTCTAGACACTTTAAACGGCATTTTTTATCGAATAAAATTCACAACAAACACTTATAACCTCAAAATTAACTTCGTAGTTTAACGAGAAATCACCAAATTAAATATTTTCCAGTAGTTTACCTTATATAAAGAAAAAAAGGGACAAGAATTACAGCTAACAATAGATGAGCTGCAGCTGCGTTTTACCTACTGCGCCCTCAGCCTATACCTGACCTCGACCGTCCACCTTTTCAAGGCTGTATCTCCGAAACTATTAGTCGGATCAACTTGAAAATTTAGGACAATATTCTAGAGATGTTATAGAATTTAATAAGACAAAAAAAAATTTCGATTTTTTGAAACCGTGAAACCCATGTAACCCCTTAAAGCGTAGAGTTCAGGACATAAGTAATGGACCTGTTAATCCATAACGCGTACCATTTGTCCTCAAGATACCCACTTATATTCATGTCTACTATATTGCAATTTTATCTGTACTAGGTATACAGTACCATTTCTGCTTTAATATTCTATATAATAGTCATCTAAAGACACGAACAACAGTATTGATTTAAAATTATACGACGCATATACCGAAATAGTCTGAAATCTGACAAAATAGAATATTGGTCTTGAGGTAATCTTGATGTATGTATTAGAGATTGCATTATGTATATAAAAGCATTGCGGTTCAGTGATACAAGAGGAAAAAACATGATTAGTAAATAAACATTTGATGATTATATGTATATGATAATGCCAAGGGTTTCAATATTGTGTCAAATTTCGCTGATACATGTGAAAAGCAGTAGAAGGACACCTCTTTGTTTATTTACTGTTATATAATTACTGAATATATTTATTGCCCTGCCCTTGTCCCAGTACTTGGTGAGTACTTAAACACCTAACACGTCATCCTTCCTCTGTAAAAGACAATGTTACATGCATTTGAGCAGTAAATAAATGTTTATTTTTACAGTTTCATAAATTTATATTAACTATACTGTTGTGTCAATATTTTTTATTTATCTATAATTTACATAAGATATCTGTAAATCAAAATAAACGAAGCAACAGAGGCTACCAGTATCTACTATTCGTTTAATAAAATAAAGCAGGTGACCCTTTTTATGTTTAATATTATAAATACTTTTTTAAAGAGATAATTATGATTTCTTTCTTTATTGGACTTCCTAAGGATACCTCTTGATATGAGTTGTAATATTAAAAAACTTTTAATCTTTACTTTTAGCTATTCAAGAGATAAGGGGTGAATTAGACCCTTCAATAAAACTATACAAATTCACTCGGCGACCGCTAAATCCTTCGAATTATACCGTGAAGGTAGCAGATGATTCTCCAGTTGACTTCACTGGATTACTGGAGACCACTCCGGCTGCTCAGTGGTTCAAATCAGAGGGCGATGGCTTCAATGGGAAACTTTTGTACATTTATACATCGGGAACTACAGGACTGCCGAAAGCTGCAATTATATCTTCTTCAAGGTACACATAACTATTAACTACAATGTTTTTTTAAAAGACGTGTTGATTACTGTAATACACATTTTGATTTCTAACTTTCACCGACTATTTCGTATGGCGAATAAAAGTTCTTTTTTTGCCAAATGCCTTCGTTTCTTGCCATAAATTTTTGGTTGTATTTTCGGCTTGTTGAAGATTTGGAGATTTATGACGACGATCTGTCTCGAAACAGTTTAAAAGTCAAAATTGCATTCTAGAGTACAGTCTGTACTGTATATCACCAGTCTTGTATATAAAGAAGTAAATATAATGCGACCATGAAATATGTAGGATTTCAGGACTGACTGTGTGTATGTGAATATGGAACATCTCACGTATTAAGCACAACTCCTATATTATATGTATATATTCGTAATCTCTAAATTAATCTCGTGTTGGGAGTAATGGATATTTTTCCAATTCACTAGGGACTCGGTACGAGGTCGCTGTTATTTAAATGGAATAATAGTCGTGATTTGTCACTCACCAGTGTCACCAGTTACCGTTCGTTGCAATGTCACTATTTGCAAGACTCCCCTCCCCAATTTGTCTTTGTTGTCTTGTCCCTTAATATGTGACTCTCTTAATTTATAGACGCCCCCTATATATACATATAATAAAACTTTGGCTGCTATATTCTTTTTTCAAAAAGTTTAAAGGATGTTGTTAAGCTATCGATATTTTTTTTTATTTTATAATTAATGACTGAGTGTACATCGATAATACAATTTATATATTTCTGGAATGTGACTTTCAGGATGGTGTTTATGTCCACCGGCAACCATTTCCTGGGTGGATTAAATAGTTCAGATGTAATATATTGTCCTATGCCGCTGTATCACTCGGCGGGTGGCTGTGTTTCTGTCGGTCAGGCGTTCATCTTCGGCTGCACACTCGCGATTAGAGCCAAATTCTCCGCTTCTTCCTACTTCCCAGATTGCATCAAGTTTAACGCAACGGTTAGTGATCATTTTAATTATAATATATTTTATTTAAAAACTTCTTTATTTATGATTGTTATTAATTTATATGTGCTTGATGGAGACAGTTCTTCTCAAAAAAAGGGGATTCGTTATAGAGTATTGTGTGTGTGTGTGTGCCAAATTGTGTGTGTGAAATTCATACAATGATGGACAGTCATAAATTTCCAGTCTGTTAGAGATACTTAATAATATTGATACTCTAAATTTGATTGTGATAGTATACTAACTACCCTTTGTCGCCACCAAGCAGGTTATTTTCTAGGATGTGTTCCGGTTGAAGGTTGAGATGAGGCAGTGAAATTACACGGTAAGGAGACATGACAGCGTAGTCGGCGTTAACGGTCATTCAAAAAACCTAAAGTAATAACGCAAGGTATACACCGCACTGCATCGTAACCAAGAGGGGTGTACTGTGTGTGAACTACAATAATAGGTCTATTTGATAGTGTGGCGTGTACGTGTAGAACTAACTTGAATCTAACTTATGTGGAGACGTAAACAAATGGATTGATGCCGAATGTTGACTGAAATATTACAAGTGTGTGGGATTTAGATCTATAACAGATTAGTATAGAATAACAATTATCATGTTTAATGTTACAGGCTGCTCACTACATCGGTGAGATGTGTCGATACATTCTCACAACTCCTCCAGCACCTACCGACACACAGCACAAAGTGCGTATCGTCTTCGGCAATGGAATGAGGCCTGCTGTAAGTATTTTTTTTATTACCTAGGTTATATATTAATATAATAAAAAGTCATAATCAAGAAATTTCCGAAATTTTAGAAACATGTATTAATAAAATTAAACAGAAAACAGGTAGGCTACTCAGATTTTTTTAAATGGATGATAATGGAATAGTGCATTTGCCTACACTAACGCTGGCGGGCATCAGTGGAAGATGATATGATGATGGTGATCGTGATATGTTCCGTTAAGCCATTGTGGTCAATTCACCTGGAATTAACATCGATGTTTTCCCGAGGGCCGCGTGTAAGTCAACCTGACATGGTGCATAGTCAATAAACCTCGGAACTTAGATTTTGTCTATTGGTGTTAGAATATTTCTAACGTTGTATAGTACCTATAACACATCTGCTTAGCTTGGGACTATTTGGGGTTGTTTTAATTCTCCTAGGTTATAAAAATAGTCTATTAATTTATTTGTACACATGAAAGGATTTTAGATCGTTTCTCGAGAATGTAAAATAATGAAATAGTTTATAAGAGGGTACTAATTGTATAATATTAACTAATATTTGTTATTTGTTTATAGATATGGGGAGAATTCGTGAAGAGATTTAACATACAGCGAGTTTCTGAGTTCTACGGGGCTACTGAAGGCAACGCAAATATTAGTGAGTTTAAATTAACAATTAGTACATGAAAATGAATACAAATATGCCTGTTAATATTAACAGTACTTATAGTACTTGGAAAAATATATATCTACAGTGAGATACGAAATGTATCTAAGTATCAGTGGCGCTGTGTGAATTTTTCACGTAGGTACCTATATTAAATATTATTTTTTACAGTGCGTGATAAAATATTACTTGTTTTTCAGTTAACAACGATAACACATATGGCGCCATTGGATTCGTATCTAGAGTAATTCCTGCAATTTACCCTATCTCTATAATCAAGGTAGACCAGGATACGGGAGAACCCATCAGAAACAGGAAGGGATTGTGTCAGGTACATAATATTATACGGTTAATAATAATAAATAATATGTAGTACATCAGACTCGAACTGATACCTGAATAGGTAAGATAGTATCTTATTTATATGACTTCATGATCGGCCACTTGGCCCTTTTTTTTCATTTAACCGGACGAATGCAGCCTATTTAATAGGAACTCTAATACTCTATGTATTATATCATATTGTGTTAGAAATCTTACAATTGTATGCATTTATTGTATTATATACACCTTATTAAATGCCGATTCCTGTAGTAGGCAGAGAAAGAGACAGCCGAAAACTGCGACTATTAGAAATTAGAACTTATATACTAGATACATTACATAAATGTAGCTTGGTACTTTTTTAAACTTTGAATTGTTCATCTCTTTCACTAATTTTTATTAAGCCAAAAGACAAACAAACTTAATGCTAAATACCATAACTGATGCCACCTCATTATTTGGTGCACGTGAGTACTCTGTAATTTCCCCGTCTGTAACATATTGAACCATTCAATAGAAACACAGTTGAGACAACATGCTGCTTGATATCTGTAATATTTAAGTAGTATAAAAGCAGATGACTTTATATAAAGTCTAAATTAGTCATTAATGTGACGTGCTTTATCTTTGCTTAATCAGTTCTTACGCTAAACCACAAACAATGGTACTGATATAATTCATTACGGTACTTATCAAAAATTTGAGTAGGTAGGTATACATACATAAATATTCTATAGCGTGACTTGCAAGGTTTCTTGAAACCTACGACATCTCACTTCGTGAATGCATAACCGTAGTCTATGTAACTTTCACTTTCCCATTATTTCCAACGAAAGCAAACGTAATAGGTACATATTGAGAAGAAATATTGAAATATCTGTCTAGACATTGCATTAATGATAATTATGATTAATTTGTGTGGGTTTTTGTGCAACATATATTTTATTTTTACGATAATTTTATACAGCATACCGTTTTGTTAATGTTTGTATTATATATTGCAGTTAGCGAAACCCAACGAGCCAGGCGCGTTTATCGGCAAAATCAACCCCAATCTAGCGTCGAGAGCATACCTTGGTTACGTAGACAAAGAGGAGTCGGAAAAGAAGGTGGTCAAAGATGTATTCACACATGGTGACTGCGCTTTCATATCGGGTAAGATGGTAACATTTGTATATACTTTTTATTGAACATACCATCGCAAATGTTCACAATGCAGTCGAGTTAAAATTAAATCGATTTATCAATTCGACAAATCGATTTGATCAAAAGATTTCATCTGCAATAAACATGTTCCGCACACCGCACGGAAATATCGGAAGATGTTCAACGTGCAGAGGTGTAAATCATGTATCTGCCAAAATATTAGTTTGCTAGTATTGTCTACAAGTCTGGCGTGATGGTGGACATTTTCGGTGATTGTCGAAACACATTAGTTGTTAAAGTATACGTTGCAGCTACGAAGTCATCCCCATGAGTACCTTCGTCTATTTCGCTTATTTTTGCATGAAACGGTTTATTTTGTAAGCTATAGGTATAGCAGAGTGTATTGTAAACTTTATTCCCCTTTCCTATCGATTCCCCGTCCAATTCAAAAGGGGATCGAAATTACGACCAAGCCGAGGTTAACTCCTAGCGGTGTCAGACTTAGTGCTCAGACTAAAGTCGTATCCGTCAGATGGGAGTTGGCTTTCAGTTGCTCCATAAGTCCGCAGGTTTGGTTCCGCATCTGCATTCGCTCCTTATCGTCCGGTGGAAGTAGTGTAAAGGCCAGCTGTGGTCAACAGCATTAGAGTAGTCCGAAAAATAAAACTTTTAGGGAACTTTAGGAATGGCAACACCGATTCGCACGTAACGTGTCCGTGTCCGTTATATATTGTATGTAGACGATGTATATTCTTAGTCATCATTTAAATTAGGTACATTAAAATAATATTTCAATTAATTAATGCCACAGGTGATATCTTGGTCGCGGACGACTTCGGTTACCTGTTCTTCAAAGACCGTACTGGTGACACATTCAGATGGCGAGGCGAGAACGTCAGTACCACAGAAGTGGAAGCCACCATATCTAAAATTGCCGGACAACGCGATGCAGTCGTTTACGGAGTTGAGGTAACTTCTTAATTCCTAAAAAATTGCTTGATTTGGATGGGATCGACCTCACTGTATATGTTAATCACATATAATTGTGTTTTGTTTTTGTATACCCTTCTTTTCTATACTGTACTGTTTTTATTTGGTTTTTTTACGCATACTTAGGTATATCACAAAATCTATCTATATTGTTTTCGTTCCTTCTTTTTCCTAAACAACAGTAAATATATAAACACTCAATCGAAACTCATTAAAACAAACCTTCCCTATACTATAACTGATACTTATACGCCTATTTAGAAATTTTAGGGCTTAGATACTCAAATACATATATTTTTGTATTTAAATTCAACGAAGGTTAAACTAAAATAGCAACAAATGTATGATTGCAGGTTCCAAATACGGAAGGTCGTGCTGGCATGTGCGGCATAGTAGAACCAAGTGGTGAACTGGACTTAGAGCAACTTGCCAAAGATATGGCTAAAGATCTACCGAAATACGCGAGACCCATTTTCATCAGAGTAATGACTACTGTCGACATGACTGGTAAGATCTTTTCACAAAAATATTTTATTTTCCTACTGAGTTAAAAAAAGAAGGAAGAAAGAATTTACCTGTATTTTATGCATGTATGATTGCACTTGCGATCTAAATAAATTTATAATATTGTTATGAAAAATATGAGTAAGAGTGGAGGCCTTCAGCTCAACTAATGCTGTGACAGTGGATGTAGTTGATTTGTAATATTTTCATCTTCTATTTTTCAGGTACTTTCAAAATGAGGAAAGTAGACCTCTTGAAAGAGGGTTACAATCCAGCGCTTGTTAAAGATAAGCTATTCTACCTGGATCCAGCAACGAACAAATATCTACCCCTGGGACAAGCAGAGTATGATAAAATTGTAGCGGGACAAATCAGACTGTGATTTTAATTTAAGTATACCTGAGTTGAATTGTGTACATAGAGCATTCTGTGATGGGACTATTGTGAAGAGTGTGGTGATTTATTTATAAATTAAAAATAGTTACTTATTTAATTATTGTTAAATTACCTATGAAATGCATTTAGATGTCGTCAGTTATGTAAAAATGGGCTTAGGTATATACAATTAATATATTTTTGTAATGTTACGAGTATTTATTATTTTTATTCACTCACACGAATGAATATTATCATTCATACATCCTCTTATATCCTTCACCCCTAGAATTTCCTAAGAGCCGACTAGGCGAATAAGGCACTTCACACGTGTATAAGAGATGGTAAACCAGAAATAATAACCAGTCGTTTTGTCTGTGTAGTAATAATAGTTTTAGCTGAAGAGCTTGTGTACCGTATAAACGTCTTGCTGTAGAGTTGAAAGGAAAAATTCGATTATCACCAAATCAACAGGACCTATCTTTAGTTTCTTGTTGGTATAAAAATTTCAAATTAATATAAAAATTTTAAAAATGTTCAAGACACGGGAATTATTAATAATTATTCGAATAACGAAAAAAATATTGCAATAAATATATTTACTATAAGAATAGAGTAAGCAGAGTACAGCGGAACTTAAATATTTACGGCAATATTATGATTTAAATATTGATATCGCGCTTGGATGAGGGAAGATGGAAGGTCTCTGAATATAGATATAGGTATATAAGATAGAACAAAATTATATCCAATATAAATATTTATATTGGATTGGGTAATTTGATTGTTATTAAAATTTATATATTATAATATTAGTGAAAATTATATGGAATATGAATTTTAATTTTGCATTTATGCAATTTTATTTACTGTTTCACTAACATTTTCCGTGAATTCTTCCTAAAACCTATTTTTAAACCACGACCATTTAGACCACGTTTCGTCCGAGTTTTAACAGATTTTTTGTAATAAGACCGAATAGAACCGAATAGTGCTAAACCAGATTTATCTTTTTGTAATAAGGCCAAGTTTCTCAAGTGAACAATTCTATTTTTAAATGAGATTTGGCTTTGAGATGGGCTTATAAGAATTTTGTGGTACTGTTAGCAAAAGGCCGTTTATAGAAACACATTTTTAGTTTATATTATTAATTAATGTACATACTGAATTACAATTCTTACAATCACTCTATATATACAATTATAACAGTCCAGAGACACATCGCTTACCACCTTAAACTGTGTTATTGTTTTTAGATTCTAATAAAGCAATTTCCAATTCTAGTTTTTTAATTGTTAATTCGGATATTTTAATCTTGTAGGAATGCTCTATTTCTATGACTTCGAAGCGTCTTCTTTTAAAATATATATTGCATTCAAGATTAGATAGTCTCATGTTGCCACTGTGAATAACAATTTAATTTAATATAATACAATACGAATAAGAACTCAGTGTAGAGATCAAGGTCCTCATAGTAGTATTCGTACTCTATATTACAGCTCCATTCAAATTAAAATTAACTGACTTATGTTTATACAACAGGCATATATAGAAAAAAAATTCAATGTATATTTCTTTAACTCCTATTAATGAAATTTTATAGTCACAATTATATACAAATAATTTTAAATTACTTATCATGAGGTATATGTACATATTTATTTAGCAACATTTTCCTCTTTTTCTTATTTGCTGGAGCTCTTACATTCTCTTTATTTTGTTCTGTTTCCATTAGTACTATAATAAAATCAAATATATCAAATATTCTGTATCACCAGTATTATTTTAAATTTATAAATTTTTCATATATATATTTTTGGAATTTAGACGTTTCGATGGCTTAATGTACTTGTATATATTACTGATTTGGAACGCTTAATAATACTGCGCTAATAAATTTAATATATTAATGAAATCGTTTTAACGAAGACAGAGATAAATACATACATGTAAAATTATTTTTAATTTATACATTTTTCTTTGAAGGTATATATATTTTTGATGAATTTAGTTTTCTGGTAAAACGGAACGCAATTTCACGATGGCAGAATTAATGAACGTAAGTATTTCTATATATTATATATGGGGAATATGGAACGATTAATTGGTTTAAACCTAGACTATTTATATCTTTTTTCGAGTTTAGATTTATGTATGAATTGACAGTTATAATTTATCGCCAAATAAAAAAATGTTATTTTTAATTTTGTTGCGTTTTAAGAAAGAACGTCGAAGCAAAAGAAAAAAATATTTTAATTTTGGTACGTTTTAAGAAAGAGCGAGACGTATTGTAGACAGAAATAGAAAATTTGTGCCAATAATACCCCTCTTCCAGTGTTTCTCTTTGTATTCGCTCTAATCTGTGCGAAGTGTGAAGCTGTCAATGTTACATAGTCGTTGTCGTCGTCAGTCAGACTTGTCAAATTTGTCAGTCAGTCATGAGTGAGAGAGACGAGAAGCGAGAAGTTAGTACTCATTTTGTTGAGTTGTTGACTGCTTGTTAATTTACATCAATTGAAGATTTAAGTGGAAAACTTGTTCAAGTTTTTTACCGTTACCTTCAACGTAGTCACCAATGTGTTTGAACTGTGGGTCTCTGCGTAGAGTTAAAGTTAAATTTTAGCTGATAATCGGAGTAGCTCACAGTGGTTCGACGGTATTTATTCAGTCGCCTTTCTAGGCGCAAAATAGTAATAATGTTTTTGGCTATTATAACTATTTTTGCCGTCAGTGCTGCAATCTGGTTGTACCATGGTTTTATATACACCGTGGCTGCTTCTTTATTACTTATAGCGCTATACGGTTTAGTTTTTCATTCAAGATGGTGCTATGTAGCCCTGCTGACAACTAAAAGGGACCTCCGGTATGTACATAAATGTGAAAGTTTTCTTGTTTTGATTATGTCATTTATAGAAGTTTTCTACATATAATAAATAATATAAATTTTGCAAATAATTTAAATATTATTTACCTAAGAAATAGAAGATACTTTCCATTGTGTTTAAGCCATAATTAACAGTTGTTATTTGATAATTAACAATACTGTTTAATGTATAACAGAAAGATGTACCATGGGTACTTCTCTCCAAAACATATGATGTTCTATATAGCATATAAATTATTGAGGCAATAGTAGCATAATATATAAAATATAATGTTGATTGAAAGTTTGGCGAACCAGATGTAATATGCAAGAGTAAATGCCTATAGGTACAGAACCTAAACTATTATGATTCAGTAAATAGTGCCTATTTGATGGAGGAGTCGAAAGTGAGCAGAACTGACTCATATACATAATAAGAATTATTAAAGTGAACAAGTGTTATATATATATATAATTGCATACTAGCTATTGGTCCCAACCCATTGGTAGTAGTGGGTTGTTAATAATGAACTAGTGACACCATCACTGGCACTGTACTTTGTTAAGGTGACCTCTAAGTTAATTCATGGTCTATTTGTCAAGATTGACTTTATCCTCACATGTCATTTTCCACTGGAGCCCTGCCTGCATTGTAAACATCAGTAGCGCAAGTAGGAGCACTATTCAATAGTAATCCTCTAGAATTCAACTTTTTAATGTTAGAATTTTGAAAATCTTTTGTATCTATTTAAAATTTTAATATAATTTCCAAATATAAATACAATTATTTTAATTGTATAATTTATTGTTGATCTTGGAATAAGTTGTTATGAGTTTAGTATAGCTGTGCAAATAATAGTGTGAAGGAAATAAAATTTCATTGTCTATTTCATGTTTCTATGTACTTGTATTTTACCTTTCTAATGTATTGACATGTATCATACATAATCTTTACATGTTGATGATTGTTTACACATTTCCATACAGCATAAATAAATATTTAATTATAATTTTGTTACAAAAAAAAATAATGACACAGCCATTATATTAGAAGTCCCTAGTATGCAAATTATATTATTTTAAATAATACCTAACAGTACTAAAGATACAATATGTAGATATTTGTTATCACAAATTCAACCATTGTTATCATAAAGTTTATAACATAATATAAACTGTTATAAAAATATTTATGTTTAAATGAGATCTTTCTAATAATAGTGAGATTGAAGCCCCAAGATTGTTAATGAGTATTGGATAGTAACATTTAAAAAAAAATTAAATATGTATATAATGTGTTTAACTATGAATGACTGAATGAATGTACTCTTAATTGCATATACATGCATCTACATATTAATATAATTAAAATCAATCGATATAAATTAATGTAAATTGACTTCTAAGAACTAGAGTCAATTTAATTGTATTGTTAATATTATGTATACATAATTTTTATTTAACATGTTCTATTGCTAGAGTATTGCATGTGTCTCTCTCTGTCTCTACCTCATAAGGAGGAGAAGAATTCTGAGTTAATCAAATAGCATTCTTATTTACTACAATAGTTCCCTATCTGTTACAAATTCTCTTTGTGTACTCTGAAAAAAATATTTCCCAATTTACCTTCAATCTTATTGAACATCCTTTATTTTAGTCTTAGTCAAAGTACATATTCTATACTTTGATACTTACTATAATATTGTATTGCTTATAGTATCTGTATGATTCATATGATATATGTCACTTTAGCACTCTTTTCACTTTATGTACCATTTACATGTATATATATTTATAAGGGCACTGGTGGCATATGCTAACATTCTGTGGAAGACACGGCTGTTCAGTAAGAGAAATTGGACAATACCTGATATATTTCATGATGTGGTACAGAAACATCCAAACAAGCCTTGTTTTCTCTTTCAAGATGAAGTATGGACATTTCAAGAGGTTTGTATTCATTCTCTGTAATTGTAAATGGATTAGGAATTGTAATTTACAATTTAATTAGACATAAAATTATTAGCCATTATATGTCATGGAATGTTAATTGTACTGCAAAGTACATTCTGTAGTGATATGTTTAATAGATATATTTTATTTACCTTATTAATGCTGTACCAGTAATTTTGTTAAAAGTCATAATTCATGGCATAAATTGAACAATTACTTATGTGTGCATATTATTATATACTTTTATGAGCTGTTTCACCAACTTTATTCTTTTACTTTATTTTTGTACCACTGTAGAATTTTCTTTTATTTGATATTTTATCAGCACCTTATGCCATAATTAATAGGACTATAAAAAATATAGCAATATTCAAGTATGAAATAACACGTCTCAAAATTGTACTCATGAGTTCCTTCTGTTATAACATAACACCAGTCATATGCCAGTCAGTTTAATTATGCTGTGTACCTTGATACTTATATTTAATCAGAATTTAACAATAATTATGCCCTTTCAGAGTTTTAGTTTCCTTTTAGTATTTGGCATCTTTATATTATAATTTACAAAATGTCATGCCATTTATATAATTATTTTGATTACTTTTCAAGGTGGAGGACTTCAGTTTACGCATGACCGCGGTCTTGAAGGCCCAGGGCATAAGGAAAGGAAGCATAGTTGGGATGTTGGTAAATAATTGTCCCCAGCTACCGGCAATATGGCTGGGTAACGCACGCGTTGGAGCCGTGACACCGTTAATTAACACTAATCAACGAGGGAACGCTTTATTACACTCGATCAATGTCGCCAAATGTGACATTTTAATATTTTCCGACGAGTATCAGTCAGGTAAGTGGAATAGATGTTAATGAAAATAATGTTTGTTCTAATGAACTTTTATTATTCTATTGCCAGTTTTGTAATGCAAGTATTTAATGAATGGGCAAGAAACTGCGATAAATTTATCAAACATACATTATTCAACTTTACTTTTTAAGATGTATGTAAATCTTTATTCATTTATAGCAAAAAGAAACTACCAAAATTTGTAGCAAAAAGCATAATTATAATCATCAACTTTAAGATATTACGCATATAATTAGAAGTAAATAACAAAAAAAAATTACACATAAGTACATATATATTTATAAAATTGTACATATATATGTATAAAATTGTAGTATAGGGTACCTACGTCAAACAGATATTGATGAAACGCTATAGCTATCTATAAATTTGACGCGGGTGAAACCACGGACACAGCTAATTGTCAATAATTTCCGCAGCATACGCAATATTTTTTTTTATTGTATTTTTATCCATACACTGGGTTACATTATCGAAGTTTTTATATGGATCCCTAACGTTTTGAAAATATCCTATCGCATATGTTCATCAGGGATAATATAGGACTCTAATGGTAAAATAACTTTTCAAATCGGTTCAGTAGTTCGGAGCTTATTCAATCAAACAAACAAATCTTTCCTTTTTTATAATATTAGTATAGATTGCCTTCTATAATATTTATTTCTTTATTTTGCTAATGTAATATAACATCTATCTAAATTTGTTACTATATTGATCTTTATTGACCTTATTTACCAAAATGTTACATCTATAGTTAATTTCCTAGAGTGATAACACTATCAGTCCACATACTCTGTAATAAGTATAACTATTATATTTTATACTCGTGAATATTTCATACGTAATAATTTAAACATAAAAAAAATGCAGACTTTGTATATAGTTGTCATGGATACCTGTCTCAACTGTCGCAGCTCATGAACCAAGCAATGAAATTGCAGAATACAGTGGCACGACATGTTATTAGTCCTCAACAATATTCAGACTTGCTTGCCATTTCATCTATATAATATAAAATGTACACTTTTGCCACAAATTTCGCTTTTATATTCCTATGCCTCAATTTTATATACCTCTTGTGTATAAAATAGGTACTGCACAAGTTACTTGATGTAAAAATCATGCTAAATTTGATATCAATGTCTGCAAAGTCTTCATTTGTATTTTAAAAGAGAGACACATAAGAATGAATTGTATGTTATTTGTATTTTAGTCATAACGCAATATTTTATATATGAATTTATGGAACGGTTTATATCAAACTGCATTAATTAAAAAATTACAACTTTGGAAATATCTACAGTGAACTTTTAACTTACTATAAATAAAAAAAAAATATTGTTTTGTAAATATATTTTATTAGGAGTGCGATATGTGTTGTAAGTAAATAAATATGTACCTATTCTATTACCGTGAATTTTATTTATTACTAGCGGTCAGTTCAATGGTGTAGAGTGTAGCTTATTACCGTTACTGGAGTTATGATTCAAACAATGTCATATAATTGTTTAAATATTTGTATTGTGAGTATGTCTATGAACATTGATCTGGTAGTTTCTGTATTTGTTCTTAGTGGGTATTTACGAAAATATGTATTTAAGCATTATTAGACTAGACAAAGTAACTTGTAAATTATTTTTAATTTGTTATTTTTACAGCGATTCAAGATATATCAAAAGACCTTAGTCCATCATTGAAACTGTTTAAATTCACACATCGTCCACTAAATACTTCAAATCCTAAAACATCAATTGGAGATGGCTTTACTGATCTCACATCTCTTTTGGAATCTACACCGCCCGCACCCTGGACTTTGGCAAACGGTGACGGGTTCTGTGGTAAACTTCTGTACATATACACATCTGGAACTACTGGACTTCCAAAGGCAGCGGTTATATCTAATTCAAGGTAAATATATAGTTTCTGAATACCGTTAATCGCATTTGCATCCCGATGTATTTCAGTCATGTATAATTGACATTTTTTTTTGTATATGATAATGAAATGGTGCAACCGCCTGCGCGGTTAACGGTTTACGCTGACGGGGCACCAGTGGAGGATGATAAGATGAGAATAAGGTCAGGTCAGTTAGCCCATCGTGATAAATTCATCTAGAATTTATCAAGATGGTTTCCAGGGGAACCACGTGGAGGTCAACCTGACATGGTACATTGCTAGCGATGGGGTCGAGAGTCCACATTACTAACAATCCCTTTCCCCCCTGTATAATTGATATTATATACCTAGATGTGGAAGTGACTCTGTGATACATGTCAGCACAAGGAAACATCTATAGATATGTGTTATGAAAGAGAGATGGGATTAAACTATCGTAGTTATTGCAGTGTCAGTGAAACAACACAAATCAAAAACCATCGACCGACTTAATACTAATATTAAACTACCCTACATTTCTCCACACATAAATCAAGACAATAACATTTTTATACAATAGTTTCTATATACTTTTTGTTCTATAAAAAGTAAATAAATTTAAATATATATGAGTAAAAAATACAATATATATATGTTCTAATACCCTAGCTACAAAAACATATTTTCTATCACTTGTAAAGAAGCTACAAACTACCTAGGAATACATATGGATAAAAATACTTTATTATACATATATCATCGAGTGCTGAAGTGAAACCTCTCATATTACCCCACAACATACCAGTATCCATCTTTTCTTTGTAATAGTTTTGAGGTCGTCACTACGATTTGATGGATCTGATGTAAGGTGCCGACCTTACATTGCCATTACTTGTACGAGCTATTTTTCTTTATAGATTTGTATTCTATTACATGGTGGAACTACAAAACTGTTTCAAAACTAACTGAACGGCGACGTCTCATACGGCTAGCAGTGTAATACAATATCCAGTGTATATCAATTCCGTATCTTTAGCAACACATACTAGTTAAAAAGATTTGTCTTTAGACTTTATATTTTTGATGAAAATATGCAACCAATTTACTCGAGTGTTTCTGCGGAGTGCCTTTTTTATAGTATTTTCTTATTTAGTAATAATATTCTTATGTGCTGGTTTCAGATTCGTGTTTATGACGACAGGCATCCATTATTTCGGTTTGAACAGTTCTGACATAGTTTACTGTCCATTACCACTGTACCACACCGCGGGCGGCGTGGTTACTGTTGGCCAGGCCTTTGTGTCCGGATGCACAGTTGCATTAAAGCAGAAGTTCTCCGCGTCGCAGTACTTCCCAGACTGTATAAAATATAAAGCAACGGTAAATCTTCCTAATATTATTAACGCGAAAGTTTAAAAAAAATTAGTATGGATAGATGTTACTCTTTCCCGCTAAAACTATGGAACGGGTTGATGAAACTTTACAGTAATATGGCGTATCATCAGGGTATAATTATATATACATAGGCTATAATTTAAAGAGATATTTGTAAATTAGGGGAAATACAATGATAAATGTTAGTCTTATGCAGGGGAAGTTGCTCGCATCAGCTAGTATTTAATAAAAATACCATAATTCTTTATTGTGCACTAAAACAAATCCAAAAATTATTCTTTGTAAGTACATGCTGAACAAACGGTGGGCTTATATCTATCAGAAAACATAATATCCTATATTTATAAAAATCACAGTAAGATTTATGTATAAAAATAGGCTTTTTATTTATAAGTAGTTTTAAATTGTCATTTTTATCATTCTACCATTGGATTCAGAACATATTGTAAAGAATGCGATGCTAAAATTTACTGGAGAAAAGGTAGCCTCACCATTGCTACATTGGATCAAAATGATATAATATATCTGGTATAATAGTCATGAATTATTATTATCATTATTTAATGTTTAATGCAATTAGTTTCACGTCTTTAAATTATCTGTATTATTTGAAATTAATAAATAATATTTTTTTTTGTAACTAGGCTGCGCACTACATCGGTGAGATGTGTCGCTACGTGCTGGCGACGCCGCGGTCACCCTCGGACACAGCACACCGCGTCCGCATCATATATGGGAACGGGCTTCGACCACAGGTATATTGTTATTATTGTATAAGTTTTTTTTGTGGATGATAATGAAATGGTGCAACTACCTGCGCTAACGGTTTACGCTGGCTAAGCACCAGTGGAGGATGATAGATGTATAAGTCTACTACTACCAGGAGAAAGTCTTCACGCTATATCTTAGTTGAAACTAAACAGATAATTAAGACCGATAATTATTTTTGTTATCTAAGGGGTTTTTTCCCTTGTTTTTTGTTTTATGAAAGCAATCGTCTATAGGCACTTTGTTAAAAAAATATTAGGAAATAAGTATCATGATTTCTTATGAGAAATGCAAGGAGATAGATCTCATAAACTATACTTTTAATATTATATCCAGTGACCCTATATCCCACAATATTATTCACCCTATCATCTTCCACTAGTTATATTTCATTTTTCTATTCTTTGTCTTTATTTTAAAACTAAACAATATGAAAGTAGAATGGTTATGAAACCTTACAAATACATATTTTTAATTAATGTAGTACTTGGGTATAATTGATGTATCTATTTACTCTAAAATTTTGTAACAATCAGCTGGGTCAAATTAACAATAGTACTTACTATGTTAATTTATTACATGCTACATACCTTCATTGTTGCTTCTGTAATGACCCATTTGTTTGCATAAGTTATGTAGATACATATGTTAGGTAAGTGCGATGAATTGAGTTAAATTATATTACTGTACGGTAACATGTTTTAACATAAACTTATCTCATATGAAAATACTCATATTAGGTCTCAAACGATCTCTTTACACGCTTATCTAGTTTTGAATATGCTTTGTGACTGATTACATTTAAATGATTCTCCCAGTTTGAGTGTATTTCAATGTGTGTACATTTAATGTTTCAAAGATAAATATTATGACGTACATAATGTTTAAGTGATTTTATGTCAATATAACGTAACAACCACTTGTCAAAACGTTCTTAATTGGACATTTTTTGTATGTATATTACGTAATGTCTTTCCGAAAATTTAGGTGTTTTTCTTGGACTTTGTGCAATATATAGACTAGACTCTGTATACTTTTGGTTTCATATAAATTTCAGGATTCGTCGGTTCATTTTTTGTAATTATATTTAGTTATTATTGTGTACCAAAGTACGTTGTATATGTGATTAAGTACGTTGTATTGTAAAATTATAATGACTGAGAGTTGAATAAACATGTTTCAGTCATTATTACTATTCACAAGGTGAATAGACTTTGTCATGTAACAAGTGAAATGTCAATATAATACCATTAGAGAATACTTTGGAAGACTTAATTCCACGTTTTCATCATGTCATTCTAATGGGTGACTTAAATACATGTATCTTAAAAAATGACTATAGGACTGATAACCTCATGGGTCTGGCTTCTGGCCTTAATCTCCAGGTATTGCCTATGCTTAAACCCACACATTACTTCCATAACTGTAGACCTTCCCTTATTGACTTAATTCTTGTTTCACAACCCGACAAAGTTATATCTCATGGTCAAATGTGTTCTCCCTTTTCTCAACACGATTTAATTTATCTATCATTTAACATGCGCCCTCCGAAGAATAAGGGTAAGGTTTTATTACTTCGCGATTTTCGGCATATAGATCTAGATCGTTTGAGAGAGGATATGAGGAATATTGACTGGTCTCCCTTACTGCTAGCTGATAATATCGATTGCATGGTTGAAACATTTAACAAAGAGATCATTAAAATTTTTGACATCCATGCACCAGTGCGTCCAGTCCGCGTTAAACACGCTCCTGCTCCTTGGCTTACTCCTATTATTCGGAGAACCATGGCCAAACGTGACAGAGCTAAAAGTCAGTACAAGCACGAGAGATCACAGGTTAACTTTGAATTGTATAAAAAGCTACGCAACGTCTGCAACAGAATGTGTAGGGATGCTAAACGCCGATATATCCATAATACTATACAAAACCTTAGACAGCCTCAAATTTGGAAGTTTCTCCAGTCGCTAGGAGTGGGCAAGGCCTCCGACTCTTCGCTGAGTGGTCTCGATCTCAATGCGCTAAACATACATTTTTCCTCTACTCCTGTTACTCTTAGCAATTCCACTAAAGCCAATTCCCTTTCCATTCTTTCTAACCTTCTCCCACAGAATTGTCCTTCCTTTACTTTCAGTACGGTATCAGAAGATGCTGTTAGAAAGTGTATCCTTTCCCTATCCACTAAAGCTATCGGTAGCGACGACATTAGCCTTAAGATGATTCTTACTGTGTTGGAAGATATTTTGCGTGTACTCACTCACATTGTTAATTTTTCTCTGCAGCAAAATGTCTTTCCATCACAGTGGAGGAGGGCTTATGTTATACCTCTCCCTAAAACGTCAAACCCTACTTGTTTCTCCCAATTTCGACCCATTTCCATACTTCCCTTGCTCTCCAAAGTTCTCGAATCCGTTGTTCATAGTCAACTTTACATGTTTCTCTCTTCTAATAACCTGTTATGTCCCTTCCAGTCTGGCTTTCGTCCCTCCCATAGCACTACTGGGGCACTTCTTAATATTACTGAGGATATAAGGCAGGCTATGGAGGACACCAAGTTGACTGCTATAATTCTGCTAGATTTCAGCAGCGCATTCAATTCTGTAGATTTTGACATCCTTCTTGGTGCTCTCCGTGCTATTAACATTTCTGCTTCTGTTATAGAATGGTTCTCTTCTTTTCTTTTCGGTCGCCAGCAGTGTGTAAAAACTAGCGAGGGTTCCTCAGACTGGATTACTTTAACTGCTGGTGTACCTCAAGGCGGTGTTCTCTCTCCATTACTATTTTCAGTGTTTATTAACAATATATCTCGTATCATTACTTCTCCATTCCATCTGTATGCAGATGACTTGCAATTATACCGTCACTTTACATTGTCGGAGGTGGCACAAACAGTTGCAGATTTGAACTGTGATCTCTCGGCAATACAAGCATGGGCTAGGTCTTTCGGTCTTGTTGTAAATCCTGCCAAATCCCAAGTTATGATTGTTGGTAGCAGTAGACTGAGGAGCCGGTTGGATTGGTCTACTATACCCGCACTTGTATATGAGGGTGTTCAGTTAGTGTATACTGACAAAGTTAAAAACTTAGGGCTTATCTTAGATGGCACAATGTCTTGGACACCTCATGTTAATGAAATCAGTAAACGGATGCATTATTCATATCACTCTCTCAAACGACTTCAATATTTTCTTCCTTTCAGTACCAAAATTATGCTCGCACAATCCATTTTACTTCCCATTCTTGATTATGCTGACGTTTGTTTCTTAGACGTGACTGAGGAGCTCCTCAATAAACTCGAGCGCTTACAAAATTTAGCCATCAGATTTATTTTCAGTTTACGTAAATACGATCACGTCTCTGAATTTCGCGCTCGTTTAAAGTGGCTCCCAATCCGCCTTCGACATAATATGCACATCCTGACCATGCTCTATAACATCCTTAATAATCCCAATGCTCCTGCTTACCTTAAATCCCGCTTTCAATTGTTGCCCCCTCCTACTAGACCGAGACGTCTTTGCCAAAACCACTCCAAAATGTTAAAACTTCCACTTGGCAAGTCACAATTCTTAGGAAATTCCTTTTCATTTCGCGCTGCTCGGTTATGGAACAAACTACCAGTACAGATACAGGAAAGTCCATCAATCGGTTGTTTTAAGAAAAGGTTGAAATCGTACTATTTATCGACCTTAGTATGATTAGTTTCATCATGTATTTTATTATTTGTATTTTGTGTAATATATGTAGATATCTATAGTAATTGTATATGTATGTATATATATATATATAACTTTTACCAATGTTTATTTTATTTATTATTGTATATTTTATTTATTATTGTATATTTTATTATAATTATAATATAATTCGAACTTTATTTAATATGTTGAATTTTAAATATTTTATTTTTTCATCTTTTGGAGATTTTAACATAATAGTTTTAATTGCACAGGTGTTACCTACTCAATACTAGCTATGCCACATTGTTGGGTTGACTGGTAGAGATCTCTCTTAGAGATAAGTCCACCTTTGCTCACTTTGTATATATTTAAGTTTAGAACTGTATTTAAAAGTGCAATAAAGAATATATATATTTATAGATCTGGAAAGATTTCCTCAACCGATTCAACATCGAGAATGTCATTGAGTTCTATGGAGCCACGGAAGGAAATGCTAATATAGGTAATTTAATTATTTTAAATATTATTGTTTGATAGTTATATTTCGGGACGCTGCTTGTATTAAATTCGAGTTAAGAGTATTGTATGTATTTATCTATATATATTTGTAATCTAGAATATATTCTATCTGTGTACCAAAATTCATTCAAATCTACTCCGTATTTTGCGTGAGAAGAAACAAACAGCTTCAAACAAGTATCCAAGTAACTTCACAAATTTTCTCGTTTAAAATATTAGTAGATATTTTTTATATTATTGTTTTAAGTTTGTTATATGCAATATAAAATTAATTATTTAATTGATGAAGTTATTAGTTAGTAAGTAGTTTATTGACTAGATTACATAGTAAAATCTAATTGAGTCTATAATGACCATCAATTAAATAATAATGAATAAGGCCGATTCTTATACCACCCCATTATATCGCTGTTGATTGAGCATTGTATTAGATTATTATACATAGCATTAGACAATGTTAACTGTAATTTACTTTATTTATAGTTTTTTTAACAAGTTGATTTTAATGTCTCGCTCACGTATTTCTATCCTCATGCAGTTTGTTTTGTAAGCTGCGTTTCAGTTGAAAGGCGAAATATGGCAGTAAATTTTATATAATTAAAAGTCATGTTTTCTTAATATTTCGGAATGGCAATGTATGTGGGGCATCATATCATGTCGGGATCCTTTTGCTATTCATGTCATTCAGGCGGTGGTTGTCATTCACAATCAGGTGGGCTGTCTGTTGGCTTCTATGCCATTGGAGTTTCATAAAAAATTAATATTGTGTTTTATTGGTATCAGTGAACTTTGACGGCACACCGGGCTCAATAGGATTCGTGTCCCGAATAATACCAGGCGTGTATCCCATCGCTATAATCAAAGTGAACCAGGAGACCGGCGAACCGATAAGAGATTCTAGGGGGCTTTGTCAGGTAACAACAAAACAAAACATATAGTTTGAAATATACATATTTCAAATTATATGTTTTTTTATTCTCCTATTCTTTATAAATTTTTATTTGAATAGAGAAATTATGGAAGTATTTTATTATTCTCTATCCAAATTTTAATGTCTTTTTAAAAATATAAACATATATATCTATTTTGAAACATTGATATTCATGTTCGCACTGGTCTGGCAATTACTGGAATGTATTTTTTTTTAATAAAAAATATGTGTTCTTCTATTTGCTAATTATTTTGCATTTAGCAATAAGGTCGCCCATTATATTTTCTGTGAGAGAAACAATAAATAGTTTATATTTCATTGTATATGTGAATTTTTTTTTACAATAGACTTGCAAAGTCTATTATCCGTATATCCGTTATTTACAGCTTGCGGAACCCAACGAGCCGGGCGTGTTTGTTGGCAAGATTTCTACCACGAACCCGAGCCGTGAGTACCTCGGGTATGTGGACAAGGCCGCCTCAGATAAAAAGATCGTCAGGAACGTGTTCCAACAAGGAGACACCGCTTTTATATCAGGTACATTTTTAATAACATATTATCAAATTATATTAACTCTTGTAATTTCATTTAAATTATGTATTTAAATACAATCAGTGTGAATGTGTGTGGCGTCTTCAACACAAGTTGGTGGATAACAGTAATATAGATTTTTCTGTTGTTAAAAATAACAATTTAGTATATTTGGAAAAGTGATGATCGTTATTCCCGCGTTCAGTGCCTTATCTTTAATAAAATCTAACAAAGTTGGAACCATATATTTTTTTAATTGTATCAATTTTTTTAATCAATATTTTATTGTTGTTTTTATTATTATGCATATTGTACGTATACTGTCCAGAAAAGCTTACAAATTCCAAAAAATATGTAGATACTATAAGTGTTACAATTACTTACAATTTTTATATTATAATTTACTATTTTTCCAGGTGATATCTTAGTCGCGGACGAATTAGGGTATCTGTTCTTCAAAGATCGTACTGGTGACACGTTCCGATGGAGAGGCGAGAATGTCAGCACCAGTGAAGTTGAAGCAGCCATATCCAGGGTTGCCGAGCATAGAGATGCAGTTGTTTATGGAGTACTGGTGAGATAACTGACTACTCTACACAGCACAACTCTATGAATGAATAACATGTATTGTTAATTTCTTAGGATATTACAAATTTACATTTTATGCTGGACCCCTTATATAGTACGCTGAAAGTATCGAGTACCTTTATTACCATTAAATACGACTTGTTTCATTTTATAAGTCGCTGCATGCACGCTAGTTTCAATGTTCCAAATTTTCAACTGCTGCAAAAATATATTTGAACTCATCTTCGCAAATTTTGTATTATTTTTTATTATTCGTTTTGAAACAATAGATTTTATTTCCATATTAATTCTCATGACTGTATTTCTTTAATTACCTAATGTATACTAGTATAAGCTCTTACTCATATTGAAACAAAATCAATCAAAATTATGAACAACACAAAATTCAATTCAAAAGAATTTTTAAAAACATTTGTATTCCTGAGTTGTTTTTGTTTGTATGGGTCTGGGTGGCTGGCATATTTATGTATTTACCAAAAAGATGTCTCTAAGTATTTATAACATTTGCCTAGTTACCATAACACAAGCTCTGCTTAGCTTGGGACTAGATGTCGCTGTATGAACTGTCCCGGGTTATTATTATTGTTATTACTTAAGTTTCATAAAGCTGAAGTTTAACAAATATCTATTTTTCAGGTGCCCAATACTGAAGGTCGCGCTGGCATGTGTGGAATCGTGGACACGGATGGCACTTTAGACCTGGACAAACTAGCGCGAGATCTCGCGCGCGATCTGCCCGTCTATGCTAGGCCTATATTCATGAGGGTCATGACCAGTGTAGATTTGACAGGTAATATCTTACTATTTAGTATCTCCTGTAGTTACTGGACCGAATTAATTAATTAATCTACAAATGTACGTGCATACAAATAATTTTCATACAATAAATTAACATTACACGAATGGACTATGTTTAAAGAGTGTAGCAATTTCGTAGATGAGGGGCTGTTCAAGTATTACGTAAGCAGATTTATCACAATTATTTACCCCCCATCCCCCGTTGTCAGCAAAAGTAAGCAAAGCTCTTACCCCCTCCACCCATGCTTACGTAAACATCTCTCAATTAATGTATTGTTTTTTTTAGCAAAGTCAATGTGAGGGTTGCCATTCCTGTAAAAAAGTAAATTACGACCGATGACGTAATCATCATACAGACTCCCCCACCCCCATGTCATCCAAAATAAGCAAAGAAAAGACCCCCCCGCCCCCCTATAGTGCTTACGTAATACTTGAACGGCCCCTGACTCATTCCATATATTACAATAGCCAAAATCATCCAAACATCTGTTAGTTTGTTATGACTATATGAAATTTGAAATTTAAGTTTGCTGTAAGTATTGTCTCTCTAACTCTTACAGTGCATCTGCAAAAATACAGTACCTAAAAGGAGAAAAAAAATATTTGAGACTTATTACTAAGTCTCAAATATTTTTTTTCTTCTTATTGAAGGCAACATTAATGTATTTTATTTAATTGTAAAATAAAGGAAAGAGCTGTTGATAATAAGTCAAGTTTCGTTTCAAAGTTTTGGCATTATTAATTTAATTTTTTACTTGCTTTATTACAAAGTATCAACTATTCTGACACAGTTACTTTTCTTTTTTATGCATTTGTAAGATAATATATTAATATAAAATAAATTGTTGATTCACCTGAAGAAAAGTCCTTGAACAAAAATACATGGACAGTATTATATATATACATGATTGATTTCTAATTGTCTTGATATAACGTTTTGATGCTGTAAAGTATAATATTTTGTTCTCTATAGTCTTGAATGTTTTTTTTTAAATACTAATTTTAAACTTGACATGGGTGGATACTGCGATCAATATCATAATGTGCTATTCACTAATATTATCTGATACAAGAGGGGTTTACAGCACTCGCCTGTCAAAATTATCAACATTAATATTGATAACTAAATTATCAAATATAGTACAGAAGATTAATAGATAACGTATCATTCAAATTGAGCCGATTCAAGTAATAATCTCCTTTCAGGTACATTTAAAATGAAGAAAATCGATCTGCAAAAGGAAGGATTCGACGTAAATTTAATTAAAAAAGACAAACTATACTATTTAGATACGAAACTCGGTAAATACTTGCCACTAGGACCTGAAGTGTTTGAGAAAATTAATAATGGACAAATTAGACTGTGATCTGTTTGTATCATAAAGTTAAATAGGTTTACTTAATTTGTTATCTCGGGTGGTGTTATACTCATTTTATTGTTAATAAGTTATGTGATTAAACAATAGGGTTCTCTGATGAACAATGGGGTTCTCATAGTTTTAAGTTTATCGAATTCGGCAAAATGTTGGTCGGCAAATATTAAGGGATAAGGTATTGCATGCTTGCATTTATTTTCTACAATATAATGTATAATGAAAGGTGCGTGATTAGTTAATGGGATATACTTTATAGAATCTCCTTGGTTTATTAAATCATTATTTGTTGAGAATTCTATAATGATAATAATTACTTTATTTATAACATTATGAAAAACACTTGAATATTGTACTACACCGCCAATCTCTATATATATTTGGATTTTCAATGTATTTCACATGTTGTACTTAAGCATTGGATGCTATATTATTTGTAGATACCTATTTTAATTATATATTTTTACTAGCAATGGTGTTGGTTGTGAATATGATGAGCGACATTCCTAATATCTAACTTCCATTTTTATGTAATGGATGCTCAATGAATGATATATTATGTGATGGTTTACGGTCACAGTGTGTATTTAATTTGTTATATACTATTACGACGCCTTCAAGTTTCATCTCAGTATGCCAAGTTTGAATTTATTCAAATATGTAATATGTTACCGGGAAATTTTATTCTCTTTGATACATAGAAATTTCAATAAATATTATATTTTGTTTATCTGAGTACATCTTTTTATTATTGATTTCTAATTTACAATTAACTACAATTTCAGTATCTACTCCAATCTGCCAATGATTTATATAGAATTGTAACCAGAATTTCATTTTTCCTTTATGTTAATTATATAATCGTAACAAAATTAATCAATACATATTATATCATTTATTTATATTCCATTTCTAGTTTAGTTTTCAAGGAATATGTAAATTAAGTATCAATTCGATATAACATAAGAAAAAGAAAAGATTCTTAAGAACAAACAGGGTACTTATTGCGCTTTTATTTCAGTTTTATTCTATTATTCATTTTTGGTTTTATAGACTATTGTTATTGATATATTGGCTGTAATATAGTTATAGCAATCTTTACTACTATTATTATATTGACAAATATGCATTCATATGTCACAAATCAAGATGTCTACAAAATAAAGACATTTTTTAAAAAATGTGTTAGATTTATATTGTACTTAGAAACTGAGTCGAAGTGCGTAAATTAATCTCATCGCTGTGGTGACGGGCGGTGGGAATATTTTGTTATTATTGCTAATTTTCTATTAATTTGCTAATAAGGAAAATTGTTTTATATATAATAACGTCTGTCAAAAAAATTCTCAGCTCCGAATTATAAGCTAACTGCATAGCATGCTAACTGTGCAGATGGTAGTAGTGAATCTAAGAGTTAATCAACATTCCCAATTTTTATCAGTGTTTATACTTTTTTACATGAAAAGAAACTAAACGGAAAATAGAACCCATGATAGAAATACACAATGCACACAGGGTCTTAAGATTATTTATGACAAAAATTTAGGCGTCATAAGTCAGAAACGGTGTCACGACTATATGAATTAATATATGGTTACTGTTCATGTAGTTACTATATAATAATAACTGATAATAATTAATTTCATTTCAATGCATATTTGAATATATATACTATTACTTATAATATATGTATTATTATACTTTCAAGATATGTATGTAGTATTTCATTTAAATACCTGTTGCAGAATTTACGGAATTAAACAACACTTACAACTTGTTTAAAAGAATACAGGCTTTGAAGACTGTCGCTTAAAAAATATTAGCTATTTAAATGATTGGCAATAATTATATATGTGTAGAAAATAGTACACTTGGCTTTTATACTTTACAAAATGCCTTATTATCTACAAATATTTACTTATAAAAGTAATAGAAGACAATTTTGCCACTAAACATGGGTAGGGCAATGTATGGTTAGAATCGTGATATCATATCGACTTTCCACTTCAGAATACGCTTTGCCACTTTATTTAGGATTACAGGTTTCATTTATTATTAATAACTAATAATTAAACTATAATAACAAAATAAGTGTGTCAAATTAAGAGTTCACTTCATTTGCCAACCATAATGTAGATTTGATATAAAATATCAACTGTGTGCAGATTATTTATAATTGTAGACTGGCAACATATGATATGAATGAATATTTTTAAAAGATCTACTAAATAGTAATAAAACTTTTAAAGTTAAAAATATAATAAAATATTTTCTGTAGTGAATATTTAGGAATTTCATTATAATGAAGTACTGAAAGGAAATTATACATTTGGTAAAAATAACTCGAATACAAAATGTTAATTGTTAGATTTATATACTTAAAACTTGTATTTTATACCTTAAAAATGTTAAGGCCGTATAACATCGGCAGGACTGGACTGATTAGGTAATGTACATATTGGTACTCTCGCACACTTATGGGAAACACTGTTTAATAGATGTAGACAGTTCTTTTCGTGTTTAGATATTGTAATCCATACTAAAATTCGAAAATGTGTCTCTCTTTGTTATTTTTATGATTAACAGGTGGACGGATTTTAATGAAAAACTGATTTTAATTCCCAGCAAGTATTTCCAAAAAGATATTAAAACTTCCAGGAACATTAACTTTCCTTCCTAATAAGCTATATTTGCAGGTCTTCTAGTATTGCAAGAGCTTTAAGCAGTAATAATGTAGATACTATTTATTCTCTGAGCCTTTCTTTAAAGTTGATTCGTTCTTTATTATGGTTAACAATTTAAAATACGTCTTTTGATAAAACAATATGAATGCTCTTACCCAATAAATTATAAAAAAAACAGTTGCAATATTACCCCAGTTTTGGGAAATATTAACATGATTTTAATCTCGTTATAAAGCAGCTTCTTCTGTATATAATTGATGTATTAATAGCATAATTTGTGTATTATTGTACAGAAAAAAATTTCAAAGCAAACTATAATGCTCTGCACCTGTTAAAGCGGTTGTGGTATAGTTTACTACTATACTATACGAGTAATATGTACTTATTGATATTTGTAATAATTCTTTTGACAAGAATCACAGCACCAAATGTAAGAACATAATTAAATACTGGGTTTGATTTTGTTATCGTTGATTATAATATTTTATGTTGAAAGTTATTGGAATCTCAATACAAATTATGAATATAAAAATTTCCCTATTTATTTTTACTTTATTAATTTTTAATTATAATTGTTTAGTATCAAAATACATAATTGATTTATTAAATGTTTATTTTCTTTGAAAGTATTTTATTTTAATAAATTAACCCCTATAATAAGTAAGAGAAATATTCCCATCGTTTTATTGTAGTATTTTCTACTAAAAAAGAGTTTAATATTTCTTGATCACTGAAGTCGAAAATCTCACAATATCAGCATTCAAAATTTATGAATTATTAGATCAGATTTCTAGTAATGAACGTAAATTTAACAATGCACTATCATTCTTAAAACGATTACCGACAAAGCAACCTTTCAGTTCTTATTAAAAAATATATACTAGAGTTAAAAGAAGGTAGACGTTCTTAAACTTCGGTATGAACGCTCAATAGTAGCATCATTAATATTTCATAGTTGTATATTTACTACCTACCTACACATCAGACTAATTTGGGTAGACAGTAGTAGAAAATAATTTGTCCTTGGACTAATATTTTCGTGTGGTACGTAAATACTGTAAAATGCTCAGAGATACTGACTGTATACTGTAAACTTCTGAACACATAAAAAAAATAATGAATTTGTATTTCGAACAACCATGAAAATTATTTGTGTAATGTCACCCGCGTAAATAATCCACAAACGACGCATCGCCACGTTTATATTGTATATATATACCTATATTTTTATATAAAGTTTACATGAGTTGTGCGGTGCGGTGTGGCGCGATCCTCGAAGGGATCAGCTGTTATCGGCGCATGTGCAGCTGGCGCGACAGGAGCCCCACCGGCCGCCATTGACTGACGCGGTCCGAGCGGCGCACCCCATTGTTCGCTTTGACGCATTTCTGCTAAAGTTTCGTGTGCCGATGGACGCGTCCGTGCGAGCGGTGTAATCACGCACTAGTGGGAACATTGTTTATTACCGGTGCATAGCTAGTCGTTGCGTCCTACTGGGCTAATCGCCAGCATGGACGCGATACTGGCAGCGCTCGTCGCTCTTATGGCACTGGCAGCCGCGATGGCCGCCGTGCTCAGCACGCTCTCAAAAGCGGCAATATTTGCCATACTCGCGATCGCTCCGTGTATCTACCGCTACAGACGTGGAATTTATGTGATATTCAAAACTTTGCCGAGGGATACCAAGTAAGTACCTGGACTTTTTATATCTATTATTAATCTGACACAGTGTAGCTAAAATAGGTAGTTATGTACATAACCCCGGAGACCGTTATGCATAAATAAAAAAATAAAATGGCTGAGTTTACCTACTTGTTTCCTGACATATAATACTCATTAATTATTCACAGAATATCCTACAACAGCCTAATATAAATATACTCTGTATATCTTTGTTGACGGCAAGTATTCTTCAGTCTCATTCCATTTACATAATTCCTTAGGCATTTTTACTGTTATACAAGAATCTCTGAATGATTGAAACTACTCAAAACTATATATTGAAACTGTGCAATCAATATTGAGTTATGTTTCTATTTTTATGTGACTGATGTACCAAATATTGTATTGTCTTTTATTTAGAGCACTTCACTTATACATCTACCATGATTTCTATACCGTTTTTAAACATAAAAATTTTCCTCATAATATAATTTCAGTGTAATGTATGAACATAATAAATATAATTTTAGTAGAAATAAATAACAACATATATTTATAATACAACTAATTTGACACTAGTAGGTACCTACAGGTATACTATTATTTCCTCTATCTTCGGTGTAAAAATAAATATGTACATGAAATAATACAGACGTAGTAGCTACCTATTTAGTTGTAATTCGATTAATTTTTGAAGATTCGACTGAAGTAAATTTATTTTAAAATATTTTTTGTAGCTCAAAACCTTGATTTAGAGCTAGGATAACTCTAAATCAAGGTTTTGATTTAATTTTTGTGCATGCTCTATTCATTCAAAGATTTATAAACGGCAATTTTGTTCTGTCTACTCGTCACTTTTTAGGGCTAAATTAAGGCTTAAGTCAAATGTGAAGATAGATCTTATCACGAAACCGTACACAGTCTATCTCTCAAACATCTATAAAATAACAGTTTGCCATAATTTGTTCACTGTTGTGGTTCACTGTACCATAATCAACATGTAGTTGATAAAAACTTACGACAATAAATAATGGCATGTTTTCTCAGTTTCAATAGCTGACACTGACATGCATGATCTTTAGCATGTAGGTACCTAATCATTATGCAAAGTACTCTACAGTTTGTAATTTAAAATGTAAACATTTAAAAATTTGTATGGATTGACAGGAACGTGTGTTAATTCTTCTTTTACTATATATTATTCAAATTCAAATTTTCAAATTCAAAATATTTTATTATATTAGGTAGACAACGTAGGGACATATTTATATAGTCTTATTATGGGTATTTCTATTAATTTGCTTTAAACCTTAACAAATTGTCCACCTAAACCTTCTTCAGGATACACTATATTTATAGAAGAAAACCGCATGAAAAGCCGTTCAGCAGTTTTCGAGTTTATCGCGAATATACGTACAGAGCGGCGGAAACGTTTTCTTTTATAGATACGTATAGATTTTATTAATTAATAAGAACAGTAACTTACTAAGATTTCAACAACTTTGGGACCAGAATGAAGATGTTTAGGAGCGAAGTATTTAAAGATTCGTTTTTTTTGTGTCTCTGCTCTAATCAACGAATTAATAATTCGTCTTTCGATAAATCTTTGAAAACCGGTTTGATAGCTTCTTGGACTTGTTGGTATCGTGATGAAATTGGTCCAGTTCATTATTAGCTCATCCTTACGCCATTTACACCAACCGTCTTCGCCTTCTGGACAAAATTGATGCTGAGGGTTTTCATCAGAAGAACATTTGTGATAGTACGTTGCCCAAACTTCCTTTCTCATATCTTCAAGCGAATCTGGATGGCGTCGAATTGCTAATCCGTAGAATTTTGTAATTTCTTGGATAACTTTATCAGTAAGTTTACCTGCTCCTTTTCTGTTTAAGTCTGTAGAAACGTGTCTAAACTTGTATAAACAAATATATTAATAAAAGGGAGGCAGGTATAAAGCCGACGGTAAACCTGCTGTATCTTTAAAACGACTTCGAATTTTCTAAAATCGCTTTACTACCGTATTCTAGACCAAAGTTAAGGGAGCAATTTATGAAAAAAAAAAAAATGATTTTTTCAACCCATCACATAGGAAGACCCCTTAATTTTTTTGTGATTCCTACAATCACAAATGTGCTTATTATGTTGGTACAGGAATGTTATTACTCTCATCAGATTGTCTGTCCGCATGATTAACTATTGTAAGTTTTCTATAAACTCAACATCGCTTCATTGCTTCATACCTGACAAAAAACATTATTTTACCGCTATTGGTTCGTCTCGGAATTGGCCCGTTCTGAACAGTGATGCCAGATTGCTGGTTTTTTTCCTTTAATTTAGGGCGAATTTGTAGAGAAAGACGAAACAAATATTTGGGATATATGTAATATAGATATGGTTGCATGTATGGTTCATATAGGTAAAAACAAACAATACGCTCCTTAAAAAATTAAAAGGGTTGAAAATTCATTGAAGTAAAAAAGAAAACAAGAATTACCAAATAAATACAAAGATATGTCTATTGTAAGATTTCTTATATTACAATGTGAATTTTGGGGATATTTTGGACAAACGAAATGAAGGAAAGTCAAACAGTCATTTGGCAACACTAGTTCTTAACCAGTTTACCCGTGACCAGACAACTTTTGAGAAGCTGCGTTGGTGGATTACTAATTTAAACTTTGTATTGAAGATCTTGTTATTGGTTAAGATTCTTATTAGGTGTCTCTGCTCTGCTTCTCATTTTAATTTTCATTCCACATCAGTGTCAATTTATAATTGGTCCTAAGATAAGACAGCGGGAATAAATAAATATATTCCTTATTGCTATAAGTTTTAGGTTTTTCTTACGTTTTGACGTATGTTTTAAAATACTGTTGATTATCCAAAAAATAAATAAGTAGATGTTTATCGACTATACATTAACTACGATACAGAATCCACGGTGCGGGTTGGTCCAATGAAATGTTTACCGTCATCATTAGTACTTTTTTTATCTAGTATGTAAACAGGTAGGTATATGCTCATTATAAGTATCTACAATAATACATAGTAGGTAAAAACAAGTAGGTAAGATAATAATAATTTTAAAATGATTTACCTGTTCTATCTACCTATAAATAGGTAGGTTATATGGTAATAATAACTGAATGAATGAATGCTATCTGATGTTGTCCACTGATGCATAACAATAAAAAAATATAGTATGGATGAATACAGTCATTAGATAATTATCTTAGATAATTATTTTTCATTTTAAATAATTTCAAGGTAATTTTTTTTCGATTGATAGTTTTGTTAGTACTGATCACTACAGCTGCGCCTTACAGTTTCACATGTTCAGATAAATGTAATTAAAGATTGATATGGCACAAGTTGGTCCTAAGTAGGTTCTTGTCTTGGTCACAAAATCTGTTTACTATATTTGATATCAAACTACCTCGTATTCTTTTGTATTTATTGACCTGGGGTATATTAGGCAGTTTAGTAAAGTATTACATTAATAATATTTTTAAATGTATCTTAACAAAATGTTATAATGAAAGTATACATGAATTAAGTCAATATATATTGACACTAAAGTAACATTTAGTGTTTATATAACGCTGGTTTTATTAACCCTATAAAGTTTCAGCTACACAAATTGGATCTGGAACTCCGAACCGAAGTTTATAGTTAATTAGAGCACAGACATAATACAACAAACAATACATGCTACAGCAACTCATAGTTCCTAACTACTTAGCTACATGCAGTTACGGAATATATTTATGTTAATATTTGTGTTGGTATAGAAAATATACATATACTGTTTTTTGCTCTACGATATATGTAATTGAAATCCATTTACTTTCGTGTGGAATTGTCTAGTATATACTTAACATGTATAGAAATATTAAAATAATTTCATTTATAGAAATTATATATATTCGTAATTTGCAGTGATAGATCCAGATACTAGGAATATCTCTATATATACTCATATATAAACTCTATCCCAGGGCCATTGGATTAGAAGAGACCAGTACCTATAGTCCAGTTGTAGACTATTCTACTGAGTTCAGGATGTCTAAACTGCATTTTATACCTTCGTAGTTCGATATTATCTTAGAACTAAAGACAAAATGGTATTTTTCGTCTCGTATAATATTAAAATAATTTTGTTAACGCATTGTTACGTAGGAATTGTGATCAAATAGCTTCTCTCCATGTTGATAAAATAGGTAGATAGGCACTTCCTTATCTTATAAAGACTATCTTATATAATACAACATGGTAGCCGCGACATCGTTTGCTTTTTTCGAGTTAAGACGTATTTAATTAAATATGATGATTACCTACATTAGTAATAAATAAGTAACTGACTCGCAATAGAAGAAAGATACATTGGTCGCCGTCTCACTTTTATCTACAACAATATCAGTATTCATTATATTTAAATTACAATAGGTCATTATGTTAATTACTGAGTAGCGGCTGTAGGTAGTCTGAAAATGTGTCTAATCGATAACACAATCGAACCACCCAGTAAAAGTATAACACGCCTACTTTTATTAATTTGTGACATTTTTATTAATTTAATCGATTGACCTATTAATTAATTCTATTTAAGATTATTTTCCTTGAAACTACCTACGTCATGAGTGATCTTGTTCCTATATATTTTGGTAGAGCCCTATTTTTATTAATTTGTGACATTTTTATAAATTTAATTAATTGACCAATTAATTAATTCTATTTAAGGTTATTTTCTTTGGACCTACGTTAAGAGTCGTCCTGTTTCTATATATTTCGGCAGAGCCAAATGTTTTGCAATAATATAGAAACTACATGTGTTAGCTTATAAAATTATGTAAGACGCCCTAAATAATGTATCTGATAAATAAATTAGAGATTAGATATCTACTCTCCGTCTGAGAGTTTTGATGTTGGTACAGAAGTACGGCCTAACATAATAGCCAATAGGAAGTCCCAACTACTTATCATTTGATGTCCTTGGTAGACGGCCCACTGTCTTACCTCCGATGGTTGCGGGTTCGATTTCTCACATGGCACAAACATTTGTCATGAGAATGATTGTTTGTATAGATCTGTATTCAGGTATTTTATCAGTTGTCTAGTACCCATAACACAAGCCCTGTTTAACTTGGAACTAGATGGTGCTGAGTGAATTGTCCTGAAATAATATTTGAGTTAGTGATTAGGTATATTGGTACGGAACAATGGTTCCTGAATTTTTATTCTTTATAAAAAAGTCCAAAATATTTGTACACACAAAAGCTTTGAATATAAAATTATAATCTAATAAGTATTATATATTATACAGTATTAATGCTATCGCACAAAATGTTTTTATGGTTATTTTTATCAAGTAAATCATGTCATTGTAATGATATTTGGGTGTTCTCTTTATGCAGCTATTAGATAATTATATACGTGTGATATAGATATATGTGGTGACCCCTATCGCGTCTATTTCATCCATCAGGTAGTTTGCTTTGTAAGATTGTACATCTTACAAATTATACAAATGTACATATGTATTTAGGTTGAAAGGTGAGCTAATGCAGTGAGCTGCATAATACAGAGGCGTGACATATAATGGTCTTATGCCTCCGGAATGGCAAAATATGATTAGGGCGACGGACGTCACATGATGATGTGATGCCCATTGTAATATACATGTGCATATATGTACGGATGTAAAGATGTTGTAGGTAACCATCGCCTATACCCCATAGGCGATGGTTACCTACAACATCATTAGATAAAACCAGCCTCTTATCCTTTCTAAAAAAATAATATCTGTATATTTCACCGAATAAGAAACTCTTTTCATTATTCTATTTAGGTATATACTGGCCAAACCGATAATAGATTCATTAATTTTAATTTGTTTGTGAGCTATTTTTAATATAAAAAAAGAAGTTTATATAACTATAAACCGGTTCAGACCGTATGAGATCCGTAGTCGTTATCATCCTACTAAAGTACAGACGATGATATCTTGTTCATGCAAATTAGTTTTTGTTACATACCAAAACTATTTTGATTAAAATAATTATAATATTAATTAGATGGAGTAGTCAGAGACGTCAAATATACACAGTAAATACAACATCCCTACATGTCGCATGATATATCTATTTGAATCCAACGTGGCAGGTGGAGAGCATACCGGCATTTCTCAGATTAATTTCTTTTTTTAAGGAAAGTTATATATAAATTGACACTTAGTGGTTTGTGTATAGGCCAGATCGAACTCTCCAACTTTCGGAGTAACTCGTGGTTGGAACTAGGTAACGACGCCGTTTGTGGTAACTTAGTGAAATCAGCATAAGTAATCGATATCAGACCGCCTGTGCCTGGTGCCAGCCACTCGGGCTGGTCTAGCCAATACACGCCAGAATAGCAGTTGGTCCTTCCTCAAACGTTAATGTTATGGAAATGGGGTCACTCGAAACCGGGTCGCCGTTGTCTACCCAAAAAATACAATAGTTAAGCTATTTTATGCTAAATGTCTTAATTTAAATATAACATTAGTAGATACTTGTACATACTTAAGTCTTTGTTCTTTACAATCAAATGTATGATTTATGTGGATAATTATTTAAACAAAAGGAATACTATTATTTAAAATACAAACACATTTCGTAACTGTTATGTAATTAGGTTTGCCTACTTTATTTTCAGTATAGTGTATCGTTTTCCTTCGTTTCCGTGTGGTAATGGAGTGGGTTACAATACAATGATGTCGTTAGTTAAATCAAGTCTAAACAGAATAAATTTATTACATTGTCGGTTAGTTTTTTCATTGACAAGGAAATATGGAATTATTGCATTGCTGTATAATTAGAGAGAATATAAAAATGTACACAATGTCATAAAATGTCATTGGAACTTGTTTCCTTAATATAATTAAATAAATTTTGTTGCACACAATCGTGCGTGAATAGATACACCCAGTTAGCAAAAGTAATAAAATAAATCACACATAATGATCAGAGTGGATGAAATTCATCTCGAAATAAAATGCCCTATACCGAGTTACCAGACACGGAGTAAATAGGCTAAATCTTTGTCTTATGGGACCCATGCTGAGTAGTGATGCGATATGACGATAGTGATATCGCATCGCATTGTCATGAGGGCGATGGTGGTTATTTTTATTAATACATTTTTAATCTGTTTAAGTAAATTTACGGATTAAAACCTGTTACCTATAATGTGCTTTCCCAGTTCGGAAACGTCGGTTTCTGGTCGTCGAAAGCTGTAGCACTGCTATTTATATCGCGCCAATCAAGGTTAGTTACAAAGATCATGACTCAACTGAAAACCCCTTTCAAGTATTTCAGTTGCACTTGTCGCGTATGAGTTCACTAAGTTTCCTTGGACGTATCTTAGAAAAGAGTAGCAAAAGGAACTGAAATGAGTTAAATAAAACATAATGAAGGATTCCTAATTACTATATTTACGATTCGCTACTTTGTCTGCATTATATTAATATGACATGTGCGACTAGATGATAATAATATTTGAGTTCCTATAACTGGTTGTTCGTAGTTATAATTACCTATATATAAAATTTTATAGTCGATTTCTAGAATTAATTGTCCCTACACTTACTCGTATATATGTTCTTTTAACGGTTGCAGTGGTCTAGTGGTTTAACGCACCTCCTTCCTTCCTATGGTTGTACGCTATAGATTTTTGCGCTATACAAACATTTATATACAAGAATTTAATTGTATTAGACCATTACAATTAAATTACATATACATATTTACAAAAAATATTTGTTTTAATCGTTATCCACAGTTTAAGCTCTGCTTAGTTTGGGATTAGGTTAATTTAATTAAATATTTAATATAGATATCATGTTTATAATAGATATTGATAATAGATCACAAGATTATTATACTTGCACTATAGGTGTAGGTAACTAGTTTACTTTAGTACCACATAGCTATTCTACTGAAAAAGAAAGTATACACCATACAACAATGTCGAAACTGATCCATGTCCCTACTTATTCATTGTCTACTGATACCCAGTATAGAGCTGAAACAGATGTTGTAACAGGAAACTAATAATAGCGTAGGTAATTCCAAACAAAAAAGATTCTGCGCTTAAATAGCTCTTATGATTTTTATCTTCGCAAAATGAACTTGTTTTTTCTGAACTACGTATACATTCATTGTTAATTTTTCTGGTGAGTAGTACTGAAATAGTGTTCTCGGCTGAGCTATATTTATGTATACTAGGGGGGCATGGGCATGGGCATAGACGACGTTGTAATCAGGTCACTTAAAATATTGTAATGAATTCACTTGGAATTAATAAAGATAAGATCAAATTTTTTTTGTATGAACTGGTAGTTCACCAAACGGTGAACTATCAGAAATGGATATAATTATATGGCGTCTATTACTATAAAATCTTTTCCTATAGATAACTGAACGGTTACGTATTGTATAATAAAATGATACTGGCCACAGATTATATTTCCTGATAAAGCCGGGCAGTCAAATTGCGCTGTGATTAGGTACATACATACTTATCTGACATTCTGAACAAATTTTTTTACATTGATTTCAGTGGCTGACCACAGTAATTACCTACTGATAGGTGTTCTAGAGGCATGGTAGGCACTGATCGCTTGGTGTCCTACATCCTATTGCCGGTCGGGACAGAAAAGAGATAACTTTTTTAATTTGACTTTGATTAAATTTACGATTTTTTATTAATTTGTTATATTGACACTTATTATATTTACAAAACGGTTGTAAATATAATAAAGTGGTATTATTTACTGAATTAACTGATAAATATGAAATTATACGTTTCAGTGACACCTTTGAAGTTTCACATTGAAGGTTATACGTTATGTTCATTTAATTAAGGGATTAGGGAGACGTCATAGCGTCGGAGTGGCGTGACTGCCTCCTGCCGTTGCGCTGTTCGCCGGCAGCCTAGTGTGCGAACTCCGCATTGCCGCTAAATGGCTTCCATTTATAATGCGACTCGCAGGTGCTTCGTTACGAATTGTATATTTATAAATAACTAAATCATTCATTGGTGATATAAATGAAGATAATAAATGTTTGTATAACGACAGATATCTGTCGGCTATTGATATGCATTTCACAAACCAATGATCAGATTATATAAAACTTTCGTAGAGTTTTTTGGGGACGTTCAGATAGGAGAAGACGGAGACGAAGAGAATAACTAAGAACATAAAGGACTCAAAAATCTGTCTAAATAAAAATTAATAGAAAGTTTTATTTTTCATGAAACCTTTTGCTTTAGTGACCTACCATGCGCTGAGAACGTAGCTGCTTTACATCCTATTTGAACGCATGCCGAATACAATTTTTTTTTAAATATACTAATATTATCAAAATGGTATTCTAATTAATTATTTTCAACTCAAACAAGTTAAAACAACAACTTGCTCAGTGTTTTGTAGTTGGAACTGTTGACATAAAATAACAATTTATCAAAATTAACAATACTCCGTTAATGAATACTAAACATTTTGAAGGAAGGCGCGGCAGTTTTACTTGATTCTCCTACAATCAGCGAATTCAATGTGGTGCAAATGTTAATTTATTGACCATATTGGTCATCATAATAATTTATTTCGTTACAAGTAATGGAAATGTGATCTCTTTTAGCTCTAGTCAGTAGAGATGAAAATTACAACTCATAAAATAATATAAATTTTCAAAAAATTCATCATGTAGAAAATGTAATATATATATACAAACGTTCAGTACCTATACTTTTTTTTATAAATTATCAATTACTTTAGGTAGAAATTTAAAATGAAAATAAAAATCTTGTTTGATGTGCGTACAAAAATATATGGATTGACGTCGAATTGGCGTTTGGCGAATGGCGTTTTAACAATAAAATGCTTTCACTTCTTGGCCTTTTGACTAAGCTCCAAGTGAATAATAAAATATGTTAATTATTTAACTCTCATATATGAGCAAGCTGCTCACAAGTGTTATCTTGTACAGGAAAATGCAGTTTGGATCGATTCTCGATATATTCAACTGATACTCAAATCGGATTAGTGGTAAATAGGTAATAGCATACTAACATTATACCTAGCAGTTAGTATCATCGACTTTGAAACAAATTTCATTGTGTTGAAATGGCTTTGTGCATAAATACTCGCACTATATCAATATAAATATTATAATCACTCTATATTATTACTCATTGTTACATACTTGTCCTATACATATCATAAAATATAATAATTTTTCTCTTATTGCTTAGGAATAAGACTGCATTTCGTTGTACTTTTACCTAATTGAATGTTGTAACTTTCGCACCTGTTTAAACTGTAACGGCTAACAACTGCCAGTAATGGCTGGGTCAATAGTATTAAAATAGTTCTGAAGAGATCAAGATGTGCTCATGCAGTTTTATCCTATTGTTTAGTTGAATGGTAAAACATATTAAACATTGTCGCTAATATACCAAAATAACAAGGAATATCATACACACGATTGTATGACTTTTGTAAATATATCTACAATCAATATTTGAACTAAAGCATGTCATGTGTTCCAACGGTTTTTGTAGTCATCTGGTGTTGTTCACTTGTGAATTATTCAGTGTGTTACATTCAAGTTGATGGGAACAAACTTAATACAAGTTATGAATTGGACGATTTACCATACTGTTTTTAAAAAATATGTATTGTATGTACATATCTAACTATAGTTATAAGGGAAACATTGTAATCCTTTAAACACATGTCCTTTAAACCAGAGAGAATAAATATTAAATAACACACAATCTGTTACCTGCCGCTTTCGTCCCTGAGACGTCTGCGTATAAGGCATTGTATATATACAAATACATCGGTACAAGAGATGGAAAATTTAAAACGTAATTCTATATGCCTACTATAAGCCGCCTGACCAAGGGTATAATAAAATACTACAAAAATCTTGACTATTAAGAGACATGGCTAGCGGGATAATAATTGTTATGCGAAATATTGTAAATTATCTTCAATAAAAAATCGAGTTCATAAGTAAATTCTACTTTTTAATAAGAAACAATATATCTAAGTTGATGAATATATACAACCGTAATCGTATTCCGTAGGGCTTCTCGGTAATTTAGGTCTGTAGAGTAGGAACTTATTTGAGTTTACTCACCTGCCCTATTATTGTGAACAAATTAATTTGCTTAAACTTTATCCACCTTCTAATATTCATCTTCAGAGGAT
Organism: Achroia grisella; assembly: GCF_030625045.1. Classification (NCBI taxonomy): domain Eukaryota; kingdom Metazoa; phylum Arthropoda; class Insecta; order Lepidoptera; family Pyralidae; genus Achroia; species Achroia grisella. The sequence continues at coordinate 1,111,646 of NW_026713045.1, read as the reverse complement.
AAAGTTGTATGCCTGAGCACACAAAATTCAATTAAATGTACTTTGAACGTACTAAATAATTGTTCATTTTAGGTAGGTAGTTAGGTATATAGTTCAAAACAAAGTCGCCGCCGCTGTCGATTATGTCTTTTAAATTACGCAACGAATTTAAATGCAGTTTTAAGCAATAGATAGAGTAGTTCAAGAAAAGGTTTATATGTATAATACATGCGTTTTATAGTATAGAACGAGCCGAGATATTCAAAGATTTGTAATGCATTTTTGCGAACCCGAGACGGGTCACCAGTATACTATATTTGCTGTTATTTTCCCCGCAGATTTCTATGGCGCTATGCGAATGGCATGATTCGTTCGAAGCGGTGGGGCAGGCAGGATGCTACCGTCGCCCAGCTGTTTACGCGCCGTGCTCTCAAGTATCCCAACGCGCCATGTTTCATCGTTGTTGGAGATCGCACATGGACCTTCGGGGAGGTACGATCACATAAATTAATGACTTTATTTCAGAACTAATCTACATTAGCAACTATAGTTTCATATGTGTAGATTGTGTTGTATTGTAATGTATATTTTTTTCTTATGTAAAATAATGGAATGGTGGACCCGGTCAGATAGCCAGGTCAGTTAGCCCATCGTGGTAAATTCATTATGAATTTATGACGATGGTTTCCAGAGAGAACTATTGTAATATGGTACATTTATAGCAAAGGGGTTATTAGTCCACATTACTAACAATCCCCGTCACCTCTATAATGTATATTGTACTGCTTCTGATGGCACTTCGGACTTAATTACTAGCTCTATATAAACTCTAAATACTTCCACGTAACTTCAAGACATAGTCTTAGTACCTATTCGTATAAAGAAGTTGGTTTAGGCAACATTCTGCTACCATCGCATGGATTTGTTTGTGTTTACTATGTGACTTTCACTAGTTATCATTAGCTGAGCCGGTTTTTGTGAGGAACAAAAACGAGGAATATATATATGAATCAATTTCTCGGTCTATACCAATATGGTACAATCACCTTCAAAAAGATCATCCAGGATCATATTGTTCTGACTTGTTCTATTAAATTGTCCTGAAAGCAGTCAAATGTATAACATATGTATATGTATAACACTCCCTCCGTACTATTTTAGTATGAAATGGCATGTCTACTTGTTACCTTTTCACTACTGAACGGTTTAATGACATTTGACGTGAAAATAGATTGTATCTCGAGGACGAACATAAGACGTCTTATAAGCTACAAAGGCAAACAAAGTTGCGGGTAACTACTAGTCTTAAATAGGATGACGCCGTATTATTTATTCATTGTATTTTATTAATATTAGCACAGACATTATCTGTATTTAAATATATACTTATGAAGTTATTAAACTTTATTGATTAAATATTTCCATTATGAAACTCTTTCAGTCACGCGATACACGCTATATTTGTTTACACACGTTAGGTATATTATAAAATGTATCCACTCAACTACCTATCACTAATAATATGACAAGAGGATATATATAATGTTTGTTACTCAAGGATAAATACCTGGATGGTACTTATATGATATAAACAATTTACTAGTTAAATATATGTAGCTTCTTATTTTAAACAAGTAAAGCATAATGAATATTTTATTGTAGACACAGATAAAAAAAATTAAATCAATATTACTCTGAGCGCAAGAGATATTACAAATTTAAAAAAAGTAAGTCGTCGATCATTGTCTACTGTATTGTCTTCTCGAAACTTTTTACTTAATATATTGTGTATTGAATGTGATAATAATAACGACAAAACAATCGTGATGAAATTGCTAATAGTTGGTATCACATTAATTATGCATTCACGATACAGTGCCAGGAGAGGTTAGGTGCAGAGTCACTACGCAAGCGGTCAATTTATGACTGGTCACTGACTTATCTGAATATTTATCTTACATCCGTAATTTAATAGCTTATTGCAAAGTAACATATTAATTATATGTTACCAACTAAGTTACAGTTGTGGTCATAGAACTTTCTGGTCATAGAGGATTTTTAATATGGTGATTTCGTATTTCAAGAGTTCCGCCAAGCATATATATTTGATGTTATATTATTATGATGTGCTAGGACTGAGGTTATCACAGAATATATATCTAACTATAGTGGTCATTTCCTTATGTATTCGCTACAATAACTTACCTAACTTCAAGCTCATTCTATATCCTCCACTGGTTCCCCGTCAATGTATAAGAACCGTTGGCATTGTTGGATATTACATTCCATATTCATCCATAAAAAGGGTACTAATTATACCGTGTTTTCAAATTTACAACGGTGATTTCAATTATGTATTATTTGAAAAATAAAAAATAATAATTTGTCGCTTGCCATATTTGATTACAACGTGAAAGAGAGCGAGCTTGCCGCTGACTCTCGGATTATTTTGATTTGGATATCTTTGTCTCCACCGGAGAGTCTGTCAGAAGTTCGCCGTCCGTCCGTTAGTTATCTTATTCGAATCTGAGGTTAAGAGTCCCCAAGTAAATTATAAGATAAAACAGTCTGGAAACCTGCACTATACCTACCAATTAATTGATTACTTATTGTTTGCTCTATGATTAATTGAAGTTATATTTAGGCGAGTAGGTAATTTGGTACTATAACATAAATGAATTAGAATCAATATTTTCATAACATAGCGGACTCGATTAGCGGATTACAAAGTCTATTTTAAAGGATATAAACATGCGTAATTTAAAATTATTCGGCCAATGCTTTACTAACGATTCTTAGATCTACCATATATATATTCTTAGATCTGCACATATATAAGCACCAATGACGCAACAGCACGTCAGAACTGTTTTATAGCTTTTGTACTATAAAGTGGGCGTTGCAACGATGTAAATATTTAAATTATATATTTTTTTATAATATGTAGAATTTCAAAGGAATTGAAAGTATAATCGACGAAAAGTTTCAAACTTTGTCTATGTTCATGAAGACAGTGACAGAAATAATAGGTAGTGCCAATCATGATTGTTCCTTACAATCTAGTTTTATGGCAGACATAGACTCCGAAATTAGTAAACAATGTTAACAAACTGGCTTAAAAGAAACGAATTTCAGTAAGAATGTAAGTTCATTGCCAGTATTTCTCAGTTATATCTATAGACTGAACTAGAACTTCATAAACGACTAAAATGTCCTATATGAACGCGTTAGACGCTCATATATAAGAAAGTATAAAATATAATTAGTCTAAAATAGATATAGATAGAGATCTCTCTCTAGAGAGACAGAGAGAGAGAGAGTGTGTGTGGTCTTTAGACTCTATTCTCTTATCGTAAACAGTACCTGGCTGGACTCTACAAGGTTAACAATTTTACAGATGGCGGCAAAATCGAATCAAGTTTCAAGAGTTATGCAGGAGCAGTTAGGGCTGAAGCGAGGTGATGTAGTGTGCGTGTTTATGCCCAACTGCGCCGAGTACGTGTGGACATGGCTCGGCATGGCGAAGGTGGGCGCTGTGTCCGCGCTCATCAACAGCAACCTGAGGCACAAGCCCCTGCTGCACTGCGTACAAGTAGCTAAAGCGAAAGCGGTCATCTATTCCGATCAACTCTCTGAAGGTATATACTTAAATTACTGTATATTGTTATAGCTACACTTCCTATTATCTACATTAATTATACAGGTTATACTAAATTTATGTCTATTAAATTAGATTTGATTCTCAATGATTTTAAGGGCTATGTAGATAGAAAGACGTCTTTTTAATGTTAAATATAATATTAAAACAGTTTGTCTACCACTCACAACTATAAGTACGTATATAATGTGTACCAATATCCCAATAAAACAGCTCTACCTTCTATTTGTCCATAGCCATCGAAGAGATCCGCTCGCAACTCTCTCCAGATCTGAAGCTGTTCCAATTGTATGGACAATGCAAGCCTGGTGTTATAGATCTTGGTGCTGAAATGGAGAAACATCCCCCCGAATATCCGATTGTAACCGAAAAGCTACATTATAAAGACACGCTGCTGTACATATACACATCTGGAACTACTGGAATGCCCAAAGCAGCTGTATTACCAAATTCTAAGTGCGTAGCTGTATTAATTATCTCTGATGTTAATAATAGTAGTGAAGTTTCATTAAATTATTAATCTATTCAAACATTGTGTCGGCCACCAAGATTGGTAACATCATGGAATAACTGTAGTCGTCACTCATTCAATTTGTTTGCACATTTTTTGTTTATTTATTTTACAGGTTTTTATATATTATATACAAAATTAGGTACATTCGCAGCGTAGAGTTAAAATTATTCTGAATTTTGAGAAAATTGGAACCTGTAGTGTAGACTACCACATCTTCGTCCCCATTTCGTCCTCTTTTTTGCACTAAGGTGCAAAATATTCTCACAGCACCTTTAGTGTAGGTATAATTAGTTAATGGTAGGTAGTTCTTTATATGTCAATGTCAAATCGATCGATAATAGAATTATTGAAAGCCGATCAATGGCGGCTTATATTTATACAATGTGAGCACTGCTACGTCTATCTACTAAATTGATTTAAGTTACTACATATTCCATTACGTACTTCAATTTAAATTAAATTACTTGATACTGTCTATGGATATTGATCATCAGAGACCAAAATATGTTTGTACGAAATGTTGATGCAAACTAAAGTAGCTGAAATCGACGTGTAGTTGCTTTTCTTATAGATAACCTATAGGTAAATATAGAGTATCGTATTCGCAATAATCCTTTTGCATGCATCCACTATCACAATGAAACCTCCTAAGGCTAAAAGCATAAAAATACTTTATTTAACATATCTACTGTTTATTTCAGGTACCTGTTGGTAGTGGTGGCTACCGTCCACTTGTTAGGCCTCAAGTCCTCAGACCGAATGTACAACGCTCTACCCCTGTACCACACGGCCGGCGGGCTGGTGGGCACCGGGGCGGCCCTCGTTGACGGCATACCGTCGGTGTTGCGTGCCAAGTTCTCCGCCTCTAATTATTGGACGGACTGCATCAAATATGAATGCACGGTATATATTTAATATAATTACAATAGCTACCGGATATGGCGACATCGAAGGTACAAAAATGGACGCGCTATATCCGATTGTTATTATAAGTAATTCATATATAGATTTAGACTGTAATTGACATTTAGGGGAAACAATTGATTCGACGTTGTAAACGATGTCGTCATATCCGGCTTCTACTGTTAAACACTTAATACTTTAATTAGAAACAATCCTAAATGTTACAAGAAAACTTTATACATCAGTGAAAATCACATAATACCGTATAGCGATTAGCATGCACCAAAGCATAAACATACAAAAAGAAGGCTCCGTACAACTTGTTATTTTAATAAAGAAACTGATACAGATAGAAATAAAATGGCAATTTTATACTTTAAAGATTTATATGATGATTTTAGGTACCTAAGATTGAAGAGGGCAACAAACTTAATATAATAAAACATCCTCTATAATGACGCTGGTGATAACATAGTCATAACATTGATAGCAACATTTAATACATTGTAACGATGTTGTTTAATGCGCATTAGCGGCAATACTGTTTGGATATACTTAATCAGACAATAGCAAAATCAAGTAAAGTGGTTATTCATATGATAAAGTATGAGATTACTATATGTAAACAGATGTAAACCCCCATTATTCCATATTATCTAATGGGCACGGGTTTCTCGGGCCTACTTTGTACCTACGTCGTTGGTTTATCTGGAATGGTGCTAATGAAATTACAGTTACCTTTGTCCTTCCTTGGGAACGGCAACGTAAGGCCGTTACAAATTAATTTTTCTAATGTGATTCATGTTCATAGGGGACGCGATACTTAATACTAATAACTCAATTGGACCGTCAGCATTTTGCCAGTTATATAAATAATAGTAATTTTGGTATCTCTTCGATGATTTTTTAGATCTATATCTTCATTAAAAAAATTTTTTTTAATTCCTTTCGTCAGTTTAATCAGACGTGTAGTTAACAAACTGACATTCCGTCAAACTTTCACATTTATGATATTATTATGGCTTAGTATTATTATAACATTGATGATTATATGTTTACTTAAACCTATATCTTTGTAGTGTCATTTAATCTTGGCTTATTCCAAAGGTCGATAGAAAGTGAGAGTAATTTTATCATTATTGACTTTGTTGCGAACGCAACACTTGATTTGTCGTAGGTATTATATATTTATATATAATGTTTATTATATGTAGACGAGGTAGTGAGAGCCATTATCAACTATCAAAACTGTAGCGAACTGAACCGGGTGTTATCCCCACACTACACCCTATCAATATTACCACTACAATTTTGATAGTTGATAATTGTCTTAATATGTCCACGTTTTGCTAGGAACCTATTAGGTAATGTTAGTGGGATTTATTTGCTGGGACTCAAGTACTAAGAGCGGACATATATCTATTTGAAGAATTTTTTAATTGACAGACAAGCTACTTTTGGTTTAAACTGGCTAACTTCGAAATGGTATTTTCAAACTTTCTGAGTCGGATTATCTCATTACTAATTTAATTACCTAATTAAAATGCTAGATTTAGATTCTATGGCTGTAGTAAATGGTTGTAATCACTATATTGCCAACTTACTTCGTAGATATTGGACCACTACTATTTTTGCAAAACAGCCGATTATTAAACCCACCCGGCCATGAGGTATCGATCTCTCGGCTCTGGCGTGTATTGGCTAGTTGTACGACTAACGTGGTGTGGTTAATTGACCTTCTGGATATCGTGCGGCACATACGAGTATACGTCACGCTTTTACGGCCTATTGAATTTTATGCGTAGATATTTCTCTACTTAGAAAACATGTTGTTTCTAGTACCTGTGCATTGTTGCGGTAATTCATACAAAAATCTTGACTTCAAATGCAGTGAACTAATTCATAATTATCAAGTAACGGTTCGTTCCGAATCACTCGGTTGGAACAATAATACACATAATATATGTAATGTTACGAATTACGATGTATCATAATATACAGAAATGTTCTAATAAAAATACCTAGAGGATAGTTAGATCTGTAAAAAAAAAATTGCTTCATGCGTCTAAAGAACTTGTAATACCTATAGGTGTTGTGTTTTATAATAATTAGGTAAATTAGTTAAACATAATGAACTGATAGATACTAAGTAGTTTTATTGTTTGAAATAAGATTCTAAAAATCAATATACAAATAATAAGATATTGATAGCGCAGAACATAGTTGAACTTAGATCATTGAACATCTCTTATTTCGTTTACTTTGAAAAGCACCTGTCTCGGTTTTTTTTTATGGATCTTAATGTTATTGTCAGGTGGCACAATACATCGGCGAAATGTGCCGGTACCTGCTGGCGCAGCCGCTGCGCCCCACCGACGCTCTACACCGGGTTCGCATCATGGTCGGCAACGGCATGCGACCCGCGATTTGGCAGGAAATCGTTGACAGGTAAGCAATAAGTAGCAAAAAAAATTAAGGTGATATAATCTGCCAGTATTAGAATCTACAGATATTCCAGATATGTGTCCCAAAATCAACCCATGTGTACCAAGAATGTAGAGAACAATTGAATAATATACTTTTATACAGAATGAAAAACAATTAGTACCTAATTAGTTTTTACAATCTCCTTTTTGAAACATAAGGTATGTTTTAAAAAGGAACTTTAATAATACAAAAAATACTGAAAAAATTACTGTGCATTTATGAATGTAATGTACTGTTATGAAAAATCTGTTTGGGATTAACACGGGAGAGAAAGTCTATAACGTGTGAAGTGAATAATTTAATGTTGTTTAGATTAAACAAGATAGTTTAGCGTTACGAATTCTAAATTGAGAATCTGATACTAATTCAGAGCATCGCTCTTCTCGAAAATTCAATAAAAAATATCGTTGACACCGGTCCCGTATTTAAATTAAGTAAAATTAAAATGTTACAATTTCTTTGTTCAAAGGTTTAAAGTGCCACAAATAAACGAGATTTATGGCGCCACAGAAGGCAACGCTAATATCAGTAAGTACCTAACTTCTTATCAGTTGTTGTACACATTGTTGCACACATTTATACACTATTATGTATGTATATATACAAGTAAACATTAATTATAACTCAATTAATATGATACTCATATAATTATTCACAGAGATAAATAGTAGACTTTGTATTCGTCCTTAGTAACTGTGACCAGATAAATAGTTGACACAATAACTCCGGGTGGATTTGTGAGGTCAAACAATGTAACCTTTTGATTATAATGAGGATATGTCCTAATAATATTATAATTTATAATATGATAGGTAGCTTTGAGGTACCTACTGTCATACACTATTTTTGTTAAATATATTTTTACGCGAATAGTTAGTTACACCTTACCCAGTTACTCTAAAACAACTAGATATTATTATAACTGGAGCGTAAAATTGTATGTTTACAATGTACTGTCAGATAACAGGAATGTGCATTAAAACAATATGTCTAATATAAAAACTCGGTTAATTAAACGTGTGACAAAAACATAGGTAAACAGAGGTAGAGGTATTATTTTGGAAATTTAATTTGTATCACTAAATACCCAATAACACTGTAAGTCAAAATTATACGGAACGCTTTGTTTCCATTTCCACATACAGTAGTGAATGAGTAGCGAATGTTTATCTACACATATCTAAGTTCAAGTTTATCTAACCCATATCAGACGGCATTTTATTGAATACTAGTTGTTACACGCCCTTCGTCTGCCTTTTTTTAGTAAAGAAATATAAACTATTTCTTTTCTTGTCCTGAAAAAGATATTTTTAAATTACTTTTTTCCAATAGTATGCACAAACGTTATGTTTTGTCTTAATGTAGGTACATATTATAGTAATATGTATTTTTTAAATATAACATATATTACTTTATTATGTTTTTTATGTATTTTAGATAAAAGAGTTAGACAATTTCGTCTTACTAATATTAGATGCCTGTATATACGTATATTATTTTTTATTTCCACAGTAAATGTGGATAACACAGTCGGTGCAGTGGGTTTCTTACCAAAGTTGGTGCCCACAAGTCTGCACCCTATCGCCCTGGTGCGCACCGATGAGCAAGGCTCTTTAGTGCGAGGACCTAATGGATACTGCATTCGCTGTTTGCCAAGTGAGTATGATCATTATTTTCATTGATTTATGGGTCCAATTAGTTTGAACACTAAAGATGTAGCTGCACTATGTCACCAGCTCTACAATACATTTACTTTTGCATCTTCGTTTTCTAACAAAAAATAAGGTATATCCGTCCTCATAATACAAACGTTAAAAAAAATTAAGACTCCGTCAGCGGCTTAGTCGTGAAAAGGCAACAAACAGACAGATACACAAACTTACACATTTGTAATGTTTGTATGAATAACGAATAGACAGAACAATTACATCAAACCGAAATAGCGTTACCTGCCCTCAGTAAGGTACTAAAGGCAGGTAATTTTTAACCTTAACTACACAGATCATTTTTTTTTTGTTTATATAATTGCTTTGAAATTGATTTTACTTACGGACTTACATTTAATTTTCTCTAAATAGAATAATTAAAGTGTGTATGTATACACGTTACAAGTTGAAACGAAAAGCTGATAGTCTGATTAATAATATTAATGACTCTTTATAACGCACACATAAACAAAGAACAATATGTACAATGAAAAAGAAATGAATATGTCCGGATATATCTGGATATATACCTACTTATGATAACGTTGAATTAAACAAATATGTGAATGCACGAAATATATGTTCACAGTGGAATATGATTTTTTCAGACGAGCCCGGCATGTTCATCGGTTTAATCGCACAGGGGAATGCCTCCAGAGAGTACTACGGATATGTTGACAAGGTATGCATAGAAATTTCATTATGTATACCTTACCCGATAATTTTGTATACCCGGAAAAAATATCGAATGACGACACGATTCGATTAATATTAAATTTCTTAATTTGTTGTTTTTTTTTACTTAATAATTAATTTAAATATAAAAATTAGACTTTTCCGTATAGCTATGGTATGATTTTCAACATTTATGTATAAGTTCACTCTACGTTTTGAATAATACCTAGTAAGTTAGGTACACTTACATAGTGCAATATGTAGGTTGGAATATTTTACTGTAATTTGAGAGAAAATTGAATTAGCTTAGTATTAATTGCAATTCCAGTTAAATTACTTATAGTGCTTCTACTTCATATAGCGTATGTGCGGTACATTCGAATCTTTACATAGTATTAAATAAAGTCGCCGCCACTGTGTGTTCATTTATATCTTTTACATTACGCATCGCAATTATGTAGGTATATCTAATACATGCGTATAGTATGGAATGAGCCGATAAATTCAAACATTTATAATGAATGTGCGAAGCCGGGATGGGTCGTTAGTATTAAATATATATATGTAATATATATTCACCTAATTCTATAAAGAATTTTGAAAAGAATGGTTACGTATCTGTGTTTTTACAGTGTTTTTTCTCGATGCGTCTGATAACGGAATTAAATGATAACCAAAACCGCGGGTGAATCATTATAAAAAAAACATTTAAAGTGTTTATAAACCAGAAAAAACGTTGTTTCATATGCTCTCTCTGATAGCGTGAACCAGGATGTTTATTAAAACGAAATATTAAGACACCTAATGAGATATCTACTAGGAATATTATGAATAAATAGCACGAATTTCTTAAGTTTGTATCTATGTGAAGGTTAATCTTCGGAGCTATTGTCGCACTAAAATCTTGCATTATTTGAAAAAATCATTGTAATATTCAAGATGTGCGTATCTACTATCCGTTATATTAAACTAGCTACTCGCCCCGGCTTCGCACGGATGTACATGTATTATATATATAAACCTTCCTATAGAATCGCTCTATCTATTAAAAAAACAGCTTCAAAATCCGTTGCGTAGTTTTAAAGATTTAAGCATACATAGGGACAGACAGAGACGCGACTTTCTTTTATACTATGTAATGAAGTAAGAACTTAATAAATGTGCATAACAGAATAGATCCATTAGTTACATTATAATAGGCGTATTATAACAACTTGTGGATTTCTTTACCACATGATTATTATTGCGTCTAAAAGGAGATCTTCGTGTATAATAAGTAGATACCAATTGATGTCGGACAGATTTTTGTCTGCAAGTATAGATAAGATTATCTGCAATTGTAATATTGACATGCACACTGATATTATCAATATTCTGTCAGCAAATAGAAATTGATTTATTATCACACGCAATACGAATTTTCGATAATAGGTGATTCTTTTTTGTCAAATAAATATGGAAATTATTATATATGTAACTTATATACATAATATTTAAATTAATTTTAATTTATTATTATTATTAGATTGTAATTACTTACTTAGGGTTGGTGAGGTTAAAAATCAGGCGAACAAAATCGTAGTAGAAAGCTCACCTCAGAGTAGAAACACTTATATTCCCTCGTCGGCAGTGTTCATAAATTACAAGCAAATACCCGCAAATTCGTCTGCTTCTTTGTTTTAATAGAATAGGTAATAGTAATATTAATACTAAATAGTAGTAATAGTAATACCAAATTTGCAATGTGCGTTCATGTGATACACTCCATTATTAAGATCCTATCAGCCTTTTAGTCAACAGACAGATAATCTATTCAAAATCAAATAATATTGGACTTATGATGAATATATGTTTGTGCAGAGCGACAGTAACAAGAAGCTGGTCCGCGACGTGTTCTGCAAGGGTGACGCGGCATTCGTGAGCGGAGATATCCTGGTGGCGGACGAGCTGGGATATCTCTTCTTCAGAGACCGCACCGGAGACACGTACAAGTGGAAGGGAGAGAATGTAGCCACCGCCGAAGTTGAAGATGCTGTGGGGGCCGCGCTTGGGCAACGGGCTTGCGTCGTCTACGGTGTTTCAGTGAGTATTATTTTAATGTGGAAGTACTCGTAAAATCGTAGTAATATCTACAGTTTCTATACCTACAAAAATATATATTAAGGTTAAAGTTAGGTTTTATTAATAGCTTATTATTATAATATTCAATAGGTATATTATATTTGGTACAATAGAATAAAAATGAATAAGCTTCCGGCCCGCTCAATAGTATGAGTACCCCCCATTATTACTCATTACTATATTTAAAAAAATAGAGGGCAAGTATAAATTAACCTATCCTTATATTTTCCCTAAATGTCTTCAAGCGACACAAGCTTTAATGATGAAATAAAATGATAACACTTAATACCCTAGAATGAATTTTGATATTTAAATTTGAAATATTTTTACATGTGTGACACGAAGACTTATCTTAAGTTATTCTATATTTACAAAGTATAAAACAAAGTCGATGCCGCTCTCTACACGGTTTTATCTTTTAAATTACACATAATAATAATAATAATTTACACAAAATATGTGATAACCTAATATCCGTCCGTTTGATTTTTGATAATGTGAGAAACGTCGAATGTTCACTGATAAAACTAGATAACACTTATCGCACTTATATAGATCTTATATAGATACCTTCAGAACCTATCAAAATCTTATGATGTGATTTAAGTATGGAGTGTCGTAACGAACATGTCTTAATGATAATGAGCAAAAGAGAGAGATGATGGTAATGCTTTCATCATCTCTCTCTCTTCATCGGCCCCTTTTCGCGTTACCATTCATGAGGCCGAAGGTTTTGGTTACTATGTATTGTATATATTTTACCATTTAATTCATAATACATCTTACGAAGCAAGCTGCTTAGTTTGAGACCAGGCAGACGACTTTGTACAAAGTCTACATCGGTGAAAAGGTGATAGATATAAAATCATATAGAAAAATGTACCAGTTGAGTTTCTCCGTAGTTCTTCTCGACTGAAGCAATTATGTTATCTGTGACTGAAGTAACATGCCGAGCTGGAAGTATAGTGATAAAGTGTGCCGTAAGGATAGTGATAAAATATTTTATTTTTTAATTTTTGATAACAAAAATTACAGATCCCACTAACTGAGGGCCGCGCGGGAATGGCAGCCATCGCGGACCCAACGCGCTCGCTCGAACTACGGCGGCTGGCTCGCGATTTGGACGACTCGCTGCCGTCGTATGCGCGCCCGCTGTTCCTGCGGCTCATGAACGACATCGAAATTACAAGTGAGTTTACAAATTGAGTTGGTTATACATATAGAACAAGATTACCATATATTTATGTTACCTTACATGAAAAACATTACAGAAACCACAGTAACGATTGGCAACCCTCATGTGTTGCCATGCCTGAGAAGTAAATGAATATTATTATTCTATAGAATCAGGCAGATAGTAAATTACCTTATTCATTCTTCATCAGTAATTACCTCATTCGTCATACATCTTACTGCCAAGTATAGGTATATTCTTTATGCGCTAGAGAATCTTAACCTTTTAGAAGTTATTTTGCCTGAAATAAATAAATATTTAATTGTAAAAATATAGGAATTGTTTAATTGGCATAGCTGATAAGAGATATCTCTGATTCATTATCGATTGTGTGAACAGTGTGTCATTAGTAATTACTACGCAATACTAAATTATAACCAAATAGTAAGACATTTTAGGAGATGGCAATACTATAACCTAACGTGGATGTCAATGATGAATTCATTATAAATGAGCACTTTGTCTGCAGGTACATTCAAACTTAAGAAACTTCATTACCAAAAGGAGGGATTCGATCCGGATGTGATCAAGGAGCCGCTGTACTTCCGCTCGGGGGATGACTTCGTGCCCATCACTTCACAACTCTTCAACGATATTTGTAACGGAAGGGTCAAGCTATAAGCCACACCTGGCGACACTGTCAACTGTCCCGGCACCGCAATGTCACTTGTGTACGATCGTACAGTCAGCTTCATATAGACTATAGCAGTAGTCAACGGTGGTCAAAAACTATAGCAGTAGTCAACGGTGGTCAAAATTATTATGAATGTCACAAGTTCAATTTTGTGTATGTGGTCGGAAGACGACTTATTTTATTACCAAACAAAATATTAAGTGCTCTTTCTTTTTTATGTAACTGGTGATTTTTGATCTGAAGAAGTAGCTATATTATTCGTTACCTTCGATAATTTTAAATTATTTAATCCTATGAAATACAACAAAAGACCTCTCTGTTACCTAATTTATGAAGCTAACTGTACCAAACATTTCATATGCGTTATATACATTTTCCACAAGAGATATCGTAATTCCGTACGCAAATATTATTTCACAATATTATAATCTCAAATTCTTTGTATGGTATCATGCCTCCTTAAGAATCCGATCAGTCAAACCAATAAGCATTTATCTATATACGTATCTACAATGACATTTTTAAAAATTAATGAAGGCGGAGGTCCCTTTAGTCAAATTGAGATACCAAAGATACAATTAAAATGAGAGAAATACTGCCCCTGTGGCGTTAAGATAAGTAAGTTAATACCTATATATATTGGCTATTGAATTGAAGAAAAACACATGACGCTAATATGTATTAAGCAAAATTACATATACAAATAATGGTAGCAAAGGTCTGGGACCCGAATACAACGGCATGTAAAATATTATTTATACTGTTATTAAACATACTAGGTAATTGAAATTCGATTGTCGAAAAATCGCAGTTTCACTTTACTAAAACAAATTTGAAACATTTGTGTTGTGATATTTGTATGTTATTATTTTATGTACATTGCAAGTTATTAGCATAATATCCTAAATAACTCGTTTACGAGTTGGTAGTAAATTATACATAATTACATCACGAACTGTAGAAAAATACAATATCTGCACTGCTTAAAATATTATACCTATTCAATTATTGATATATTAAAAAATTAGATCAATATTATTCATGCCTACGTGAAATCTATATAATTTTGATTAAATCAATCTGATTAGGAGATAATACCTAATTGGTGTACGTTTGTCATATTGGTGCGGGGTAAATAATAAAGGTTGCAGGGTAGAGAAGGTTTACTACAGTAGATATGGCGTCGATGTTATGACAATAGATGTACGAAATGTCCGCATTCATAGTTAATATCTAGCAGCTTCTCGATAGTATAAGTACTTCATTAATTTACTGAACAGTTATCATCTCACTGGTATTGTACGGTTAGTTTTAAATTTGGGCGCCAATTTGAACATTAAAGCAATAATAATTCAATTATATACCTACATATAATGAACAAAATATCTCAAATACTATATTATGTAGATAAATTTATAGTAGATAGACAACATTCCACCATCTAGTCGTGTAAGATTTGTTTTCTGTCTTCGCTGTGCACTACGATTATGTTTTAAGTTGTTCTTGTTGAGTTGAGTTCCTATTGTGAATATTTTCTGTGAAGTGGTATTAGTTTTAGGCACTTCTTTTGCATGGAACCTATTAGTCTAGGTGGCGCCCTCTATTTATATGGCTGTGTCAAATGTATGTATACAGTTTATAGAGTTAGTAATCGCTTGTAGAAGGTAATAATTATATTATATATCAGGCGGTTCCACAAGCACATGTATGGGTTCCAATAATAATACCAATCCCTTTCTACTCAAGTCTTTAGACAATAAATGTCATAGATTACTTAGTAGCAGGATTTTATACACTTTTACATCCATTGCTAAAGTGTATAAGATTCATGTTTTAAAACACGGGAATATTAAAGATGAACATATATATTTGATAGAATTCTAGTGTAATAATATTAAATCATTTGATGCAATATAATAAAACACGATGGCGTCACGTAGCCTATAACCAGCGCCTTAACTCATTGGTAACGTTAACAACGATACTCTCAGATCTTTGTATCAATGAATTGACATCGCAAATAAGGTGAAGGTGATTCCATTTAGATTTGTGCCTTGTAACGAAACCTGTTGCACTATAGACTAGGTACATAGTACGCAGTTGAAAATTGCTCCTGAAAATTATAAATTATACTGATGTAAGTTGTAAATAAAGACATTACAATATATCAAAGCGTATTTTATTGATATTAAGAACCTTTTAGAATTATTCCCCAACATTCCGTAACAAGACGAAACCTCAAGAAAGGATTAATTATTTGCAGGTTAGCTCTGGAATGTAATTTTAATTTCAAATCAATACAGTTTTGTGTTAATTTTGAAACATTAAAATTAAACGGAATAATTTGATAACCGTTTGAACAAAAAATATGAGATTAATACGTTGCTAGTATATTACGGCCGCGATGCGTCTAGCAAACTGTCTTTCTTCAGATGGTGCCCGGTTCGATTCCTAGCATGGTACAAAACTATAAAAGTTTGTATTCATAAGTATTACTATCAGTCTGGGTGTTTTCTAAATACGTATGTATTTATTAATATGTAGGTAATCTTTGTTTAACCTGACCAACAGTAAATTAGAAAGTTAGTTTACATATACGGGCGACCTAAATTTAATCAGATACAAACAACGTAAAATGTAAAGTAGATCAGTCTAGGCAAGTAATAGCACGGAAAAGAGAATAAGTAGGTAAAATGATACAATTTTTTTTCGTATAATTAAATTTATTCCATCATTTCATTATTACAGTACACAAACAAAATAAATGTAACATTCAAATAAATATTCTAATAATTATCAACAGAATATGTTTTGAATTAAATAATAATACTGTCTAATAAGCAAAAATATTATTCCAACAAAAATAAAATTCTATAAGGTCGCTATAACATTGCATGTTATAGCGATGTAAAATCTTTATCTAAAAGCAATATAGGTATTTATCGAACAGGCTAAGACTAGATTCAATACACATTAGTCAGATCTCATAATTATCTACAAAAATATTACAACTGCCATCAAATTGACACTGACGCCGATAACTAACATTGTCATAGAAAAACATTTCACTCTGTGTGGTATATTTGAATTATGTTCTGAGATTGGATGGTTGTGTAGGAACATAATTAAAGTGGGATGTTATGGATTGATTCCCTCTTATGTTTCATACAAAGATATTGTGTACAAAATGTAGATATTATGTTCAAAATATTTATGAATTCTTGCATTTTTACTTCTTGTATAGGTACATCATGAAATTGTACCTTATATTAGATCCCGTCATCAATATAATAGAAAATATAAAAATATTGTAACAAATCAAAACATAATAATACATTCAAAAATATAAATTATACATACTACGAAAGTAAAGCAACAAATAGTTCAACAAAATACCCGTAGATAATTTCTGACTGAGAAAACAATGAAGTACTTAATTAAGTAGTAGTATTTAATCCCACCTAGGGACCGCTACCATTTCTTGTTGTAATCGGGTTTTAGTAATTCAGTTAGAAGTAACACCGTCTTGAAAAATAGCATATAAGAATAAGTAGAATCGAACCCATTCTTAAAAGTATTTGAATTAAATTTTTATGTATTTTTTACTTCGAGTATAATATAGTAGGGAACTAAGACAAGAATAGTCTTAAATAAATAGAAATTATTATTGATTCGCATTTGAATATTATTAATTGAAAGCGGTGTAACTTTTCAGTAATATAACGGGTTAATGTTATAACTGTAATAATTAAGTGGTAATAAGTTCACACTCTTTAAAATTGTTGTAACTTTGAACCATTAAAACATTGCATGAAAACATGCATCTTCGGTCCCTTAGTCAGCAATTTTACGTACATATACTACATACATTTATATATAATTATATAATATTGCTC
This sequence comes from Achroia grisella, assembly GCF_030625045.1. Taxonomy (NCBI): domain Eukaryota; kingdom Metazoa; phylum Arthropoda; class Insecta; order Lepidoptera; family Pyralidae; genus Achroia; species Achroia grisella. Next base: position 1,093,839 of record NW_026713045.1, on the reverse strand, counting down.
TAATAGTTATTAAATAAATAATAATTATGCTGTATTTCTGCTGAATATTAATTGCAACGACTATCGATAAATTCGAGATGATTCTACACTTTTTCCACATATTATTCCAATGATGATAAAAACAACATATTTCGTAATAACAAACATAAACATCAAAAAGGGGCAGTGTCGTTTGAATATTTGTTTATATATTTTTTTTAATAATTTATATTATGTACACGAATCGATTTACATTTACATGCACAATTAGCCCACGCGTTGTATGTAGCACCCAATAAATTTGTAAATTCTTAAACACGACCAAGCAATATTTTGTGTGTACATAAAGATTAATGATCGCGCTTTTTTTTATATATTTATTTACTAAATATTAAATTATTATAATGATAATACAAATTATTATATATTATATTTATTGTACTTATTATGTGAAAAATATACTCAGAAAAAATAGTATTTTATTAGATAAAATCAGAGAAATGGGAAAGAGAAAGTGAAATTTATACTGAAATTTACAACGGTTTATTTACAAACAATTTTTATGGAAATATATAGTCAATTACGGAACAACGTGCAAATATCACACAAAATTGCATCAAATTTTCCAAACCAAATTTGAAATCAATCAACATGAATAAAATTCTTTAAAATATTCTTAATCTCAATCTATAATATGGAATGATTGTGAAATAAAAAAAATGTACATACAAAATATACTGATTTTGAAAAATGACTAGTAACTATTAAGGCATTTTTCATTAAACCTTAACTATATATGTTTACAATAATAATGTAACTATAATATTACTAAATACCACATCAACGTAATCACTACTAATAAAAGCGTCATTATTCTGAGAATATTAACAATGAAATAAATAAAAAAATCTAACGTTTTAAGTCTCAAGTACACTTCTAGACAAGCTTGTATGCCTTGCGCATCTACGTATCTACTTAGAAAACTATAATACACAATTTCAGCAAATTTTTTAAAGTAATTATGAATAAATAATAAATTTATCGCTCATCAGAATTTATTGTTCTGTGGTTTTTTTATAAAAGTTTTCAGCCTGTATGACACAACATGTCATGTTATATTGATAAAGTATTTGTCTTATTGATTTGATGCAGTCAATACGGTCTAAAAGCTGCCTAATACATTTCTGATCTAATATAGTATATAAATAATGCTTGACTAGAACAAAATTAATGTTTTGTTCTCAGTCCCAATTACTTTCATGTTTATTTTAAGTCCAGTTTAATTTAAGCCACGTGTCACAGTTATATAATTTATAATAAACAATAAATAAGAAAAAAAACTGAAATATTTGTTAGTGAAATCACAGATAACATATCGTGGTTCTTATAATACTCGCTATACTAAATATATATTATTCATAATATTTAGAATATAATTTACAACGACCGTATTGCACTATGCGATAATTAATACCTTGTGGTATATAATTTATAAGTAGTTTTCATCGAATTAAAATATTTTCGTGTTGGACGATTATGCGATGTTTATTTATATTTACATCACTTCTTAAACTAGGACAATATACAAACAATGTTTGTAGTTAGACAATTCCGTGCGATAATAACTTATTTGGAATTTTTTATAAAAATATAAAATACAATTCGAGTTGTTCTAGTTAGGTTTTCATATATCAGTATAATTATTATCATATACGTGAATAGGAAACGAATGACACAACATCAATACTGACATACTACTTTTAGCTTACGCCGTATTAAACTATGTTGTACATGAACTTATTGCATGGTATAAATCTCACCTCTTCTCTCAAATATAGCTTTGAGAGCTACGATTAGTATTTAGGGTGATAACTTTAATATGTTTTATTACGATTCCAAGAATGGTGATCACCGCACCCTAAATGTCAAGTGCTTACATACTGAATTTGTGGCAGTCACTAGCTATTATTTGTAAATATAAATTATTATTTGTAATTATAAATTTTGACAAACATTGATGCTATATTGCAATATGCACAAGATCAACCATGTGAATCATGCAAGCGGTAGTTCTGGTGTGAGATTTCAGTGGGACGTAATGCAGAGTAAGGACTGTAGTGGTAGATCCTGTCTTGAGGTAAAGCAGCGAGGGTAAACAGCAATCACGTGTCAAAGGAGGGAAAGAACGGCAGTGTGGATAGCTAGGAGAACGAGGTACCAGATGGTTAGGCCCGAGCGCAACCACATGGAGACTGCGTGATGCGAACAGGCGATCACGTATTAAGAGAGGGAAGGGAGGGCAGAGTGGAGATCGAAGAGAAAGAGGGAAACCAGGCAGCGATCCCGGAGCGAGGCTGCAGTGTAGCGCGAAGAAGCGCCTCCTCATGAGCGGAGAGTCTCAGTAGGGCTGCGAGTGCGCGAGTCAACTGCCGCGCCTCCAGTTCACGTGCAGTCAAAAACCGCAGCACCACGTGCTTCAAGTACCTGGGTGCGACAATGATCACAAATTGTTTTTTTTTTTATATTGAATGGCTAATTAAATTTGGTAACTGTCGCCTTATAGGATAGTAGTGTTGTCCATATTCATATACACAAAACAAACGAACACAATGACCGTAATCTAATTTGTAACATACTTATATGGTTAAATGTTGACACGCCCGAGAAGAAAAATGCTATTAGTGTATGTACCATAATTTTATTGACATATTTCACCCTTAAACTTGAAACCTAGACACAGACTAATAGAAATAAGTGTAATAGAGATACCTACTCAGAATGTACAAAGTATACCTGTTGGATCAAATCACTTTTACTTATCGTTAGTATGTTGTCCAAATTGCAAATCGGAAAAAATCCAATATTTTATAATTAATATGACAAACTAGGTAACGGCCTAATGTGAAATGGTGACCGCCGCCTATACACATGAATAGCACTACGAGAATTACGTTACCATGTAACACCCTTAATACCGTACATACGTTGCTATTCTAGATAAATAAGATGTCATGTTCTTCTCTAATAATTTCACTGCCTAATCACACCCTACAACGGAAACAGAGCTTATAAAGCAGCTGATGCCTTTAAAAACTCTAGGATAATTAAAACTAATTTAACCAGACCATGAAGGATTGCTAGTTACTATTGCAAATTCTACTCACTTTCTACTAATATCCTGTTCCTCCGCTGACGTGAGATCTGATTTACTACTTTGTAATTCGCGTTGCAATGTTTTCTTCATATCAGATATTCTGTTGTCTAAGGTTTTTATTTTCTGAAAAACAAATATTAGCTATAAAATAACTATTAATAAATAATTCATTTAATATAAATTTATATATACTAAACAGAAATAAATGAATAATAAATAATCCTGGACAATTACACATAAAAAACATCCAAACCGATACAAAGAATCTTACTCATGAATACAAATTTACCCACTGTGCGAGGAATCGAACCCGCAATCATCGAAAGTGAAGGTAAGTAAGTAAGCTAAACCGCTAGACCGCCGAGGCCGTCGAATGTGTAATTACTTTATTACATTACGGAATGTTTGACTAGAAAATTGTAGCAAATTAAATTTCCACCTTATTTTTATCACAGATTTCAGTTTCAAAGTCTTCTATAGTCTTTTTAAACGTAGTTTCACTTTCGGTGAACTCGTCAATTCTCTTCTTCAGCTGTTCTATCTCAGTCTTGCGGGTTTCTTCATTTTCCTTTATCAACATACATGCGGCTTGATTCTGAAAATAACGTAAGTACGTAATAATTTAACATATAGATAAATAACAATATGCACTTTCTTTTATAATCCTGTTTCCGGCCACTTCGGCCATTACAGGCTAAATATAAAGGCGGTAAGTAGCCATATAAGTTGTGTCTGTAAAATTTGTTGTTTATGTATATTTTTATAAATTTTTGTTTCATAAACAGGTTACGCTAAATGTTTATTTATTCGTTAAAGCCTTTTAAATGGAAGTCGTTACATCAATATGGTATAAAGAATACTTATTTAATTAGATAAAATTCAAAACTTTCTTCTGTTAATGTTCTACTTCTATGAATTCATAAATCTACCTCTTTGTGTTGTGCTATAAGTGATTCCAATTCTGTTATTTTCACTTTTAACTCGCTGATTTCCGATTCCTGATAGCGCACATTACATTGGCTCATCTCTACAGACTGAGACATGTGGGCGTTGCGAAGTAGGGCTTCATCTTTTTCCCGTTTCTCCCTAAAAATTATAAATTTTAGTATTACAAAATCTCAAGTTTCAAGACTCAGAAGTGCAAAAGTGCTGTCTTTTTTAATTTTGTAAGTACTAAGTAATAAATATTTCTATAACATAAGATTTATACCACAACAATAACTTGTGTAGGATTATGATTATCTTATTCTACATACTATATTACTGCGGTTTTGGTCAAATTGTTTCAAACATAATCTAGGATTACAGTCGAAGGCATTTTTTTTTTGTATAGATACGATAAACCAAGGCTAATATTTTATTGGCTTATTGATTATTGACTCATAATCGTAATATATAACTTACTATTTATTAACACTGATAAAATGAAATAAATAATAGATTTAGAAATATATAATGTTCTATCATAATTTCTCTGGCATATTAATCGTTAATCGAGTATTACTAACGTAGTGTAAAAATATTCTTTAACTACTAAATAGGCATATACTCTTTAACTCGGTTTGCCAAATGATAGCTCTTCCGAATTCATTATAAATTTCATGGCGTAGTACATAATATAAGTGAAGAGTTACTTTCTAACAGGAGCAATTTATAAATTGCTCCTGAAAAGAATATTTTTCAGAATTTTTTTTTAAAAAAACATGATATAATTATATGTCATTTCATAAAGAGTTCATTTTATTCCAATCGCCACTTTGAAAAAATAAGTGATTCAAACTCTTTAAGGCAATGCAGTTGGCACAAAATTAACTACTACATAATTTGCCAAATATATGATGTAAACAGTTCTAAGTGTATTCTATAACAGAACCTACTTGTCATACTTCCGCTGCATATCTAAATAGTCGTGCTGCATATCGGTCACCAGAGAATTGAGGTGGTTTAATTCTGCTTTCTGCTCATCAGATAACAGATTTGATTTGTCCACTTTCTCCTTCAGGATCCTTACCAGCATCCGCTCATTCTCCAATGCCAATGACAGCTCTTTGTTCTCTTCTACCAGGGTTTCTATACGACTTTCAAGATCCATCGTCTTTTCCTGCAAGCAATGGTTTTGTAAACGAAGATTACTCAAATTAATAATACCAAATAATCAATTATTTATTGTTGAGCCATAACGGGTATTGAAAATATATAGGAATAAGTTTAAATAACTGTGAAGTAAAACAGACTACAGTGTACGTTATGACTACTATTGATGGTGCTACTATTGATAGTGCTTAAACAAACAGAACTCCAAAGTAAAAACTATAATAATAATAATAAATATTATAAAAAGAAAATATAGTCTGCTGCTAAGTGCATACATAAAATTTTATCAATGCCAAAATGGTGGATATATTAATTGTTGACAATATTTTAATTTTAAATAGAAATGTAAAACTTCCATCACTGATTATGTTAAAAAGTCTTCGTTGTATAAACTATTTAATATTAGACTATAACAATAAATTGATCTAAGATTATTTTAAGGACTCGAGTTAATTACATTATATTCTTATTCTGATAGGATGTATATATTTTTTATTTCTTACTTATTCTTTAGGAAATAATCCAATATGGAGACCCGCTCGTCTCAGGAGTCAAGAGAGCGAGTACTGTCGGTCTCTTACCGCTTATAAAACTAGCAGGGTATTTATTCCTCTCGTTCACCATAATACCAAGATTGCGAACTTTCTTTCGTTTTCTATAGTGACCGCAGCGCGCATATTATATTTGAGAGCATTAACAATAATTTGGCCAACCCTAATGTTACCAAGTATGTACTCTTACACTGGCCCATCCCGTCAATACAACTATTTCTTATTTATATTAACATTAACTACGGGAAACAACTTCACCAAGACTATGCTCCCGCGGAGGGAAGCGAGTGGGATAGTTAGATTTTTTACCCACAAAAAACTACTAAATGTACGTACTTCGAGGCACCAGAGTCACGTGGTCACGATTGTAGGTATTCTACCACTGATATATATAATTGCTACATATGAAAGAAATAAAACAAGATCACTACTTGTACTATTCACTTATTAAGTTATTTCAAATATCTGTCATCTTTCAGAGTGTAATAAATGCAACTGCCAGCCTTTTACAGCAGCCTCAGATTCTTGGTTTGCTACATTATCATCGTCTTAGATCGTAATACCTCTCCTGTTACCGTTTAAATACATCCACTGTTCTAAACTACGTGAAATAATATAACGCCATGCACTATGTTTTTTAATTTATCAAATATACATTTTGCAAACTACTATATAATAATTTATATACAGACCATTTCATCAATGTTAGTTCATATATACAGATAGATTAGTGTGTAATTAAGTTAGTAAAACGTGTGCAAGAAACATTAACTCAAAACAGTTCCATAGAAAGTTACTTTGGTGTTAGTACATTAGTCAAAACTATGTTATTAAATGAATTATTCTATAGTTTGAATACATGCAAAACCATGTCGATTAAAATTAATTAAAAACATAAATTTTGTTGGAGGATTATGACTAAAGATGTTATGTCTTATGTGTACCATATGGTAAATAAAATGCGTCTAAATAAGGACAAGGCTCAAAAATAAAGAAATAACACTACTATAACATAATTTATTGTATATAAACGAATTCAATATAATGAAAATAATATAAATTTAAGTAACAAAATATAGAAGTACATTAAATAAAATTGTCAAAATAAATTTCTCTACATACAAATTAAAATAAGTACGCAATTGTAATGTTAATAAAACTTACTTGGAATGTATAATGATTTCTTAATAATTTCGTAAGCACCAAACGATTTACACATTGACAATGGGATGTACAAACTGAACAACAGCTGTGTCACCAGCGGCGTCCACGCATGACTCTTGTCAGCGGCGCGCCTTACGAGACAACAAACGTCTCATCACGTGATGTCTACACTATCTACATCGATGTACGATATCATTTGGGGTAAAGAAAACACTAAACATGTCTGCAGTGCACAGTACACTACGAAAATAATAATTAAATATGTATGAAACAGCTGCCGCAGACTAGACATAACAAATTTTATAAATAAAATAGTTGTTCCAAATCTTATTCATAGTTAAAATAATCCTTAATTTCCTTATAATAGAGATAAATTCGATATATAATATGTGATAAAACTATGTGATTATGTTTATTTATAATAAACATAGTTTATATAAATATTAATTAATAGAAAACTAATGACATAATTTCATGGAAAATTTTTAACAAAATAATAAATGCATCTACAAAACTATACAAACCAGCTTGTGTTTGAATGCAAAAGCATTGTGTAATTGAAAACTAATTAGTTATAAAAATACAATTTAAAATATACTCAGAATGTTGCAATATTGGAAATCTTTGCGTCATTATAAATGTGTAGGGTAAGAATGTTGTATCTATAGGACTAAGACCATAGTACTCACAACATTTGCGTTGTATCACAAAATAATAAATAAGAGAAACCATCACGAATCATAAAATAATAAATTAAAATATTTTTTTTTTATTACCGCTGATGAAACTGTAATATATTGTACTAGATAGTGCTTTTATGTTAAACTATAAGACCTGAGTCAATATCAAAAGCACAAATAAATAATTTCATAATTAATAAAATATACGTAAAATATATGTGGTTGAGATTTTTTTAAAGTAAGTAGCTATATTTAGTTATGTGTAAAGTATAAAAAATAATAAGTTATAGTTAATTTTACCCATTTCCTTATTTTGTATTTCGTCAGTTTCTATTATATAATATTTCATGAGTTCTATACATATACTAAATATTAAAGGTTGCTCAAAAAGAAACTCAATGTGACTACAACTAACCTGTTTATGAAAATATATGAAATGTGCCGAATCGATTGTGTCAACTAATTTGAAGAGATCACGAGACCCATTGCAGATTCAGGTCTCCGGTTAATTAAGTGACCAATCAGAATAGGCACAATCATGTTAAAGTGGATTTAGACTCTTAATCCAAAATAAACGAATGAATAGAAAGAACCACACAACACTTAGAACACAGAATCTGCTAGCTATTGTACAAAAATTTTTGCGCCATTGAGCAATTACAGAATAGTTATATTTTAGCACGTTGTATCAGAGAAGGAACGTTGTACAGCTGGCATTGTCTAAATCCACCTTTACGTTAACACCATAGCTATATGCTGTAGAGGCTGCCACTCACGGCTGCTTGGTTGGCGGCGTTCCGTAGCGCCTTCGCCTCCATCGCCAGTGTGTGCACCTCGCCGTTCAATCGCACCACCTGATGTATCGTCGCACTTAGTCCTTCTAACCATCTTAATTTCTAATTTAATTATACTACTATGTTATATATAACTGCTAGTTAATTAGGTATAGTTGCTAATTAATGAGGGGAGCCTTTTTCTACATAAACATAAGTATAATATACCTATATATATGTATATAATATACTGAATATATATATAAAGTAATTATAAAATATACATGTATATACAAATAGCGAAAATAAGAAGTTTCAATTTAGGACATTTTGATGTACTCATATTATTATTACGTAAAGTAAATTTAAGCAACATACTTAGAAAAGAGATTAGTAGTTCTGACAAGAAAAGTAGATAAATTGTGGCACATGCGTATTATTATTATTAAATTTTGTCTCTTTTATCAAAATGATGTCAACATACTTTCAGTAAACAGTGGAATGCAATATAATACAAATACAGTACACATCATGTGCTTATTTTAAACCACATTAATATAAATCTATTCTCGTATTTTTTGCATATCATTGTTTGTATAATACAATAACTGAAGCTTGTTTTCTTTGCAGTCATAAAACTCTACATAAGGTTTTAACTACAAAATATCTGTGACGTATACAATTTCTTAAATTATTATTTGTATTCAAGTTTACTCCGTAGGATTAGGCAAACTAAATTAAAAAATAAAATTATTCCAATGTAAGATTGTTTCAATACATGTTTAGAGTTTTTTATATTATTTGAAATATAGCTTATGATTTATTGTCTCAAACTATGATAATATCTATCAGGGATTAAATGCAGGCAGTCAATATAGCATTACAGAGTTTACTGAAAGAGGAATCTATAAAACCTACCTCATGTTCCGGAAATAATTTCAAACTTTGCGGCTATCTAGTCTCTAAATATAAACTACAACATGAGTATAATTTATTTACCTTAGCTTCGCTATTGACCAAGTTTTGTTTGGTTTTCTCTAACTCGATCGACAAATTGACTAGTTTCTCTTGCATGTCTCTCTTTTCGGTCTCCACTCTTCTCCTCTCAGCCCCCTCTTCCCCCGCTTGTCGCGATAGACGGGCCACCTATGTTAGAACTCCGTATAACAATAGGGGTGAAGTTTATATTGATTATCATTATTTTAATTAAGTATCACAATATCGCGTTAACTAAAGGTAGGAGTAGTCCTGTTTCCTTGAATGATTATTTATTGTTATTCAGAAATAACATACCGGTGACTGATATTTACAAAATGATTGACTGGTTTATTGGTCATGTGGTTTTAGTTATTTATTATATAGATTGTGATTAGGATTATTCATGCAGATAGAAACCAGTTGCCATAAAGTCGCATGCATGCACTTCACTTGGTAGTCACAAAATTCACATTTCATAATAAGATATCATATTATAGGGTACAAAATTCTATTATACATTACTAATACTATTTCTGATAGTTCTTATTAATGTGTCCCCGCGTTGATAATTGTTGTTTAACGCTTTCTATTAACATATATACAGGGTTAACTTTACTATTCATAAATCACTAGAGTTTCGACTTGGTATATGCACTTTATGTAAGATGAATGCACTTTATAAAGAATAAATACTGTCTGCATAGTATGTGAGAGATTTTCAGTGAAGTTTTACCTGAGTCTCGAGTGAAGCGATCTGTCCGCTCCACGACGTTTTTACGTCGGCGAGCGCCATCTTGGCCTCTTGTAGTTGCCGTGTTAACACGGCACGCTCGCGGCAGATTCGGTCGAAATCCTCACAGCCGGTCGGCTGTATCGTACGTTTATCTACAAAAACATACTATTTAATAATAAAAATAACACAAGAGTTACGACTGTCGTTCCACCTGGGGTCAGAGACATTGCCAACACCCATTGTTGTAGTTAACGCAACACTTGACATGGGCACATTTTGCTAGGCATATTTGATACAAACGTGGCAGGGTGAGAACTTAACGTCGTCTCTCGGATATTGTTTTTAGTTTTATATCCGTGTTTCCTTAATTGATTCAGAGAATCATAAAACGGCAGTCTCGGTTGTCTAGTAGTTTAGCACACCACCTCACTTTCCGATGACCGGGGATTCTGTATTCATGCGAACGATTGTTCTGTGATTTTTTTATGTATTTACAAAATATTATATTTAAGTATTTATATGGGTCGTCTAGTAGCACCCATAACACAAGTTCTGCTTAGCTTGCGAGTATCTGCCGCAACACAAAAAAAAGTAGAGTATCATTCAGACTACAAGAAAGAAATAAATTAAGTAACGAAACCTCATCACATATGTAACGCTACAGCGGTGAGATGATAAGCATCGCGCTATACTATAGAATTATCTAGGGTGGAGGTGGTTTGGAAGAGCATTCTCGAGGGTGGGGTGGCTTGGAAGAGCATACCCTGGGGGTGCATGTGGTGCAGGGGGTTGTCGGGCGGCAGGGCGGCGCGCAGCACTGCGAGTTGCTCCTCGAGGTCCCGCGCGCGCTCCTCGGCCGCGCCCCGCGCCGCCGCCGCCTGCGACCACGTGCGGCGGCTCTGTTCCACCTCCTCCTGCGCATAACACATTCACGCTGTTAAATAACACATCCATGTCGTTAGATAACACATCCATGTCATTATCTAACGTAATGGGTAGTCGTCATTTCATAGTACATAGTTTTATGTTTCATCTGTGATGATATAGGAATAAATCTCTAAGTGTGGGGTTAACTACTTCATTGTAAGTGTTTTTAACAAGGAATAAATTATAAATATAACATACTGTAAGCTCATCTAATCTGTCCTGTGCGTGCTCTACGGCGGCGAGGCGCGCCCGCAAATCATTCACTTGTTTCTCGGCGATATCACGCTCACTTATAGCTTTTGCTGCCTCTGCTTGGGCTGCTCGAGCTACTGCTTGAGCAGCTACGGCTTCCTCAGCTATATATAAAATATTAGTATATACAATATAATATAATATACAATACTGTTTTGTTCTACCAAACACATAATAATAATTATTCGCAACTATATCTTATAAATAAATATTATAAAATAAGTTCAACTTCATCAATTATGTCATAATAATTTATGTTGACAGTGGTCTAACGGTTTAACACATCAATAAACTTCCGATGGTTGCGGGTTCGATTTCTTGTACAGCAAATATATTGTATACATGAATATGATTATTAGTATTAATATGGGTATTTTCTATGCATATTATGTATGTCTTTATTAAAAAATTTAAGTCTTTATATCAGTTGTTTAGCACTCATAGCACACGCTCAGCTTAGTTTGGGACTAGACAGTGTTGTAAATTGTTCTGGATTATTATTTTTTTTTTTTTATTCAAGCAAATTTGAAGAATTTTCTATCTAAGTACCATCCTTATACCACCACTTATTACCTTGTATAGAAGCTTGAGAGAGCTTTAACTCATCAATTTTCTTTTCCCAAAATGCATCTCTGTCTTTCAATTTTAACTCCAGCTGTGCAGAATACTGTTGATGTAGTGCTGCTTGGTCTAATTGTCCACCAGTGCGATCCGATAAATATGACTCCAATTGTGGTGATAATGACTGGAACAATTATATATAAAATTGTTGATAGACTTCAAATTTTTATACAAAAACAATTAACTTTAGTGTAGTAATTTTGTATAAACATCAGAATAAAAAAGAATCAAAACTGATCAATGTAAGGTTTTATGTAGAAAATATCTGCAATTAGTTCTAAAGCAATAAAACATTCTGTGAACTAATATTTCTGTAATGTTATTATTTCTGATATAATCAAATGTCATAAATAAAACTCAATTTATGTCACGTTATTCTTACAAAAATTTATAGCTATGGTGGACCATAACACTTTAAAAATGTTAATCTTACAGACTATATTAACATTTTTAATGTGATGTAATGACAAAAAGTCATTGAAGTAAAGTGCATTAAACTTAGAGAGAGTCAACACAAAAAATGTTATTCAATGTTACCTCAATTTGCAATATTATCAACCAGGCCAAGGCCCAGAACAGGTAATGGTAGCATTATAAATGTGGCATAGTGAACCTATTTTGTAACAAATATATCTTTAAATACAGTTTTCTCCTCATTCACTGGCATGGAATAGTTGGTTTATTTTAAAAAAGGAGGCATATAGCATCCAATAATTTAAGACCTAGTGATTTTGTAGCGCGGTGGTTATCAAAAATTCAAAATTCAAATCATATGTTGTGATGAGGTGGCGCTACATAATATATTATTTATTGTAGTATGTAGGTAGTAAGTATACTGGTAAAATGATTGTACTATTTATTAGATATTATTAAGATTATTAGTAGTGTGCTACTAATAATCTTAATTATATAAGGATGTAGACTTAAATTTATGTTAGTGGAAACATAGACTAATGGAAGGGTCTCAAGTGTCGACAGAAATATTACAAGTGTAGGCCCAATTTAAGGTAATAATACCATGAACTCAAAAGTTAATGACTTTTGAGTTAATGGTATTTTATTACTAAAATGTATTATGTTACTAAAAAAATTCACAGTAAATTTTGTAAATATGCACTAAAATGCAAATTATTTTGATCTGTGCCATGTCCATAATATTGTATCATTGGTTTGCCACCCCTAATCTAATTTATAGTAACCATTACCTCTTACAAACCCGTCTTAACTACTAGTTATTGGTCTCTTTCTTTCAAGTAAAAACTGTTTGATTTCAATAAATTAGGTTTATTTGATATTTTTCATTTTTATAATAAATAAGTGCTAAGTCAACTACTAAGATTCTTTACAATTTAGGCAGTCCAAAATATCACATTTTCAGTGTTTTGTGCTTTCGCTTCTGAGCTGATATGTATACATGTAAATAAACAGATGTAAGTAGTCAAATTCAAACTAAGCAATCATAATCCAAAACAATACTCTACGAGTCGAGGTACAACAGCGGTGATGCATACAAGTTCAAACTTAATCAAGTATTAATGTTTAAACAAGTAAATGTACTAGTGAAGATTGTCAAAAAAATATTCAATAATAAATAATAGACCATGTCGGATTACAAGGGGGGCTGGATTACCGCAGGTCCACTGTACATTATATTCACTATACACAGTTTAGATCTAAAATGAAAGAAGAACTGATTTTATAATATTCATATATAAGAACATAAATTCAGGTAGAGCCTAGTTGTAATATGTTTTATACTCACATAAATGAGCCAGTGTACAAGGGATAATTGTATTCAGTCACATTTAGAAACAATAATACTTACATCAGAAGTGGAGTCCCCAGGTCCCCCTGAACTGGAAGGACTTGCTGTAGACTGCAAATTTTTATACATATATAAACATAATAGCATCTTACTTACATTATGTTGAGGTATATTAAAATTAATTTTAAATTAAAGTAAACTGGTTATTTATAATTTGGATGGTAATGTATTAGGTTAGGGTGTGTATCTATGTTTTACACAATAAACTAATATATTACGGTCAAAATTGAAACAATGGATTTTCTCTAATATATTCTTTCATTATAAAATACAAGAACATATTATATCTATAAAGCAACAGTAACTTTAATGTATAGTATAGGCCTTTGTCAGAGGCTTATAAGGATTGACAAGACGAATCCCAACATTACTACAATAATTATACTTTGTAATTATTCATAGATCTAATTACACTGTTAATGTAATTGATGAACAGATACAGGTATTGAACAAATTACAACACATCTATGCACTTATTACACTGATTGTGTTACAAAGTTAATGCTATATTTTTATTAAGGAAAAGTGTACACTATGCAGACTCAAGATATTAATCCAAGAGTTATACATGAGAACCTAGAAAGTTAATATGTATAAATATGACTCAATTATCATTTATATATTAAGTTTTTGCCAAGTATACTACAATATATTTATCTTACCGAATCATCCCTGAGTGTGATTCTGCCCAAGAAAGCACCATTTCGCCAACTACTCGTTAGCTTGCTTAAGTCGCTACCGGTTTCTTCTTTGATCTTACTTTTTAGACTAGCAAACATTGCTAATTGTGTCTCTGAAAGTTATATTACTCAATAGTTACGGAATATAAACTTACGAAGAGATTTTGAAGCTGCACCGAATGGCTACTAACGGTTTATACACAAAGGTGAAACACTTACTAGTTTTGAGATGGTTACAGCTAAACGTGTCCTGATGAAACTTAATACATTACATTAAACCACTTCGCGCAGTGGGCAACCACGTAGATATTCATTAGGATCAATAGAATGTATAAAGTAAAATATGGAATGGTTTAATATTACAACAATATAAAATAATAATTATTTATACGTAGCACGGTTTTATAGAATGATGATGAATAAAATGTCGAATAATATAATTTTATTATTACAAAATTTAATGTTAATTGCAAGCAAAATTTATTTATGCCTTACGTCAAATTGATATATTTTTTGTTATTTGACATTATTTGACAGTATTGCATGATACTTTGACAATAGGTTATATTGCAGTCAATGTCACCTCTTGTCAAAATTTAAAGTCGACTATGGAACATTAGCCAACACAAATCGCCAGAGCCAAAAGAAGAGAAAAAAGAAAAAATACTGGGAAAGTAGTGATACAGTAATTACAATCTCGATTCGAAAGAAATTATAAAACCTTACTGAGTTAATCTTTCGTCACAGTTGGTAAAACCACCGATAATTTTTGGTGACAGTCATTTAAACCAAAGAAAAATTGTAAACATTTATAGTATGAAACACTAAGAAAATAACCACCACGTTTATATAGCGCACACTCCATACAAACGTATTAGGTACGTTCTCCTATACCATGTAATGTGCTGTAGCATGGTGCGGGGTACAGTTTCAGAAACGTTCATTTTCACTCTTGGAAGTTGCCGCCACAGTCGAAATTATGACTTAGTATTTTAGCTATACCACATCCGTAATATATTAAATCATTAATAACTATAGTAACTTAAATTTAACCCAGCCAGAATGTTCTAGTCTACTAATAAAGGCAAGTATCATCCACGCCATGCTATAGCGCACGGTATAAATGAGCTCAGTTAGGATAACGATAAATGTTCGGTTCTATATATAATAAAATTTTAATTGAAATTTGGAGAATTTAATACAAACCGCATCACTCGTCACACATTCAGTGACCTGAACCGAATTTATTTCGTACTAATAAGTAATATCGCTTCTAGGCTGTAATGTAGCCCTAAATATTATTTATATAACACTAGTTCGCTGTCGCTAGCTCCATTTCTATCCTGCTTATTGGCAATTAGTTTATATTTGAATGGTAGTCCAATATAATGTAATAACTGATTTAATTGAATTTTCTTTTGAAAGTGATGAGGCTGCCAATAGTCCCAGAGGTCTTCTATGTATTAACTATAGATATTTTTTACTTTATGAATGACATAGTTATATATATAGAATGATGCACGGCATATGCTATATGACGTACCATTGGAACATGATGAGATGAATATTAAAACTTTTCTTTAGTACTTTTAGTTTAGTTACTTAAGTTTATTTTTCTAAAATAAAAGTAGCTTAAATTACTCCTTATTATATCAGCTACCTGCCAAAGAAAAGCCCCGTCAAATTCGGTACAGTCATTTCAGAGATTAGCCGAAACAAATAGACAGACAGACAAAAATTTTAAAAAATGTTCTTTTAGTGTATGTACCGTATTCATATGCATGTAGTAGAAAACGGTTATTTCAATATTACAAATAGACATTCCAATTTTATTCATATGTATAGATTAAACGCGGGAGAGAGCCAGAGGCAAAGCAGTGTTGGTATAGTTTAATAGCCTATAGTAAATATCAGCATTAATACAAGTGGGGGAGGGGGTTTGTTAGTTCGTGGAATATGTACTGTATATTTTTAGCAATAATGGAGGCCTTTAAGCGGATTTTGGAATCCATTATTGTTAATTGTTGATGAATTTGATACTGGGCTATCTGATCTGATTTTATCAATAATATAAAACAGTACCTATACAGGCGTCAATCTAGTTTGTGCTGTGATTAAATTTCCTAATAAAAATCTATATGTCTTTATAATTATAAAGATACAGATACAGAGAGGGAGCTGATTTTGTAACAACTATAGTAAACCAGTACTAACTATAGTAACCAATATTGAACCAGTGCGTTCAGAGTCGGAGTATCTGGTAGTGCCTCATATGCAATACATTTATCAGGACATCTTCTATACCTATATAAATAAGAGGTCACTCAATGCTACTTTATTTGCAATATTGTTTAGACAGAGCTTTTAAGTTACCACCTCACTTCTTTTTAAGTGTAAGGATGCGAGTAAGTTCCTTTATAATAAAGTAATAATATGGATAGTTTTCGCAGTACTTATGCTACATAACCTATGCATATTATTTGTTCTACTTCTCGATACGGTTTCTAAGGGTCGACAACGCTCACGATATACCACGGGCTTTTCAGGCGTTTATGGGCTACGGTAACCATTTACCATCAGATTGACCGTATGTTTCTTTGCCACTGTCGTAGTATAATAAAACTAGAATAATATAATACTTACCTATTTTCATTGAGGATGGAATTTGTTGATTTATTTTTCATTCTATAAAACATTTCTGATTGCTATAACAGTGTACGTTCCGGTTATTCTCGTATACCTAATGGTTAATTTGGCACTAAATGACTGTGCCGATTTGAGAAATTCTTTTACTTGATAAAAATACATTGTCTCAGAGCTGATGTAGACTATATATTATTTTAATATATATAAAACTCTCATAGTTACTCGCTAAAAAGCAGAGATGGGATGGCCATTATCTGTATTAATAGTTTTATTAGTAGTTAAGTCTTCAAACATACAAATTTCAACATATATTAGGATGTCTTGTCATGTATTCGTGTTAGTTCTCTATACTTACCGTTACCCGTGATGCTAGAATGTATCTATTTACGAAAGTTCTAAAAATTGAAGTAGGATCCGGCGAAATTGCATCCCATCATGATTCTATTGGACAAGTGACAAAAATTAATATAGTATAGGTACCTAGACTATATTAATGGATTCCATTCCTAATTAATAGTCCAATGTAATGTAATAAATTATGTTCTTTTGCAAGTGATGAGTCTATTAAGTTGCTAAGAATTATTAAGTAGCTTTAATAGGACTGAACTAATAAATACTCTGTAATTATTATAAAAACAAATTACTAGTTAGATATCTATTATTTTATATGGACAGCTCAATTTTGTAGACGGTATAGGCTGGTGAGGATTCAGTGGAAGATGATGAAATTATGGCAAGGCTCTTTAAGTTTGGGGGAGGGATGTCTGCATAGCAACACAAAAAAAGACTTAAGTAAATTCAACATGAGGCTCCACTACCATGAGGAGGATGCATTATAATCAATTTTATTGATTATGTATTATATTAACAGGTATTAGGTATGTTTGTTACGAAATAAAACAGATCATTACATATTCAGTTGTTTATTATCTATGCTGTACTCAAAATTGATCCGAAGATCACATCACATAGTAATTTCATAAATAATATTACAATGTCATGTACTTTCTGTGATTGTTCGTGAATAAAAAAATGTTCACAATATTATAAATACTTTGATCACTGGACCGGTTTAAAGTAGACTGTACTTACTACATAATAAGATACCAATATTTAGGTACTCAAACAACTTACAGTATATTTGATGAGAGATATAATAATCAATTATTGTGTTGCAGTTCATTTTTTTGTTAATATATTTACAGTTTTACATTTTTTTTTGTGATTTACAAATAATTTCTTGAATATTTAATTAGGTCATCATTACTCCATTTGCATTTATAATAACAGTACTTTATAGTTAAAAATATCACAAAAATGAAATATATTATGTGTAAGACACACGCAACATTATACAACAAAAAGAAAAATATAAAATCCACTAGAAATTTCGGGCCAGAAGAGTCCCTTCTAAACAGGAAGGATACTTTCGATGTTCAATCTTTTATAACGGCAATTTGATACCATAATTATTATTATCACACTAATTAATTATAAAAGTAATCGATTGTCTTACAATAAATGCGTCAGATCATATAATTTTGATTATAAAAATTATAGGCAACAAATAATCCATGAAACGATAAATTTCAACAAAAAATAAAATGACAACTTATTTTATAATAGTCATAGTGCCGTATTGATAAAAGTGAACTGTTCACCTTACCCACTAGCACGGGACTGATAATAACAACCAACATAAAACACAAACGCAACGAGTTACTAATGAGTTTGACTCCGCATCCGATATTCACCTTTTATCGATATGGCATTCCACTTACGTTACGACAATAAATATAACACGCTTACACATTAATCACTTCTTTAATTCCGACGCTAGGAATTATTTCATAATATATACCTAAAAATATAATCACGGCACAAGTATCCCCCCGACTAAATTACTAAAGTAGTGTCACTTTATCAGGATTTAGAATCAAATATGTATTATGTATCTTAAATATTTCATTATTAATATATCATTATCAAAATATCCACTAAATGGGAGGAATAAATCAAATTATTAATATTTATTCTAACATTAATCGCATGACTGATCAACAAAAAGGATATGGACTAGGAATAATATTAGGCATTAGGCTTCCATGCCCTCGGGGCGAGCGCGCCGCAGCTCCGCTCGGAGGTCAGTGGCCGCGTCCGACGACCGGACTCCGGACACTTGAACGGCGACGACGCCGCGGACGGCGTCCGGCTGTCGGACGCACGTCGGGCGGCTGCGGCGCACTCGCCCCCGTTCTCTCTCTCTCTATCCGCATATCACCTCTACATACATACGACGAGATAAATTTGATCGAAACGATAATACTGTTTGTGTCGAAAACAATATAGGTAGCTATTACTTGATGCTGTACTCACCGAGAGCTAACTGGACTCGATCGTCGGTTACATTTTGTGCTTCGATAGACGGGAAAAGAATGATTATCTAGCAAAATCTATCTGGAATAAAAGCCGACGTTCTATCCTAGAATTTAGTTAAATAGTTTGGAAGTATGCCTTCTTCGTTTAAATATTGTCCGATAACGTTCATTGTATTCCGAATGACTGTTTTCTATCACTCTACGAGTGTCGTGATATTCTATTCTAAGTGTGAACCGGGCGACGCGACGCGACGCGATGCGATGCGCCGCATCAGTGCCGTGGGACGTGACGCGACAGGGATGGCTCGTTAACGGAAGAACGAAGTACCGACTGGCGGCGCTCCACCGCACCGCTCCACCTTACGTGAACATTGTGCTCCGGCGTCAAAAGTTTCGGTGCCGAAGGAGAGAAGCGGCTACGCTATTGGTGTTTCTTTACTGATTCGCTTAATCTAATCTAGTGTAAAACTTGTCATCTAGAAAAACGTAATTTTATATAACATACATAAAAAAGTAACATAATTCTCACAAAAATGCTCACAATAGGAGAGGGGTGATGCAACTTTTGACACCGACCATAGCCGTCGGTAGAGAGCTACGGCGACGAGTGCGCACGCTTCGCATCACCCATAAATATTACATCGCTTATATACAACAAAGTTTATGTGCTGCGCCAAACGACGATCGCACCGATCTTTACAGGAACTCATATCGTATCTTAAAAAAAATAATATACATTATCAATAAAACATTTGAAACCTCACTAACTACGATTCGACGATCTCGATAAAATTACTCAATACGGCTCCGGCGTTCGAAAATCTATTCATATCACAATCGCATGACCGTGCCTGAGAATCATATCCCGCTACTTATGTACACACTCCTTTCCGAAGACTACGCACTCTCCAGGCGGAGGCGCGCCGCTGGTATACGGCCCGCCTCCGCCGCTACGCTAACCGATATTCACTAAGATATCACCACCTCCGCTGCGGGAGCGACACTGCGATCCGCCGAACCTGCCTTTCCCGAGTGTGCCAGAGGCGCGATCGATATGGATAATGCTGGGCGCGGGCGACGCGGGACGGGACCTGTGGGGGTGAGGGCGGGGTGAGGGTGAGGGTGAGGGGTGGGACGAGGGTGCGGGGGCGGACGGGCAACGGACATGAGGTTAGGGAGGACGAAGAGCTGGCGGCAATTGAACTGGTATGTGGTAGTAGCGGCAGGCGGCGCGGCGGCAAGTGCCGGCGGCGGCGTCGCGACACACCACCACGCGACACCCCACCACCTGCAGCCCGCACCCTGCAACGTACACCCGCACCACATTACAACAACTTGTATATACTGACACTCATACAAGCACACTGAAACTTTCAATTGCATCGTTAATGTGGTAGAAATAAAAAAAATAGTGACGTAAAAAAGAACCACGTATTTTTAATTTTTTAAGTACAATTATGTTTTTAAACTATGGTAGTTTACTGGTGACATATGACATAATTACTGCTAATTCAAATGCGTCTGTAATAGACATAAATGGATACAGATATCGATAATAAGAAATATTACTTTTAATATTATTTTATAAATATTACTAGATCGATACTAATTACACTAAGACTAACGGCTAATGTTTTCGAATGAAACTACATAACTGTTACGAAGTTAAATATTTTATACTTCAATGCTAAGTAAAGAAAATGTTTAAAATAAAACTTCTACAGACAATGGATAACTAACTAATAATAATGACTAACTCAACCTGAAACTACTAGAATAATAAATAAGCATAGTTTGTTTCTAATAAAATAGTGCTCAATAATTATGTATTAAAACTAAAGATATCATGCGGAAAATAACAAGGACGGTTGGGTTATAGATTCACATTAAAATTGTGATATGAATATTTGTTTGATCAAGTATTTGAGGACATGCATTTTTCTGTCACTGTATTATACATTTAATTAATATCAAGTCTCACCTTCACGAATATGAACAAATCTGCAGGTAGGTCTTGAACATCCTTGTCGATTAAAATCTTGGCACACCGGGAGGGTGTCCAGTAACTGTAAACATGATAAAAAAACATTAGTGTTGCTGTCACTTTATGAACATATTCACACAGTCTGCCACCACAATAACAAGTTTGTATAAATTATAATTACTTTTTGTTACCTGTAATTAATATTGTTTTACAACAAGTTCATTTGTAAAGATCATTCTCATTGTACTATTACGCAGTATACAATGTGATTAGTATTTAAGTATATTAAATGTAAATTGCGTACAATCAAGTACTATAAATTGTGTAAATTGTCTACACTTTATATTTTTTTATTCCTTGATATCAATATTATGATATGATAAGTACAGTTTCATATATTATTATCAATTTGAAGTCGGTATATACTATATAACCAACAAATTTCCATCAAACGTGATGAGCTTGTTAATTGTGGCGTAACTGTGCGATATGTTGATACTAATAATACTACTTCACAAACAGTCGGAAAAGAAATGTATTGTAAAATGAAAAATGTACAGGACAGTAGTCCATGAGTTCCGATGGTTCATGAATTGTTTGTATGTTAATAGTGTTAATGCTAATTCTATATCATCACTTTTTGGACATTCATACATCTGACATTAAATATAATCCTCATTGCACAGCCGTCTGAAAAAATAACGCTGACATAGTTTTTGTAATATCAAAGAGCAAAGTTGAAGAATGATTAATGTAATTTAGAAATACCTAAGAGATTAAACTAAACTGTAATTAACATCTCTATGGTTTTACGATTTTTTTTCATAATATTTCGTGTATCAATTTTCGTTTAAGAAACAGAAATATGCAAATGCGTGTGTACTCTCTCTTGCTCACTTTTCACAATTACTACAAAAATTAACACAAAACGGGACACACGGAAGGCGGAAACTGCTCAAAATCAAATCTTGTTGCTGCTTTAATATTACAAGAACTTTACAAGATTCGTTGCACAATATGATTGGACCTTCCAAGCATTCTTTCATTTACGTGCGCACTGACGTAATGTGTGTCACCTTTATATTGTATGTCTAAAGTCACTGTTGCATCAAATTTTACATAGAATTAATATTTTACGAGCCCACTGCGAGAGTTATTCTCGTGAGAAATTCCGTAACCGTCAGAGAGTAGTGTTAAAAATACGTTGCACTATGCACATAGTAGGTATGAATATATAATCTAAATGGCATGCAGAACGCTTGAAGTATAATCATTATTGCGCAGCCAATCTTATTTAAGCGTGACTATATTTTACAAAAAAGCTTAAGCATGATGCTAGACAACTGTAACCAGGGCGGGGCGTTCTAGAAGGTTCTGTAGCGTCCAAAGTGTACCCATAAATACCAACTTGCTATAATGAAGCTAAGAGGCTGTGTGGGGAGTTTGCGACGTGTCTGAGTCGGCAGTGATGATTGAAACAGTAGGCCGTCGTTCTCAATAGAAGAACAGAGGACGGCCTTGGTTAACAGTAGGTTGGCTCTGGTTAAATGTAAATAGTCAAAATTATACCTTTAGCTTACATGACAGTTCTGGACGTGACATGTTAGTGGTAGTACAAACTGCAACATAATGACCATTAGAGAGTGCGGTTACTGTACGACAAACAAAAGAAAACCAAGTATATTATTACATCTACGGTGAACACTTCAAATAAGCATCAGAGAGGCCTCGACAAGTCGTAAGCGAGGAATTGAAGCCGCAACGGCGAAGCACTTTAAGCATTGTAAAGTAAAATTGAAGTGATTAATTAAAGTACTTAATATTAAACCATTTATAATGCAATAAGGAATTATGCCGTATTTGACAGATATTAGTTTACATAGAAAGTGATCACTTCGATTTTTCTTTTTTCACCATTGTCATTTCAACTAACGACTACAAAAAAACATTTAAATATAAAATAGGAAAGAAGTATGTGAAAATTTAAATTAAATATTTCAAAAACAACCCCCTTGCTGGTAGTTGACAGTTGAAATTGGCCAGAGGTGAATTTAATACTTCCTGCTAATGAATTGATAACATGAAAAAAATTAATTGGCTGGTGTTGTTAAATAAATTGAACGTTCCGTGCAAAAACAAGTTTTAGTGTGAAAATGTAAATCAACTTATTAGCAGGCAGTACCTAAATGGCTTCGTTATTTAATTATTAAGACCACCTCTACTGAAACCGCCGGGTAGTAAACTAAGTAGGTATTAGTAGCATGTATTGCTAGCAGTAATTAATAAAATTAATTTTAATTTTAATTAAAATATAATTAATTGCAACATCATGCGAATGAGTAATGGCAGGTTTCAATATAGGCTTCGAATAGGAAATCACTTATACTGAGGATATTATATAAAGCTGATTGTATCTTACCGGGTGTAAGCAAGGCAATACTGTAGAGTGACTTCTTCCACATTTGAAAGCAAGTATGTCTCACTATACAAAACTAAAAATCATCAAGTTGTAGCATCAACTGTTCATTACAATATAATTGATACAATTACAGCACAATGACTAAAATGATTGATGTGATGATGACATTGATAACACATGAGACTCTTGATAAGCAATGCCATCGGTTTCTGGGATTTTCATTCACAGCGTGTTTTGTTCACTTTCCTTAACAATTTCACGGTGGCATTTCTTGTAAAAGCACGGGGATAGTTTTTCATATGTAACAATTACGCGGCTTGAATTTTGCTGTTCCAATAATGAAGGAGAACACAGCTCAGTCGATTATCTCACTTGATTTATACGGTTTCTATTTAACTTTGTATTATTTTGTGCGTGTAGTAAGGCCGATTAGGAAAGCTTAAATAACTAAGCGCACCTTGTCCCGTGAATAGCCCGCTGTTGTGATCGTGTTGTTTGTAGTTTGATTAATAAGCGCTTAGTCTACTAAGCCCGCTTGAAGCAAGAAAAATAAAAACAAGCGAATACTATTAGCGTAGAAGGAGATGAGATCGAATTCATTTGATATTGTTTCTGAACTTATTACTGACAAGTTCTATTATGATATTACAACAATATCCACTATGCAAAATTAGTCTAAGATACTTGTAAAAAAATCAATATATAAGTAATTGATATTTATATATAACATACAAATACCTTTTGTATTTAGGCCAATTTAACAGCTTGTTTTTCTCTTTCAATTATTTTAAAATACTCAACTCGAAACAAATCAAGCCTCGTTGTTGTTAATGTAACATTTTTCTTTAAATTACTTGTATTGACATAACTCATAAAATATCTTTGGGGTTTGGTAGAAATCAAACAAAAGTTTTAGACTGCCAATCATGGACAAGATTTCTCATGATTAGAGTTTATGTTCGAGTCGGAAATTAGACGTACAACGCCCAATATATTACATGAGTTTAGTTGTCGATACAAATAGTTTAAATCTGTAAGAGTTACGATAATTATTATTGCAGAATACGTAAACTGATAAAAAGCGCAACTAGTAGTTGGAGTAGGTAAAGGCGATATGCAGATAGTAGCGTGTTCAAGGTGAGAGCGTGAGCGCGGTATGGCGTCGTGAACCCGCGGTGACAGGGAAGCGTGTGGAAGAGGGCTGTGTCTACTAGCGTCTAGCGTCGGCTCTAAACGTCGTACGTTAATAAGCATCATGCTTGTCAATATGGGGAGTCGAGTGGGCAGCGGTGCGAGTGGAGGCGAGGGCGAGGTTGCGGAGGCACGCGCACTCGTTACCTGTCCGCGCTCGTCGGTGTACACCACATAGGGCGCGTTGGGCGGCGCGCAGCCTGTCCGGCCCGACACATAAAGCGACAAAATATTGGTAATGGGGACGACAGCCGAAGCGGTCATTCGGAAGGCATGTAACAGAAAGCGTTCAAATAAATAGAAAAGAAAGTGCGACCGAAAGAAAAAAAGCGGCGACGACGCTCGTCATCTTCGCAGCACTACTGATGAACACGCCTGCACACTTAGCACACACGAGGAGCCACTAGAATAATGAGAACAATACCTGATGAGCCAAACGTATAGGGGTGGTAGGTTCTATTCCATGCGAAAATTAGAAGGCGGCTGTGTTAGGTGCGGGCCTGCTGCTGCAAGCCGATAACCACTAGGTACGGGATCGACACATCGGCCAAAGCGCACCCGTGCGGAGCTCCTCCGAGAACAAGCGTGTACGTAGCGGGATCGACGGACCAAGCGCTCAACTCTCAGTACGACGATAGGTACTCACGATAAACGACGATCGACAAGAGGTAATAAAAAAACGTACAGTCATGCATCTCAAGCGTTATTATTACCGGGATCGTAGATATGAGAAATATACACGCATAGGATAAAAACGGTGAGTAGATACACAATAATAAGATATAGCGTAAAACTACCGAGACATCTGCGAGGGCGAGTCCGCTCGCTTCGTCCTTACAATAATACAATACAATACAAATGTGACCACACGCCTAGCGCTAGCCGCCCCGACAGGCCGGGGCGGGACACTCGGTCGCACACGTACGAGTCTCTACGCGGAGACCCCGCGCCCCGCGCCCCCCCGACCGCGGTGCCGCCCGCGCGCTCTATGTCGTCTTCATCTTCTTGTAGGGGTTCACCGCAGCGGCGGCCGCGGCGGCGGCGGCGGCGGCCGCCGGCGGCGTCGGCGGCGGCATCGTGTACATGTACTGCTGCGGGTAGTACGTGGGCATATGCATGGGCGGCGCCGGCCAACCCGGTCGCATCATCAGCGGCGCGCGCATCAGGCCCGGCATGCCGGACGCGCGCGCCTTCAACTGTTGTGAGTATACGGCGGCCGCCTGCGCCATCGCCGTGTGCTGCGCCGCGATGGCTATGGCGGCTGCATAGTTCTTGTGGGCCACCTCCTTAGCGACGGCGGCGGGGTCGGGCGTGGCGTCCGCGAGCGCGGCGGGCGGGGAGGCGGACTGCGGCGGCGCGGGCTGCGCGGGCGGAGGCGGCTGCGGCGCGGGCGCGGGCGGCGCCGCGGGCAGCGCCAGCGGCGGCGCCGGCGCGGCCGCGGGCGACGCCGCGGGCGGCGGGGCGGACGTCGCGGGTGCGGGGTACTCACATGACACGGGCACGAACGGCTGCTGCAGTTGCATTAGTTGCTGGTAGGTCGTCGCCGGCTGGTAGACCGGAACGCCGGCCTTGTCCGCGGCGGGTCGCTTGTACGGCATCACGCCGGGGAACGCCTGAGAACAGAGACGAAAGTGACAACTCGATATTACAGAGAATCTGACGAGCGACTGTCAAAAAATAGTAGCTTTCGGATACTCACGAAGTTATCGTAATAGAAGGATCCGACGCTCTTCATGTCCATCTGAAACGAGAAACAAACGGTTGAATGGAGGTCCTCGGGTGTGATAGGGTGGTTGGCCGGCCGGCGACGCGGGGCAGAGGACGGGGGCGGCCCTCGGCCGCGCGTCGCCTGCCTCGCCGGAGGAGGGAAAGGCGCGCGGAGGGATCGTGCGGGCGGGAGTGGGAGTGGAGGTGAAGCGTGCAAAGCTTGCGGCGGTACCGGTGGCGGCTCGAACTCGGTGGGTGCCGGCCGTTTCTTGCCCGGCTCCGAAGTCGCGCTCGCTGCCGGCTGCTGGGCTGCGGCGGCCGTCTACGTGAAGCGAAGCGTCGCAGGACGGGACAGAAACAATAACGATGTAGTAGATGCACAGAATACACCTAAAGCTCTGCATAAGGTGATATTATGCGATAGATAAAAATAAAATAAAAGTGAAGCGTGAGTGCGACGGAAGCGTGGCGCGAGTCGGCCTGCGCGAACTAAACAGAACAAAGCCTGCGAACGAAAGCGGCGTCGCGACGAGCGAGAACAAGCGGAAGAAGAGAAGCGAGCGCGAGCGAGCGAGGCGAGAGCGTGCAGCCTGGTGGCGTACCGCGCCGCGCGCCTGCGCCTTAAGGTGCGCCTGCAGGTGCAGGGGAGGGTGGAAATAGCGGCAGGGGTCGCGGACGCAGCGGCCCTTGACGGCGTCCATGCACACCGTGACACAGCCGTCGTCGTGCGCCGCGACGGGCGGCGGCGGGTGCGCGAAGCGACACTCGGACTCGGCACGCTTGCACGCGCCGCGCTGGAACTCCCGGCACACCTGCACCACCACACACCAGCCATGTCCGTCGCTCGCGACCCGCGCTCTACAGCCCACATAGCCCACTGCTCGTCTAGCCCGACGTTACGAAAAACGACTGTACGCGCCTAATTTACGGTTCGCGTTATAAATGTTTGAATTTGATAACTTTCAATCAAACGTAAGTACTTCCGCGATATCATAGTGCAAAGGTTAAAGTAAGGTTAAGTAATCCTGACCTGAATATATGATTTTATTTAAAAAGTGAAAGTTAATTTCTGAATTATTTGCGGTTTCCCGACCCGACGCCGCTTTAGTGCCTTTACCGAATACACCGAATACGCATCCGTCGCAATGTTTCATTATTTATATTAGGTCAATTTAGATTAGTATTAAAAAATTAGATGTACAATTTTTCTTACATACGAACTATAGTTCTGAACTCGATCAAATTTGATTAACCAAGCATTTGGCACTACTACACTGTAGGCGCAAATTTAAATAATTTAGTTATTTGGTTCGTAGACGTCAATGTTTTGGCGAATAAACTGTAGCGCCAACAGTGCAGCTCTTTCACCAAACGTAAGCGAGTGCTGTTCGCGAAGCGCTCGCGCTGACGCACTGGGCTAGTGCACCCGCGCACCACAGACACATGGGGACGGGCATAGGCTCACTGGCCGTTATCTGACAGCGGGGACCGACAGTGTTTGGTGTTGTAAAAATAAATATGGAATGCGGTCGAGACAGTCGGTCCCCGGTGTGAGTGGCAACATCGGGAAGCACTACTGAGGTATGATCGAGAGACGTTGGGATACACAGAAATAGGTCTCACCTCGAGACGATCGGTACGAGGGAGCTTCTGTTGCAGCACTGGTTGCTGCATGACGCCAAGCGGCGACGCAGCGGCTGCGGCAGGGTCATGCCCTAGCATGGCAGGCACCAGCTGCGGTGTGTAGTACTGCGCATACGTCGAACCCACTCCAGGCACTGATGACAAGTACGGGGAAGTTGCCTGTTCCACAAACAACAATAGACAATTAATTCCCAAAACTGTATCGGTGTGCATCTGTTGTACTGATAACAAAATAATACTGATAATTATAATTAAGCTCTTCACACCAACCCCAACTAATTTGTATGAACTAAAATCCCATATTTCCACAAGCATTACCTTTAGCAAGCGCACCAAAATTACAAGATACTCGTACATAAGCTGTACTGAAAATACATCTATGTATATAAGATCAATATTTCGATTAAAATTTATATAGTGAGTTATATTGTTAGCCAAACAAGCTTACACATGCATTAATAGAGAACGAATTGAAAAATTAAATAAGCATACAGTGTTCAATTAAGCAACCCACCGACCACCAGAAGATTAGGGACGAGGACGGGTCAGGAAGAGGAGTAGTCGTAGATCCGAATCGTCGAAAGTTTACATCTGGACGCAATGCTAAATTGAAATGAAGAGTGTGAATAAAAGGAAGAGGATTAAGGTGACCGGTAGTGCGATGCAATCGTCGACGGTGGCGAGTTACCTGCGGGGCGAGCAGAGCAAGAGAGATCGGGTCCAGCGCGGCGAGATGACTCGCGGCCGCGCCCGTGCCGCTCACACCGCCCACCTCGACACAAAACCACACAAACACGCTACTCATCGTGCGTAGGCAGGACTGCGCTTGTGCGCGCGTCCCTTGTGCCTCGACGTCTTTCCGCGCACGACTTCGCCACTGGACTCTACTAGTGACAGAAGCACAGCCACTATGTTAACGCTATCTTAAAGCTATTGACATAGATATAGCGCGAGTGGTGCGAAGAGGGACGCCGAGGAGTATCGGGTCGCGACGTTAGCGACTGTGTGAATAGTAAGGGGGGATAATATACCGGTGATTATGCATTACCGCTTATACCCAGATCATTCAATGTGAGTAAGTTTGGAGAGAGTCATGCCACTTAAGGAACAAATCGTACAAACATGCTCAAGCTGTGAGGAGCGATCGGCCACCAGCGGTGAGGTTTAAGTTGCGCCAACAAGAATTATATGCTATCTATACCAATTAATATAATCGTTACATAATGCAAATCTTCATTAAAACTTAAATGCACAGAGGAATTTTGTAGTTTTAAGATTAGATTCGAATAAGAAATTTAAAATAATTGATTATGTCTTTAACACAATATAATAAAGTTTTTATGTAAATACAAGTAAAAAATCCGTCAGTCAGTAGATGTTTTATTCCTACTAAACCTGATAAGGTTTAATTTTTTTAGATTTAAAATTTTTAGAGGCACAACTTAAACGCAATACTTTTATAAACTACGTGTTTTAATAAGAACGCTTATAAAATACAAGGTAGCAAGTACACCGAAAGCTGCGTATTGCGTGCATAGAATACCTACGTGTTGAGGACCGATCGCTCAAAGCATTTTAATAAGTACACGTAAATATTGACTTTACTCACCACGGCGGGCACCTGGCCAGGGAGCACCTGGCCAGGCGTGAGACCCATTTGCTGCATTAATGCGTTCTTGAGTGCTAGATGATTTCTACCGTTGATCAGCAGCTGATCCTTAAGATGCTGCGGTGGATGAAAATATTTGCAAGGTGGTTTCTCTCGGTTACACCGACCCTGAAATTGAGAAATGTTACACTGTCAGAGATGTTTTAGAATACTAAGCTGCAGATAAAAGACTTTCTCAGTATTGTAATGGCATAATAACGCACGCAACCTCCAATGTGTGAAAGGATGTTATAAAAGACTCGATCCTCAGCCTATAATACAAAATATAGTTGCGCAAGAGTAGGAAATAATACATATATCGAAATATACATTTATTCTGTTTATATGACGTCGAGTGATTCGCTGGATATACCTTTTACGTACGCACAGAAACCAGAGCTCAGCAGTGAGATGGCATCAGTTTAGACATATGTGTGAGGGTAAATACAATTAAAAATCAAAATTCCTTACAGGGATATTTCCTGGATCTCACTTATAGTCCCCGAGTCGGAATTTATTATAATATCGTTCATAATTTCCTCTCGGAACTGCAGTTGACGTTGACTAGGCTTCTTAAAACAATTACCTTATCCAAAATACAAAAAGACTTTTATAAGATGGATATTAGTGAATTAAGCATTTATTTGTTTAAACATATTATACAGCATGGTTCATAGATACTTGAAGCCTATTACTGTTGTAAGGTTACTTGTACACATGTACGTGTTAATATTAAAATATTTGTGGTATGACATATTATTTCAGTAGTTTAATTTAGGGCTGTGTAAGTATATTATAGTATATTATAGTTAGTTATTAGTACATTATAATATATACAAAGGAATGTCGTTATTAAGGGATTTGTTTGTTCTTGTTACGTGTCTATTTATATTGTATATATTTTGGTAACTAAAAGACAACATTTTCTATGTCACAAGGAAAACGAAAGAGATAAGAGCTAAGTGCTTCAGGTGAGCGACACTTCTGGGATTTTCAGAATAGGCGAAAATGGCGGACCTCATTCGATATCATTCCGATAAGCAATATGTGTCGGGAGGCAGCGACCGCGGTTTCGGCTCAATATCGGGAGAATGTGCGGAAATCCCTCCATGCATCACAATTGCGGTGAGCCGGGCACGTAGCCACCAGAAATCCTCCACTCGATTTTTCCTTATAACTGCGTCTTGAGTGTCAAATATTTCTGAGGCGTGTCGGGGTGGTATGGGCTTTGCTCTGCTCATTTTCGACGCCAATGAGGCGCGAGATAATTGCCTTTCGGAATCGAAGCCACCGCACCCATCTATGATGATTTATTTACATCCGCGTAATTAACTGTCGCACTACGTGACGGGAAGAGCCTCGCGGACGTTTTATCGTTGTACGCCGAACCTTCAGAGCAATATTTTATTCAGTGAAAAAACGGAAAAGCGCTTATCGCAGTTTCAAAGAAATACGTATACAAACAAACGCCATCTGAATATTCAGTACTCTACTCGGGGGACTCGCTTACTGATAATGTCCGCGAAACGGGTGATTTATCGAGTAACTTTTCTAAAGTACATCCGATAGATATCACGGCACGACAATAGTTTTTGTTAAAATGTTTAAAGAAGACGGTGGAATATAAAACATTCTAATTCTATAGTAAAGTGTGAATATTTTAAGCTATATCTAATGTAAACATGTATTAAATTTTCTTAGTTGTGGAACTTGTGTTATGCATGGTACAATAAACTAGTAAAAGCAGCCAGCTGCATTTCGATCAACTTGTAACTAGCAGGCATAATGTCAGTTGGGCGGCATCTTCTAGTTTAAGCTTGGGATAAAGTTATTATTTCCTGTTTCTCTACAACGTTTACTTGAGTTTCGATTCCTACTAAACCGTTTGTGAAACTTGAATGGGTGATCACGTTTTCATCATAACTATGATAACTTGGCCGGGTCTATCAAACTTGGATTTATTGGCTGGAATAGATTTGACTATTATTAACTTTGTACTTTGAAATGCCTTGCTATTATTTCATAATGACATGAAATTAACATAGGAATAAAGGTTAAATATTATAGACATTATGTTTTAAATGACATTTTGATTAACAATTTAAGCGCGTTTTTTTCTGTTTATTCTGGCAGTGGTTGTGTAATATATATAATGAAATCGTGTCATAACAAAACTCTTACAAAATGGCTTCGACCGACACTTATGAAATTTTGTGTGAATATTCAGTAGATATGATAATAGGCCGTAAACTATTTTTCATAATTGGAGAACCGTAGTCTACCACAATTGTTTTATTTATTTTTTAGACAATTTTTTATATTATAACTTCTATATAATTCGGTTTTAAAAATACATATAATACAACTCTAAATTTACACCATTCTATTATTAACCCCTTCTTTCTATTTGAGTACCAAAATATTCTTTAACAGTTATAAATCATATTATATTCTTTAAAAAAATTTATAGCTTTAGTGGAATGATATTTTGCATTATTCGTATTTGTAATGCTATACTAGAGCAGGTCTATAGAAGTGGTTCGTTACGTGCAGGTATATCGTTGCAGCGATTAGCGTGACGAATGCCTGCGTCGATACAAATGGCCGTGTCACCTGAGACGGATGGCCTGGTCTCGCCGCACTAGCCCCCGTAACACACACGCACACACATTCATTGCTATCCAATCGTTTGCATTTAGGTAACGTAATTTCGTATTGAGCAACACTTATTATTTTATGATTAATACTTATTATTTTAAAAATGTTTCTTAATTGATGCGACAACATAATGTATATGAGACAATATAATAATTTGAGATCAATGTTCAGATAATTTGCTAGATATTCCTGTTAAACCATGTGGATTAATATGAAATCTTTCAATATACCCTATTTGTCCGAAAGCGGCTAGGGAGAGCCGCTCGGGAGCAGGGTGGGCAATAACCGCCCAAAACTAATAACATTTTTGTGTGATAGTGGAGAAGCAAACCGAGCGCGTTTCCCTCGCCATGTCCTTTATGACACAACAATGCGCACTTGCAATACAATAAGGGGCAGCCGAGAGTCAGTTTCATCATTGCTTTCCTTCCTGGAGATAACGATTACTTGAAAGAGATGATAATACATGTAAGTTTGAGGGGTCGAAGGGTTGCATTCTCGATAGGTATTAATGAGTTGATATGGTACTTGGCCCAGTCGTTGTTTAACGGAAACAAAATTGATACAAGGAATGAAAGTATTTAAATTGTTAAGACAAGTTCTACAAGTCCGCAGAATATACCTTGAAACTACAATGTTAATATATATATACAATAACTATAAGAACTATTTTCTCCACATTGTCGTCTGACTTATCTATGCACGCGCCAGTAATTCTGTTAGATGCTATCTGCTAATGGTTTTCGCAAAATTGACCAAACATATTGACCAACCTACCTATAAATATTTAGTAGTTTTTATTTCTTTCTTATGTGAAAAATCACATTTCCATAACATTTAACGATCTTGATTTGATTACAATATTGTTCAGTAGAACGAATAATTAGCCAAAGTACTAAAATGAATATTACTTGAAATTAATAATATATAAATTTTATTTCAAATAATATATAAAGTGAAAGCTAAAATAAGACATTCATTGATAAATTCAATCAATGAGTGCAGACACAGTTACATTATTTCATTACAAACCTGAGCCAAATAAGATGTATAAAATGCGTGCTCGTTAATCGATCAGAACAATCGATCACGACTGATTGATTGGCGACACGCTGTCGGTGGAGCGCGGTCAGCCGTACGCGCACGCGGTCCTACGCTCATCTGGTTTACTATTGGCTGAGTGGGCAAATGTCGCGACAAATCGACACACGAGGAAAACAATGAGATAACGAGCCGATGAATGACATGCTCCCGTCACGAAGTCGTTCGGAACTCAACTTGTACGCACGAAAGCGGCTGCCAAAAATATTTGTTAAACAGGGACAGACGGAAATAGAAGCGGCCAGTGTAACGTGCCAACTCCTGCAGCAAGTAGGCACTCGTGGCACGTGGCCCGCACACGCAGCTGGACGCTCACCTTTTCATACTTGTAATAGCATTAAAATAACAAGGATTTGTTTTGAGGATACAAAATTCATTATAATTAAATATCTTTCTAAAAGGTCAATATCATTTAGAGTATGCAATACTATTATTGCAATTTCCCAAATCAGAAAGTGTTGTTGGTCAGAACGTCTGGAAGGTCTATATTTAAACGATGCCTTAAAGACAGACAATTACTTTTTGAAATTATAGTACGTCCGATGACGTTTTTATTCATGTATGGTGGTATTCTAATTACCGGTCAGGATTATTATATAAAAATTATAAGGAATGTATGAAAGCATTGTATGAATCTGCGATAGAAAAAATTAACAACTCAAGGTTTTGAAGTATTATAAAATCTATAAGCTTGTATGCCATCTATAGGGTAAAAATGGTGCTAGATTTCTTGTCAAGAATTTGACATTTATAACATTTTGCGAAAGTCAATAAAATAAATTTAATTATATAGATAGTTCATTTTCAAAAATTATATTTCACCCAGATTTTTAGTTATTATATGAAAAAAATATGATATTATACGTAAAATAAAGTACATCTAAATGGAATGATAGCTAAAATAAAAAAGTACCAGAAGCAGGTATCGCGGTATAAGATCCGGTCCCGGATGCCACAAATATTTTTTCCCGGCAGTCAAAGAGAGGAAAAGGTGAAATCTAATTTGCGAAATTTTGTGGTTGGAAAGGGAATTAGGTAAGCAAAGTCAATTCTGAAAGTAAGTAGAATTTGAATTTAAAATGATTTATAGAGGCGCAGGGGAGTGGCTAATGAGCCGTCATGCGAGAGGGGCGCGTGTTTACGCCTCGTGCTCGCCGCGTATTTTTTATTGCGGCCTCTGGGCGGCGCCGCTGCTGAACGAAACCGCGCTTTGCTCTACGTACACACCGTCCACGTAACGATGAACACGCCTACACAGCTCAACACACAAAATATTAAGAAAAAGCAAAACATCTTAGATGTCGTAGTTACAATAGTATAATCAAGATATGTATGAAGACAAAGTATACATATAAATTGAAATGACTACTATTCACTCCAGTAGGGTAGAAGAATTATTAACCTGGGGAAAGTTTCTGACAAGTGTGCTTGGTGGTACCATAGCTTAATGTTAAAATATGCATTCGTGCGGGGAGTTTATCTCGGATACTTTTGTCGTTACCAGATAGTAGCGATCAGACCTCTATAAATCTTGGCTTTATCATTAATGTATATAATGCAAATATTGAGTGATTAGTCCACAGTTTTAGGAAATAAGACATAATTATTTGATATTTACATTTATAATAGTTATAATACATACCTATAAAACATATAAGCATA
Organism: Achroia grisella; assembly: GCF_030625045.1. NCBI lineage: Eukaryota > Metazoa > Arthropoda > Insecta > Lepidoptera > Pyralidae > Achroia > Achroia grisella. Next base: position 1,058,390 of record NW_026713045.1, on the reverse strand, counting down.
TAAGGCTCTAGTAAGAAAAAATATTTTTATACGGAGGTCAGTTGTTAATATCTCGGTGGCTGCTTAACTCGTGGCGGGGTGTGAGATTAATGCAACGGAAGCAGGCACGACCTCTCCAGGTGTTTCATTAAATTGCGCGCGGCGCCTCCGCCGGCTCGTACGGCCATTATGAAAGCTGCAAGCTCGAGGGCCATTGCTTTAAGAACGCCAGCGCCACTTTGTAACAGCCTTAATGAATCTTGTTACTTATAGGCTCGCGTAAATTGCCCGTTTTACTAACGCGCCGTGGGGAGAAAAATCATTAGGTCAGCGAATATACTTGTGCAAAATGTTCTCAATGTTTTTGCAACACATTTAAAATCTTTTTCACTTTTAGATGTATATGTTTTCTGTTTCCCGTAGCTTTACGCTGAAAAAATTTTTAAATGTATTATACATTTTTAACATTTGACTTATAATTTTTATCCACCACTGACAAAAAAATATTTTTTGTTACAAATCAGTTATTGCTAATCATGTTGAGTGCATTTGGTGTAAGTGTAATTTATTGCAGTAAGCGTCAGTCTCGTGTCTTGTTAAACGGTTAATGGTGACCGCTATCCGAGCGGTAAGGACGAGCTTTCCGCCGTGAATTCGTGCTGGCTTCACTAACAACAAGTTTAGCTAAAGCTACTGCTGTAATTAGTCTAAGAGGATAGACGGTACACTGTCGCTGTGAGTATCGCTTAATTCATCGTCACTTGCTTGAACAGTCAATTCACCACATTGTTTATAACTAAAACATATTATGCACCATTTTTCACTCTCAACACGTGGTAACCTGTATAGTCGTAGACAACAATAGTTGCATCACACACAACAAAGGTTTCTGGTACGTTTCCGTAACGGCATTTTCTCCGCTTTTGTGCTGAACTTAATAGAAATCCTTACGCGATATCAGTTACCTCCAGTATCTACCAATGGCTGCCGTCTATTATAAATGTTGCTTATTTATTCAATAATCTATTATAGCACGTATCAGCCGAACAAATTTACAGGTGATAGCAATTTGTTCTAATTTGTTTCTTGAGTATTTACCGTCTTTCAACACCTGTGGTGTAACCGTGGGAGGTTGAGAGATTGATTCTGGTAACGGTTTATAAATATCATGAATCCGATGCTAAAGGCGAGCGATAACTGCGTAACGGGCTAACTACAAAATAAAGACCCTTTAGTAGGTATGATAAGGGAAGTTTAAGAGTTTTCGGGTCCGGGTCGTACCGATAAATTGGGCGGCACTTAATTATGATCTCGGGCGGCATCTTGCAGGCGGCTAATGTCCCGGACTCGTTTAATGCGCGAACTTGTAGTCTCAGCTCCGGCGGGCGTGATAAATCTTCATCTGTGCGCCGTGCCCCTGCCGACCCTACACCCTACTTACAGCCATGCCTCGATGCGGCTCGTCTACTCCCTCGTGTATGATATGGAATAACATCAGCACTATTGCAATTATTGGCTTTAAAATTATAAATAAAAAACATAAAATTTTAGATATTTGTCTGCAAGAGCTCAATAATTCACTTTATATAAGTGAATTATTGAGCTCTTGCAGACAAATATCTAATATTTTATGTTTTATATATGTATGTGTTGTAATAACCCTTAAATTAAGTAAGTATTATTATAATTTATTATAGTATGAACTTCAGAAATGCAGAGTTATTTTATATGTTGCACTTGAAAGTTAATCTTGGCATGAAGTAACAATGGATACGTTGTGTGATGGTTATTTAAATACTTAACAGTAATTTTCAGCGGCTATTCGTAATTCCTAGGGAACGTTAGCATAAAAATAGTATAAAAAATAAACCTAGTCCAGGTTTTAAATAATATTTTTGAAAATAATGTTATACCGAACTGTATATGCAATATGTGTACTTTAATTTTCATATCTCTACTCTAACCTGCCACTTTTTGAATGTATCTTCTTCATTAAACCGGAACAGTCCGTAAAGTTGTCGGCATAAATCAATTTTGTAAATATTACGGGGTTTATTAACCGCAATGATTTATGTTGAGAAACGAAACTTTGTTCGTTATACTCTGCTTTTCGCACAGCTGGATGTGCGATATGGAATTATAGTTAGCACTGTATTAAAAGTATAAGAATGTTATTGCACCGTGTTACGTTAATGGAGCAAAGGCCGAAATCGAGTCGACAATGTGGGGGTGTGGAGCGCAGTCGGCGCCGCATTATCTAGGTATAATTAAAGCGGGCAAGACGACGGCGAGACGTTACGCCCGTCCTAACGACTTTTATGGCGTATGTAACATTGCCGGCACATAAAATAAATGTGCCGCCTCCAGCGCCCCGATATAGCACAGTATTCCCAGATTAATCGCCAAAATGTTTGCTCTCACGCTATACGACTGCCGTTATTCCCAGTCTACACATAATGAGGTAGATATTGAAAACTGTTTATGTTTTTAGGCCTCTGTACCTTGGAATGTTAAACGAGACCCTTTATAGGCTCATTTTATTGTCCGGCGTGATCATTTTATAAGGGCTAAGACTAAATACCATATGTCGTAAATACATTTTTTAGTTATTTTGTAAAATCAAAAATAGGTGTTAATAAAATGTATATAATTAAGAATGTTACGAATGATTCATCAGAATCTCAATAAGCCTTAGATTACTAGAATGTTCAAACTTAGTTTTATAGGTTCAAAGTTACGAAAAATTTATATAAACTTTTCATAACTTCAAAACAACATACTTGTAATGAAATACTTTTTACAACATAGGAAAGGGTAGACATGATTGGTATCGATCGGGTAGCAAAACCTTTTAACGTTTACGACAAAAGTCATTTTAATCTTGCTGATGAAAGTGGCACATACGTAAGTATATAATGAAAGTATTTGTAAGTTATATTAGTCCTGGTTTTATTTCATTGTAGGGACGGAAGGAGCCGCTGACCGCCCGTCGTCCCGGGCCGTCATTTAAATCTTTATATGTCCACATTAGCTTTATAGGCAACGGGGAGCTTTCTCCGGGGTTAGAGGCGCCTGAGTGCACTTTTATTGAGGATGAAATACCGTAATTGCCACTTGGCGCCAAGCCGTGACAGACGAGTTCCGCACGTGCTAATTGTGCCATCTTTTCTATGTATTACTAAGTCTTCAAAAATATAATACTAACTATTGATAACTGCCAGTGCTAATAACTCGCATTTTAAGGTATAGGAAGGTGACAATTTTTATCTCACCTCAAATGAAAAACAGCTAACAAAGCAAACTGCTTGGCGGGTGATATAGGCCAGAGTGAGGAACCTCGGGGCTCACTTACGCAGACGACTTTTCAAAAAGTTAATCATAAGAAATTTTACTAATTCATTTCCTTTATTTACTGTGGTATTCAGAATACTAACGGTCTTATTACAAAAAATCTGTTAAAACTCGGACGAAACGTGGTCTAAATGGTCGTGGTTTAAACCATTCCTAAAGTTAATACTTGGAATAAATCTAACATTATTACGAATCCAGATTTAACAGAGGACTACTTAGTACTACAGTTAAATCGTTCATTATGTATTCCATACAGAAATCAGTCACTCATGTCTGTCACCGTACAATTACGTTCCATTTTACCAGAAAACTGAAAAGATCAAAAATAATATTAGTTCAAAGAAAAATGTATAAACTAAAAATAAATTTATTTCTATTTATCTAGGTCTTCATTATAACTATTTCATTAATATATAATATTTATTAATGTACTATTAGGCTGAAAATCAGTTTTAAATTACAAGTAGGAGTCCTATACGGAGAAAAGGAACGGCGAGATATTTTTATTGGATCGTTCGAATGGTGACTATTTCAAAGTCAAATGAGTGAAAAAATAACAAATAACGTCTTTTATATATTTTTATTATCGTAAAATTTGCTTTAAATATTTTTAGTTAATTATTTTTAATTTAGTTAAAATATTTTTCCAAAAACTACAACTAACAATAGAATTTTTAAAATGGAGTTTGTATTTTTGCATTTAGACCACTGTTAAACTAGGGGCATCGCAGGTCTAACTTTAGACCATAGACGAATCACGATTTAGAGATAAACTTCATTTTGTAATAAGAAATACATTGGTGAATGGTTTATTACTAGTGCTAAACCAGGTCTATCTTTTTGTAATAAGGCCGTATGTGTTTTTAAATCATTAATTATTTTATAACTAACTTAAGTTTAAATGTATTGTTTTAGTAGAATACTGATGTCGCTCACATGCAGCTTGTGAAAAGCTGGTTCAAATTTTGCAGTAGTTACAATCTATTTCAAGTAAATACGAGTAATTTGATTGTAACGGAAACGATTTACATACGGAATATACATATAACGAGATTTTTACATGGGAACATCGGGAGTCTTGGGCCCATATAAAATAGCTAGCCCTATCATAAAAAGAAAATATTCAAAACAATAACCGCTTTTCATATCTCAATCCCCAAACAGCCATAATCTTGACAAATGACGGTCTTTCGAGTGTAGTCGGTACTACAAGCCGCATTGACAAAGCCCCAAATAAACTGACGCGGACACATAAATAAGCATATTCGATGTTTTATTGAGTGGAGGAAATACGAAGGAAATAGTTTCCCGCGTCATTACACGACACATCAATCAAAAGGCGGTCAGTGGTGGTGCGGATTTGGAAAATGTTCGTGTCAGATCGATTTATTTAGGGGTCGAAATGATTTCCTCGTGTAATCTTTGAGTAGTTATAACTAGTTTATAAGATAAGACCGGACATGCTTGACCAAGTTGATTTGTAAACGGCTATAAATGTAGAGGCGTGAACTCTGCAAGTGGTATGGAATGAAACGAGACCGACACCGAATGCACGATATCTGCATTGTAGGGCGGCGTCGCGGCGCCGGCGGGTCTAGGCGTCGCGGCGGCGGCGCATACATCAGGCACGCGACCGCCACTCTCCCCACCAGCGAGGTCCACCCACTCACCCGCATCAACCACCCCACGCCAATTATCATCATTGTTTCTATTTTTGACTGCCATAATGGCTTTTTCAGATACCAAATGCGGTTAATGGGCACCAAAAACCTTTGTTAAATATTGCTGATTAAACCAACGCTACAATCAGTACCAGCTACCATTTTATTTATTTCAAAATCTATATAGTCTATTAGATACAAAGTTACAAGTATATTAAACGACTCTACAAAAAATTGTATATGTTAGCGTCTACGCCGTCTTATCTATGACACTAGACAACGATGATGTTTAACGTTCAACAATCCAAGTTACAAAAATTATCAATGCAAAATACGAGTAAATGCCCGTGAAAGTAAAGTTATCAAGAACAATATTATTATTATTGGCTACTCACTATCCACTAATAACGTCAGTTTGTTGGAGATAATGTTATCAGATATTTAACTTTTTCAAAGTCCTAGTTTAAAGCCAGCCGGGATGAAGTCGACAGCCGCAATTGACTATTTGTGGCATTAAAAGTTATTAAAATGTTATTAGTTGAAACCAATGACAAATAAAACTCATTGTTAAATATCAGAATTGATTTAACTTACTACATTTTGTCATCATGTCAGTAGCAAACTATAAAAATGAAGACAGAATGTGGTACGTTCCGCAATTGAATTCATGACTCAGGGATATTGCAAAATAATGTTAGGCAACTGCTGATTTGATACTATCATTTGGAGATAACTAAAGTCAACGACCGATAGACGTCTTAATTAACTTTCTAATTAAATACGTGAGAAACTTTTAAGATATACTGCTACAAAGGAGAATTGTGGACATTTTGTTGAAACTGTAGCTGGGATTAGTTAACGAGATGCTGATTTAAGCTTTTTACGTTTATATTTTTAATCTTATATGTTCATTATATGTATAAATAAGACATATTGGTACAACTTTCACAGACTTTAATTTACGTCATAACTATTTAGCAAAGGTTGGTTGGATTAACATTTTTTTGCTAATAATTATAACCAATTTACTTTTTTACTTTCTATGAAATCAGAATCCAAATTATAAGATGGTACTGGATATCAATTAAGACATTTAAGCATCAGATAATATTACTCGAAATATTAAAGAAACAAGAGGATCTTATCATGTTCCGATAGTATTATTGAATTATTTGATATTTCGGCAGTGTTGCAACTGGCATAGCCATGGATAAAGTGAAGATCAACGGGTAGGTGGTAAATTATTATGAGACATATTAAAGTACCTTGACAGGTCTTTTTAGTAAATTTTCAACATTAGGTGTGAATAATAACTAATAATATCAGTTGATTTTCCATCGCAATTTATACAAACATATAACTGACTGCTACAAGAAACCCCTATTCTTCAACAGTATTTATTTCGTGAGTGTGTTACGCGATATCTTCCCCGAGATCGAACGAATTTCGATTATTCTTGTAATCGATAGGGTTTACTCTCGTGTCAGCCTTTCGAGTACACTAATATTGACATTATTGGTAATTGGTTTCTTTTCGTAGCCAAAAAAATATAATTGCATATAAAATATATTAAGTACTGTTAAATAAATTAAAATTAACTAATTATTTTTGCAAAATAAGTTTGTATATATTAATATTTAATTTTATTGTCATTATATTATTATGACTGCGACGGGATAAAAATACTTAACTAATTTCATTATAGTACGACAAAGCAAATCTTATAATTTTTGTATGGACTGTGTTACGATCTTGGCTCGAAGTCTATTATAAAACGTTTTACAAGGCAAATATTCTTTTTTATTATTATTCATGTAAAATCATTAGTTAAATTTTTAAAGTTTCACTATTTATGAAGTCATTATGTAGTTTATTTGTCATCAGTGAAGTTCTATATAGAATAATAAAGGTATCTCTACAGAAATACATTACGGTAGTAAATTGTTGACCGTTAGGGTCTTTTGGTGGTTCTCGGTTAAGTTGCGGGAATGTAGTAATTCAAAGCCACAATTATTTCGTATCAAAACAGGAGGGCAGTAGAGTAGATATTTAAGTGGATTCTGTAAGGGACTCAGCGAGTCGGGCACAATGTTCTTCTGTAGGTATAACTAAGTATTTTAATTACCGGATTCTATTCATGAGAGAACATTTGTAAAACATATTTTAAGTTCAAATTTGTCTAGTGTTTTTATTCGAGATGGTTAATTACGAATTTATAATTTCGTAAGTTATATTTAGTTTATATGTAGTATATATAGTATTTGTATGTTTAGTTACTGTGACTGTGGAGATTTCCTTATGAAAGGGTCAATTCTATCGGAAGATTTTATTTAATTAAATAAAAAAGTTAATATAGCTAAGAAAATCACTGCCATAAAGTATCTACGATTTGGCCGGACACCTATTCTGAACACACCGCCCAGTCGGGGATAAAGATAAAAGACACAAACGATTGGAACTTTGCGTGGTGGTAGAAAACGGTTAGGTGGGTACGGAGGATGAAGTGACATGCACAACATTACACAAATTCTGCAATTTAATCTTAAACTAGTTAAACTAGAGAATAGATCGAAGTTACTGGTAGAAAAGGAGACTTAACTTAACGAAAGTGAATTCATTGACCGATTATTTCTTACAACTGGAATAATATTAAAATCATTTGTAGTATAGCATAAAAATACATTCTGAATAATAATTCAACAATGTATACATGTATTTATTGTTACTTTGAAACATCTCTGCTTCCTTTGCCGATCCGAAGAGATTAGAACTCGTATCTCTATATTCAGTTCAGCCGTTGGAAACCATTGACAAACGGATTTTACTGTAATAAGTTTCCGTCTGGACCCTTTGAAACTAGAATAAAATGACGTACCGAATATGCACTTTGAAACGGGTGAGGAAAGCTTTACACGGCGAGTCGGGCAGGCGGGTCGGCGCGGCGCGCGAGCCGTGTCCACAATCCACAATGCAGCGCACATGCACTGTTGCCGTACTTCCATTATCCTATGCAAATCCGGATTTCCCAAATATCACGTTATGCCGCGGGCCACCTCCTATCGCGGCTATTAATAACCCGCCTTGTTACAAATACGAGCCGGAGTTGAGTCGTTTAGTCCGTCGACGAAATACACTGTCCGTATGTTGTTCTACTGCCACCTCTCATGCATAATAAACTCTATGGCACAAACGAAAATATGTGTACATGTACTACTAAACATATATATATATATATATATATATATAGATACGTTAGTTCTAATTTTCTACTGATAAATACAATCTCTAAACCACCGAAATGAGATATTTAAAATCTTACATATATTTATGACATGCATGCATGCATTAAAAAAGCATTTATCAGAAATTATATGAGAATGGGAGATACAGTTTCCGGGACTACAGTGGTGGTGAAAAGTTATACCAATCTTTATGTTATTAACATAACTCAAATGTCATTGATTTACTGAACTTGATTATTTAAATTATACATAGGTACTTCATAAGTAAATCTACACTTCCATTTGGTATTGTTAATTCGTTAAGAACAAAACATAACTTCGCAAAACGTCATTCCAACATTCAACGCAACGTAATAAAATTAACAAGGTAAAGCATAAACCATGTTAAATAAGTTATATAATACTCAACACCAACACGATTTCACGTGGATGTTACTATCAAATTAATTTTAATATTTTTCACCGAATGTTGGGGGAACGCAGCCATTATTAATATTCGAGTAGGTAAAGTGTTTATCGCTTTAATCGCGTAAAACAGGTTAGTCGAATGAAGGGTGTGTAGATCATGCGCCGAGGTCAACGCTGCCGGGGTCAGGTCGGCTCGGGTCGCCCACTGAAATGATCCCTTACGACTGGGGTGTGCTAAGAATTTTCTACTATACAATAAGAATTAAATGATTACGCCAAGGTTAATCAGAAAATTAACGCTTTGTAATAATTTAATTTTATAGTAAAAATCACGTTGATATTTAAATTGACAGTGTAAAGTTTTTATATACAAGAGTATACAAAAGCAGATTTTGATAATTTGAAAATGTATATTAAAGACTAGCAGATCCGGCCACGCATTGTTGTGGCTAAGGTTAGATAATATTGCGACTATAAATTGAGATGTAAGCTAACCTTTAGACATATAAAGATATTAACTGTTTTCTTTATCACAGAGATTGCTTTTGAGAAAACATTTTATTTTATACTGATTATAAGATTATTCTGATGTAAAATATATCGTATTAATTATTAAAAAAACCCTTCCAATTAAATTAGCCTTCAAACCTTATTTAAGGTCCTATTCGTTTAAAATCTACGATGTAACAGGTGTTCTCTAAATGTTGGTGTAATTAATTTACCTGATATTTTTTTAAATATCGCAACAATAAAGTACATCATAGAATAATATTAATATGTATTAAATACAGATGCTATTATTCGAAGAAAATGCAATTATCTTCTGTGAACAAACTGGCAGCATTATTAGAACGAGAGTCTTAGTGGGCGGCTAGGAGTCAAGGGGTACGGAATGGAGAAAGCTGCTTGCACTCGCTCCTTACAAGTTTTTTGAAGAGTGTACTGGATAATTAGATTAGATGCCGGTACTGGCTGAAACGACGCGAAATCCGACGCAAGCCACTTCGTTTAAATAACCCTAATTCGTATTACGTTTGAGTTTAAAAAAGGTAATTTTAAGGAATTAAGTTATTCGCTTGTTAATTAAAAATAATTTATGTACTAATTAGTAAATCCTACATGTTATAATTTTTAAAATTTTAGTTTTAGGGTATATAAAACTGTTTTATATACAATAGAGTAAATAACGTCAGTATAACTGGCAAATTTAAGAATATGAATAAAAGTGTGTAAATTGAAATTATGCTCACCTCGATACCGAAATCCAGATGTAATATTTAATATTTAGATAATTAATGACAGTACACAATTATTGTGGGTCCGCGCGGGAAGGCAGCTGTCTACAGAATGGCCCGCGGCGTCCACGTACCGGTGTAATTTAATTAAATACGGCTTCAGATTAACTCGGTTAGGCTTCACACAAACTATTCTATTTCATATTTACCACCCTTCACTACGTGTGTCCGAAAAATCAATACGTCCAACAGCGATACCACTCAATATATAAAGAAGTACCTGTTATAAATATCCATCGTAACAAGAGTGGCACTTTGATGAGATTACCTGAAACAGAAACAATGTAAAATTAGTCAAGTCTGGTGATTTGTTTACGCCGAAGTCAATTAGGCTAAACAATGTCGGTAATAATAATAATGACAGGAGTGACGAATCAAAGTTACTCCAGTGTAAAGTCTTGACTGTGATAATAATAGGTTCGGTTGAAGCGGGGACGCGGGGTTACGTGGGGGTGCGATTGTATCGCATGATAAACACCGGCCGCCCGCCGCGCGCCGCGCCATCCAAGAACCGGAGCTAATTAAACAACAACGGAGAAAATTAATTTGATTGTTTCGGAACTGCGCCTCTTTGTTTCAGGCCTACGAATGAGTTACCTCGGGAAAAGATTTCTGCCGTGTCTTTAGAAGCCGCAATGAATGGCAATTTTCACCGTATTTATTCCATGAGAAATGAATAACGACGCCACATATGCATGAAGCGGCGATGACAAGCAAGATCAGACTGAAGTGAAGTGACGCTAAGAGACACCCGACGGAAAGCTTCTAAGTGCAACGTAGATTAGGTCGATAACAAATACAGGGACGTGCTGTAGGGTTTTAGAATTGTTTATTACTACATTCTTACACTACTTGTTTAATAATTAAATAACGCATAATGATTATCAAAATTTTCTTAAAGATTGTTGGAGAGTAATATTAAAATTTAAATTAGTTATATGTAAAACCGGAAATAATACGGAAATAAATGCATTTTTATAATTGTAATGTTATCAGTACTATAAGAGCAATCTGGATGCTACTTTTACAAGACTATAAACGAGATTTTTTGTGTTTATGTGTATAGTATCGAGGTTGTTTTAAACTTTCGTTTATAAAATTTTCACATCAAAATATATGCTTAAAGTGGAAATTATTACTATCAATAGTTATAGTAATGATTACCCCAGTAAATGTATACGTCGGTAGTCTCACAGAATATATTAGCACAATATAGTGACATATTGTTTCGAGCAAGTTGAAAATACAAGTAACATTAAATTAGTTCCAAATAATTTATATTTAAAAATAAACATGAACTGATTAGTAATACTATTTATTACTTGGCAACTTTCATTAAACAGATAACATATCAATGTTATAAAGTTCATATTTTAACAATATAAATTCATACATGTCTACCTACCTACCTACCGGTCGCAACTATTATAGTTGCGACCGGTAGGTAAAATATGCAATTTCAAATAATATTTTTTTTTATAACTATTTTTTTATTATATTTATTTCTTATAACTGGGTAGGTACACGTAGGACGTAACTGGAGATTTTTTATAGAGGACCAGCCAAGCATAACAAATATAAGCTTTCGACTTAAGTGTACCACATGATAATGGAAAATAACATTCTACGGAAACAATAAATTGTGAAGTGTGTCCTAGAGCCCATTTCAGTGTTTAATATTTGATAGTTATTCAAAATGTACAATAATAATTATACATCAAATCAACGACGACGTAAGCAACCACCACAAGGTCGGCAGCCGCTACCGTAGATGCCGTAAGTAGTGTTATGGCAGCCGTTTGTGACAAATGACGGTCGCGTGACGACGCGGGTACACGCTGGGTTCGGCGATGGCGGCGGCTTGTTCCGATCGCGGATCTCGCGTCAGTCACGTGGGCGCGGTTTTGGTTGCCTGTGTCGCTTTACACTATGCACAAGCCGAGCCTTACACTCCCATAGCCACCTCCACTCCCTTGCCATTATTAATGACATGTAGTAATTAATTACACCAACGTCTTCGGATATTCTATAAGGAACACATGTTAACAAGATCTGATATGAGCCCCAACGTAACAAGATCATAACATTATACCCCTGTAACAATATAGCCACTGTCGTGGAATACTACTGCGTATGCATAAATTTATAGGACCGTATTTTAGTTATATATTATTATTATAGTTTAGTGCCTTGTTATGTCAATTATATAAAGTAGATATTTTGAAACAGTTCATTAATAAATTATTTCCGGAATTTAATTCGGAAATCAACCATGAACGAGTTCATGCGCAAACTTTAATGTGTTCGAAAAGCTGGCGGTGTGAAAATGTTGAATTACGTCTGGTATCCGAATGGGGCAACTCGTTTCGAGTGTGAATTATTTACGCAGAACTGAGTGCGGCCCCGGACCATGCCGCACGCTGCCCCGATATAGATTGGAGACGACAAACTTTTGTTTACGACACATAAATTGATTCAACTGTAGGACTCATCCACAACTATCAGTGCATTTCAGTAAATTTTCAGCATACTAATCTAATAAATGGATGCAATGAAGAGAGCTCAACTTCGCGGAGTCCTAGGGTTTTAGCACACCGTCTTACTACCGACGGTTGCGGGTATGATACAAACATATCTTATCTATTCATGATTATGATTGTTTGTATTGGTCGAGGTGTATTCTATGTATATTGTGTATATATTAAAAAAAAATGCTCTGCTTGATTGCGCTGTGTGAATTGTCTTGGCGTTTTATTATTATAAAGAAAAAAAAATAAGTCTAATAGTGAATTAAAAGTAAATGAAGAAAAAGTCAAAAGGTTGAGAATCACTTTAGTGAATCGCCACCAAAGCCAAAGGGTTACACGAGGGGCGTTCGAGCTGCGAGGGGACTCATTATAGGATGCGCGCTTCATCTCACTCGGGTTGTACAAAAACAGGCTGCTGTCCGTTACGGTTTGGGCCGCAATTAAACAGGAAAAAGACCGCCGGTCGCTCATTGGAAAAGCGCTGAACAAGTGAACAATACAGCAGCTATCTAATTACTTTGTGCCCCTACATCGCCTGTTGTCCTTCTACGTAACGGTGCTGTACAAACATGCTTGTGGTTTTTATCTGAGCGGACCTATGATGAAGGCAAACTGAGTCGTATTCAATATTTTGCTAAGATAATTTTAATTAGAAATATGTAATTGTATAAAAATATGAACACTCAAAATACTGCTACAGTGTTTTAGAGCGGTCTCTAAAAATTAAAGTTAAATTACTTTAATTTTCCATCAGTACATTACTGAAAACAGATAGTTTTCAATAATGTGTAGCAGAACGGGTGTGGAGTAAAGGACGAGGAGAGTGGAATTATTGCGAGTCCTTTTGGACATTAAGTCATTAAGTGAAGGAGAGGTGGGGTTTAACACAATCGAAATCAAATTAAGTTCATTCAGTTGCGGTAGAGCGCGCCGGATTCAGTTGATTCTGCGAGATAGTCGACACGTGCGCCGACTGACCTTCCCTCTTTGCGCAAAGAATAAGGAATGAGCCGATAAATTAAATATGATAATATAATCACATAATAATAACTGCTTGTATCTGTATATCTCTGAAGTTGCGGTGAGTACATTCTCAGAAGGCATTCGCTGTACATTACATCAATTACACATAATGTTTTTGTGAGGTTTATTTATATTATTATATAATAAATAAAAAATATGCTTTAAAAAAAAATATAGACTAGATAAAAGAATAATAACAATTATGTTTACGTATATAAGGTCTGTTTAGTTTGCTATGAGATGGCGCTGTAGCTCCAGCGGTATTATGATTCCAAAAATGATATATAGCTGAAACTTTATATATACCAATTTTTTTAAATATAACAAATTTGCGAAGTTCGTAATAATCAAATTATCCATGAATACATAAGTCAGAAGAGTAGAAGCTCATTAAATGATCCGAGGCGACAAACACTTTAGTTTTATGGTGATAAATGAACTCGAGCATGGGGCAATTATTCCGCTTCACGTGCATTTAACAAAACTCACGGCCGGCAAACGTTAGTGTCAACGAAACAAGTCGTTATTATGCAAAACAAAATTTACAATTAATTGGGTTTTAAAAGTTAAATCACCACTATGACCCGACAAAGCTCTCGCGAATAAAGATTTATTGCTGAAAATATGAAGGCTGTGGTTGTTAAGAGCGGGAGAATTGAGAATAATATCAGAGGGATTAGGAAAACGCGAGACAGCCAATGGTGCATTCAGACGTCCACTATAAGCTTTAAAAGACATCTAGTTTGAAACATCCTAGCGGGGTTATGATGAGCTGAGCGTTGTGTGAAATTCCACGTCGGTCCGGGAATGGATGGTCGAATTAATTGAAATATAGCGTCGCGCCGGTGTGCGGTCGTGCGGTGGCGGATTGGGGGATTAAAGTTGCAGCAGTCGAGTGCGAGAGCAGGTGACGGCAACGGCGGTGGGGCGGGGATGCCGGCTGCAGTGCGGCGGCCGCTATCAGCTTGCCAAACACGGAGCCGAACCGTTGAAAAATTGCGCTGAACGTCTTTCATTGCCGCCCCCGCATCCCTGTGGACATGAGCTACATACAAATAAGGAAGGCGGACCCCGGCGCCCGCCGTTCGAAACACCACGGACCACGCGCACTGTCTCATAGCGTACCTTGTACGTAAACTTTAATATATTCATGTAGAAAATTTACTTGTATATATGACGCAGGTTCAGTATCAATTTATAACAGTGTAAGTAGACAATAAACGCGACTTTGCAAAAATATTTAATATTAAACTCTGTGTCAGAAAGCAGTAGCTTAAATGTATCATAGTTATAGTAAGAAATTGAGAAATGTTAATAGTTGAAAAATAATGATTGAACAGTGACAAATGCAGATCTTTAAAAAATATTACTGTACCAAGATCAACTTTTACAAATATACATTATTATGAACAACTCTTGACTTTGTGATTATTTATAACAGAACTAAGAGATAGAGATGGAGAAAAATAAATATACTGGATAATGAAAAGGTAAATCCGAATGTAAGGGTATCAAGTGGGCGCTAAAGTTTATTAAAGGTTCGAAAACGTCAAAGGCCGGAGCGGTCGACCTTCATAAAACAAACTTTATGACAAACAATAACATTTATTACATAGTTGAGTATTAATGCACACTCCATTTACAGCTGGGCGGGCGCCGAAGCGGGGCGCGCCCTACGTTATTTGTCGTGTTGACTACAGGTTACATGTTACTTGTCTTCGACTCTCGGCATATCAAGTAGTCTGAGAAGTAACATATGAAAACAGTTCAGTGTTACAGGGTTTTACAATTGGGCTCGGTCCTGTATTACTGCCCGTATTGCCAAACGTTTAAGTAGCCCACGTTTACTTTGCAGTACCGACCTGCAGCTCTATTTGTTACCTACGTATATAAGTATATATATATATATACAGTTAAAGTATGTCATGTCATTACTGTCCTGTATCATATTAACAAAGTGAGGGTCAGAGACGTACATAAGTACATGTTCACAATAAAATTACGTGGTATGTAGTATATAGGCATCTATTTATTTAATAATGGAAATAAAGGAAGTGGACATTTAATATAACGAAACGTTCTAGCCCACTGGGGAGTGAGACTGTAACAAGCGTCTGGGTTGTTCTTGTTCTAGAATGGAATAAAATTTTATATAGGGTATTATACGTGACAAACGACGAGAACGACATGACTATCCTCTTTAGGAATACTCATAGTGGACATTCGTTTATAAGATATTTCCATTCCATTCAAACACTTCTGTGTAATATATCACATGTATTTGACTAAATTGCTATTGTTGATGATAATACTGATAGAAATAATAATGGTAATTTATTTGTTTAACGGTGGACACATTCCGATTTTTATGAGATTTTAAATGGATTATTAGTAAGTGGTCATTAAGTATTACAATACTTAATTCTAATTACTAATTTACATGCAACATTTAAGTATTATTCTTTAAAAACTATTTGGTAAAACTCAATGTTTGGATTGTATAAGAGTACAAATGAGGAACTTACTTCATTCATACATTTGGACTATATATAGACATATAAAAGAGTATGCCATTGTTTGATACGTTCTATAATTCCGGGTCGGCTCAGTGAAGAAGGATAAGTCACTAGAGGACATGTGTCAGACAGAGGTCGATATAGGGAGCGTTTTTATTTCATCTGTACTTACGTACCGGAAATATGGGGTTGCATGACATAATTTCTCCAATTATTTACATACTAATGAGATTATTATTCAAAATTTAAAAGGCAAGTGTTAAAAAAACAGAATATTCGAGAAGTAGAAATGTATGAACTTAAATATAATGTAATTATATTATATGAACCTCTTTCATAAACTAAATTATTACGACAAAAATATTTCCATATATTATCGCTTTTCTTTGGATTTATACAAAAAGAGAAAAAAAAAACGCTTTTTATTAGTAGTAAGCAAGAATAGGCTTTAGTAGCACGTAGTAGATGACATTTTATAAATAGACAAGCGAGAAATTTAGATTTTTTGTAAACATCTGTACACCTGTGTACACATATTCTAAAAACATTTCTAAGTCCATGAAAAAGGCGATCGAACATTATCTAATTATCAGTCCGCGAAGCATCCTAAAATCTTACAAGATAAAATAAAATTAATGTCCATTTTTATTCTTTCTACGACGTTATTAAACATATAGAATGTTATAAAAATCAATGTATTGAAATACTATTGAATTTGTAAATTGATGCCCAGTTCAAATAAATCCGATTACGTTCTCATTTTCCAATATAAATTGTTGCAGACAGAATTTATTTCCAAGAATGTTCAAATGCGGTCTTTTGTGCGCTCATGGGTACATATTATAATTCTAGTAAATAATATTAAACTGTTATAACTTGTTTTGATAAAGGTTTTCATTTACATCAACTTGATGACATTTGATGAGGGTATGTTACTTGAGAAATAGGTAATTGTATACAGTTCGCTATCACATTCTATACACATTGCATTGCCTACATTGATATTTTATGTTCCTGACAAAAAATATCGATGTTTAGTAAGGTGGCATACTTAATTAACTTTCAAATCAAAAGTTAGTGCTCTACTGTAGAGTGAAGTTAAGTAACTATAAAGTTGATATTTGTATTAAAACAATTATGTAATATACTGGCTACTCGCTCCAGCTTCGTACGGGTGGACTAGTATTATGCGTACAAACCTTCCTCGTGAATCACTTTATCTATTGCTAGAAACTGCATTAAAATCCGTTGCGTAGTTTAAAAGATCTAAGCGAGCGGATAGGGGAAGCAACTTTATTTTATATTATGTAATGGAGTGGAGGTACTGTAATTAGCATAATTATTGAAGAGCAAGCACATGTTTTTGGCTTCAATAAATGTACTGCTACTGCAAGTACATTTTGAATGTATTATCGTATCGAAAGTAGTATGAAACACGGAAGTAAATTGTATTGGTTGCAAATATCAGTGGAATCGTTATCTTTTTTTATGACAGTTGAAAATAAACAAAATAACCAATGATATTGCATTGCTGCTTACGTGATCAGTAACATATAAATGTTACGTCATAATCGTAAAAAAATAAATAGAATGAATGGAAACTAAATAATTTTAGTACCTAGAGCACAGTAGATATCGTAAAATGTCGTATTCGTATATAACTTCAAAACTGTCTATATTTTTAAAGTGTGATTCGAACAAGTTTATGTTGTTTTTAATCAACTGTGACAAGCGCTGTGAGTGATAACGCCAGTGATAGTAACTGTATTATTTTTAGATATTCTGGATTATATAATATTTTCATTTGGTAAACTCCTATAGCTTTTATGCTACAGGTCTGACTTAAAATGTATGTTATTGATGAAAACTATTCCATTACAGCAGTTTTTACGTGTGTACAGGAAATATTTATGTGTGTACGTACAAGAACAGGTAAAGTCATTTAAAATAATAAATTCTATCATATTAATGAATAAAATTTTATTTATTTCTATGTTTAATATTAACTTTTAATTTTGTAAATAATCAGTGAAATGTATCTATGACAACATACATTTATATAACATTATATTCCTTAAATATCAAACAAAAAGTAGAAAAATAAATTTGGATTAATTATAATAATTAATGCATGTAACAGTTAAATTTCTTTGTTTTAAAAAAAGAGGTCAATGTCTGACTCAGCTTAATACTGCTAAGGCACATAGTGTGCGTACTACAATGGTGTTGATATTCAGCCACGCCCCTACATTACGTGATGTTAGTCTCGGCCATTAGCAATTACATAAGCTGGAACTATTTCTACGATACACAAATACACAAATAATAGGAAAAAAGTAGTCAACCTAACGGTCCAGTGGAAATAGTCGTCGCATGTACACATAAACATGGCATGGCTGTACTTATTTCTCCTAATGTTTTGACAGCTGAGTATCGTAATTTTCAACTCGTCCACTTCTGGTGTAGAAGGTTTGTACTTGGTGTTCAATGCAGATTTGATAAAAAAGCACTATATCAAAAATATTACTACGTTTATTTGGTACGTATGTATTTTGTGTCGTCTCCGTATTATAGGCAAATGATTACAATCGATAGGAATATATATGTATATTGTATGTATTAACTAAAAAATAGAATTGTTCATTCGTTACATATACGAGTACATCGGAGAAATAATTGTCCTCTATGAAAGAATAGAAAATCATTTATTCAAATAAACTTACATTGAAGCACTTTTGAATAGTCATTACATTTTTTAATCTACCGCTCGTTCGGAAAGCTGTCTCATCACAAGAAGAACGAGCAAGAAACTTGCGTGTTGCTCTTTTAAATAATTTTATTATTACTTTACATTTTTAAGTTTAAGTGTGTGAATACAAACCACCAATTAGCACTAATTCTATTAAATACTCAAATAGAAAAAAAATATTGAATATATAACCCACTGGTTAAACAATTAATAAGAGGAAATCAGTCATAGTGATTAGAGCAGACCAGTCCCTACAAGCAGCACCCGTTCACGAGTATGACGGATGTATGCTTACCTCATAATCGAGCTAGATTGAAGTTATAAACTAAAATGGTAAGAAAAAATCCGATTAGCATATTCTGGATCTTGTAATAATGAGGCATAACTGTAGAAGTAACTGTAAGTGAACCAGTCGTTAGTGGCTATCAGTATCACTCTCAGGGGAGTGGTTTGCGCCCGCGCCACTACCCTGCTGGTCAGTCTCACTTACCAATTTAAACGCTCGCTGCTAAGGCTAACTTATTAAATTGCGACCTTCAAGTTATTCACGAAACTAGCCACGTTGATCAATGAAATTTCGCTTCATATTTTAGTAACTATTCGACTGAATTATAGGAACATAATATTTGAAATATTACATAATCTATTCATGGTTTCATTTATTGTTCAGGTGTTTGCAAAAAAAAAAAGAGTTCACATTTCGATTGTATAGTATTTTCGTAATAAGCTATATAAATTTCGATTAATATAGTTTTTTTTTAAATCGTGTTGTGTTATCATACGAGATATACTATTAAAATAATAAATTATAACGTATGTGTTTGCGATTTCGTCTTCGTTTCGCAAGACAAAAGCAAATCGGTCAAAGTTAAAAATATAATTGGTTTAAATTTATGTAATTATTTAGAAACAATTTTATATTAATAAATAAGAAAGATTTAATATATGTACGATTGTTTTCTTGTAATGAAAAGATATAAAAAATACATTATCAGCGAGAAATATAATTATAAATCTAATACAACATACTCTACGATATCTATATTATTACAAAATAAAAAAAAAACGACAATGTGAAGAAACGTTCATTTGTTTATTACATCATTATCAAACTGTAAGTTCATCAATTAATGTTAAGTGGTCAAAAGTATCTACTCCTTGAACGAGAAATGTAACGTTAAGTACAATTGGTAACAACAACATAGGCGGGGTGGGGTCACTATACTACACGAAGTATTTTTTAACAACTTGAGCAACTCAACTAAAAGCTGGTGTTATTCACCATTACATCGCAAATGAAGAAACCCGAAGTAGCCGCCTAATTGTGTAAACGGTAATGAGAAAGAGTTATTATGAACCGAAAGGAATTACCCACAGGTTTAATGTAGGTATTAAAGAGTATATTGTTATCTTTTTTATTATAAAAGTTCTAGAGATTTTGAATATTCGCCTTGTGCATATCAGAACAAAAAATAAATTCAAATGAATCGTAAAGTTAATTAGTACCGGCAGTATTTAAAGAAAACGGACGAGTCACATATAAAGTAGCTGAAAATACACTTTATAAATAAACTTCTATATAAATCATAGTGAATTTAAAAATGTTTGTGAAAGAAATAATCAAAATAATTATTGCGCATTAATTTATAACAGTGCATAATTATTTTAATGATTTCATTTGCTTATAAATACGTGCCTAGTTCTAAAATATTCATTAATGTTTTACGACATATTTGAAAATGGGTAGAAAGTAATGACGACATAAAATATAACGACATTAAGTCATGAAGAACTGTGCAACCTTCGACCGCTGTTGAGCGTTCTTTCGGCGATCTGTTGCAAAGGGGAACAATTTCGATCGCACGTGTACCGGTACTCAATGTATAGCGTAATCGCAACATTTACGGGCGGCAGTCGTCGATGCTCATTTGCGTATCTAAGTGGGCCCGCGGAGGCCATTAGCCGGCGATCGAAAGTGTCATTACTCGCGTAGTGTCGCGATAAGGAGCCACAAACGTCGTGGCGGCCGACACTACATCCCTAACGACACTACGCAACGAGTGCTCTGAGTGGACAACCTACCGCCCTCTGAACGAGACGAACATTTGGGGAAAACTTCTGTAACATTTTTTTCAATATGTTGGCTCGAATCAGTTTCAAGATATTTTCTAACGACCGTCAATAGGTGTAAATAAAAAAGTGATACCTTCTGAAACATTATATACGATTATCAATGTAAAATGCAAATCTGTTTCTAATGGGCTATTAAGACGTGATACTAATAACATGAATTGCGATACTAGAGATATCAATGTTGTACAGATTATACCCAATCAGCCATACGTTCTGCGGTATAGTACTACAGATAGGGAAAGTTGGAGAGATAATAACTTATTAAGTACCTAACTACAGACACGCTAGTCATAGTATGTGATTTCATAAATGGTTGCGAAACGCTAGCGCCATTGCGGAGTTTCGTCGTAGATTTTAACGAGATTGCCGGCAGTCGCCGTTGCTAGCATCGAACTCGCGAAAACCCCTCCAACACAAGTTTACAACTTATTAAAGGAGATCTCTCCAATTTGATATTAAAACTCGGCAAAATACTTTCCATTTTTTCTCCAGTTCCCCAACTTTTATAATTTCCGCGACTTAAATTTAAACTGCTTACATGGCAAAAATAAACAAAGTGAAGACACATATGGAATATCTTAATAAATAAATATCTCTCGAATATAAAAAAAATCTTCTAATATCTAATTTAGTCTAAAGTCAAATAAGTAAGTTGTTCTGGAGTGCTCTCCTAATTAATTATATTAATAAATTATCTTATAAATAAAATAAGTGTAATTTATATTTATGTAAATGGTATTTTTCATTCTCATTAACTATGTGAGTTTTGACATATCCATGAAAGTCACGCTACTTTTATAAAATGTTTTTCATTAGAACTACATAGTCGATAAATAAATAAATTGCGAAATTAATTACTAATTTAATGAATTAAATTTTATTTACTCAAATTCTATATCTTAGTTATATTTAAAATAAAGTGATTACCAACTTTAGAAATAAATACCAATGTCTGTTCTGTCTGTTGCCTTTTTGCATGACAAATATTTGCATATTTCTAAAGTAACTCTACTAATTTAATTTATTTGTTTAAGTGTATGGAATAAATGGTGCTATAGCGTTAAGGTTTTTTCTGGTCTTAACTGAGTATTACCATTCTGTTCTAGAATACAAATTCATCTTCCGAGTTCGTGTATGTGTGTTGAATAGAATCCTAATTAAAATAAGTAGGTATTCTGAAACCAACGTGACCAGTATGGTAACGGTGATTGATTTAGATAGTACCTACTCATATCGACTAAGGTCATCTACGACGTTTTCATCGTACAATGTTTCCCGGCATAATCTATTATTCAGGCACAACAGACAGGGTTGTCGTACTTTTTCAGCAACTTCAGAAATAGTATACCTACGTACCACGTAGTGGTCACATAATATCTTCAATATTATGTATAACAACAATGTCTTTTTATCATATTTGTTACGCGACAAAGGTGTTATACGCATATTTCTTACATAAGATATTATGTAATCTTATTAAAATGTGGTGGAAGATGAATATGATATAGATACAATAATATATGTATATGTGTATAAAAGAACTTGTTAAGACAAACTATGAAATAATCTGTATTTCTGATCAGATCGAATCCCGTTGAGCTTTGGAAGATAACGATATCGGAAAGAACTGACAGCCCTGACAGTGTAATGTGCCGGATGAGCGGATGAGCGGTGGGCATACCGGGTCTAGTCTATATTCATTATAATACAAGTCGAATCGGCGGAGGGCCGAGGATGGCGCCGGCTCGGCGGCCAACTTCTACTATGGCAGACTATGCGACCGATTAAAAATTCATTTTTCTTTGTTCGGATACAGAGATAAAGGATCGATGTGTCTCGCTAATATTCCAGCACAACATTGAAGCTTCAGATGTTTTAATATAAACCTAGTGTATTTGAAATAGTAAAAAAAAATATTTTTTTATATTAAACTGAAATTAAAAGCAATTTTTTTAGTCTACCCGATATACATTATAAAGGTACACTGTCTGGACCTTTGTACTGTTTCGAAATAATATAAAATGTGTAGAATTAAGATAAAATCTCAGCACAGTTATCTCATTTTATGTATGTAATGTATTTAATAAATAGGCAAGATATAACAAAGATTGTGGATACGTAATTTTATTAAAAGTCGAGAAAGTCTTACTCAGATTGGCATTATTAAGAAGGAACTTGAATTGCGATACGAATACGTATTTATTTCAAGTTCGTTCTATGTGAATTTGAAAACAATCCTTGTTAGATATATTTCATTGCTATAATTTCTGTAGGTAAATTCAAAATGGGTACAGTATACTATAAAAAGAGAATCATCAACATATTATAGAACCAATTTGATTAATTGTGGGTGTAATCCAGATTTAACTCATCTGAATGACATCGGAATGGACCGTCATTTCCACGCAGTGACAATTTAATATCTCTGTTATGTTACACAGATGTTTTACCACGTTGATTGTTTATCAACTTAGAAGTTGTTTTAAATTAAATATTAAGTCGATGTATGACGTTCGATCTGATAGTCTGGTGTTATAGTTTAATGCACTGCTTCACCTTCTGATCACCGCATTGTTTGTTGTTGAGTAATATGAATATTTACTATGTATTACAGAAGCACATCTTGTAAAAAGTGTATTCAAATATAAATACGAGTATATAAGCTATATAGTATAAATTTGGAGTTTGTTTGCGTTGTGTTTTATATCCATGTTCATATAAAAAATTTTGTTTGCCTGTTAGTTCATTAAAACTACATGAAAAACTGCTTATTATGTAGGGTATATATAAGTTCGTGTTCCGTATGTGATTAATTACACATAACACTATTTTCAAAACAAATATCTTAAAAGTTTATTTTAAATATTTACAATTACAACTTTCTTAGGAAACTTAACTTTTAGGCCAAATTTTTTTACAATTGGCCATTACAGCCAATTTTGGTTTAAATTAAAATGAAATTTTAACGTATAGTCAGATAAAGATAATAACAGAGTGTACAATACTTTCATCGTTAAACAATGCTTAAAAATTAAATCTGACTGACTTTAATTTTCTACTTATTATAGTACTAAAGAAATTTAATTGCGAAAAGGGCAACGGCCAGTAACGATGCACTCGTGTATTTATTAGTTAGTCTTTATGGAATTGTAAGTTACTTCGACACATAAATAAAAGCGATCCGACCTAGGCAAATCTTAAATGCATCTGAATAACCATATAGCCGTCTTCAATACATAACTCACGTATCTAAAATAAAAAGGTGACAAAGAAAGCCATTTGTTTAGGTATTACGCTATCGGCTCACAGCACGGCGGCGACGGCGTTGGTTTTCTTGTCCGGTCGATTTTTCACCAGACGCCTCTCGATGTGACTAGCCGAAATTGGGAGAAATAGGCGGCCATTTATTTATATTGGGCATGCTTAAATCGTGGTGTACTTTGAAAGTATGTCCAATTCAGTTGACTGGATCTTATGAATGAAATATTATAATAAATGGAACCTATAAAAACATGTCGCTTCGAAAATAAGTGAATCTAAATAACTGCTACTGTAGGTGTTATTTAGAACAACGATAGGGTTATTTTGGAGATATAAATCAGGCTAGCTTTATATTCCCTTCACAACCGACAGCGGAGCCTTGGAAGCTATTACAGTAGCCGTAATGAGATTTAGAGCGCTCATATAAAGTTATTTATGTGCAGAGCGCGACTTCTGTGCTGGTAGAAGCAGTGTCTCAGCTCCAAAGCACATTAGGTTAACTATATGTGTATATAATATAATTTTCCTAATAACGATTCATAATGTACTTGCATAAATATTTGACGGCGTCGGTGGACTAGCGGTTTAGCACACCGATTTGCTTCCAATGGTCTCGCGTTTGACAAACATTTGTATTCACGAATATGATGGTTTGAATTAGTCTAGGTGTTTATATATGTTACGTACATATTTACAAAAAAATGTATTCAACTATTTCTAACCGCACGTATACGTTCAGCTTAGCTTGGGAATAGATGGCCCTGTGTGAAAACCATGGAAGGGTTGCAATGACTAATAACGTAAGTTTTTTTTTATTTTACGTGGTAAATGGTAACTTCGAAGCATTCTAAAATTTTGTACATATAATTGTTGATATTTGTCATTCTCTAGTAGTGGGGTGTGTAGTGTAGTCATCCATTATATAACCTAATCTATAGTAACGACACTGATTTGCAAACTTATTCACACTTATTATATCCATGTAGGTATTACTTACGATATAGATTAGCTGGATATGCAATATGCAACCGTCAAAAACAAACGCTTTTATATTTTTCTTTCTTTTATAAATTTTTAATTTGTCTGCCTTTGACGGGACTGAGAAGGCTTTTATTTCTGAGCAGAGAACACACATTTCAGGTCACATTGGAGTTAATACATGTTAGATGTGTTTCTGTAAAGTTTTTGTCATTAAAGAAAGTGCCTAAAATGTTCGGGCGAGACGTAAATGAACCATAGAACTCCTTAATAGTAAAACACATATAATGCAAATTTTTAAGTACTTATGTACGTATTAATTACCTTGTCCTATATACATACATACAATAAAAAAGAGGTAAGTAGAACAGATACCCCACTCCTACGCTACCGCTGATGTTGTTAAGTCAGTCAATATTATTTGAAATAACGAAAACTATCGCTGACACGCACGGCTCGTTTGGACAATGGCGCCAGCCCTATTATTTATTATTATTTTTATTCGAGTAGGTGAATGATCGATCGTGTGGAGGGTTCGCGGATACGGGACTGCTTTGTTCGGCGCGAGATTAATCACACGCCCCTACATATGATGGAGCTGACTAGAGATATTCATTAGCGGCAACTGATCGCCAAACCCATACACTCCACTCCTATGTATGCTGGCAAACAGCGATCTATTTTGTACTTTAGAATTGTTCCCGAGTTTCGTAGTACGTAAGAGTATTCAAAATTGTAAAAACCAAACGTCAAAGCGGTCATTACAAGTCGGTGCACGTACGAACTACAATTTATTCGAGCCATTTAAGGAATAAAATAAATTTCGTGCAGTTTTACCTTTTCGAATGGGATACGGAAGAGCAGACTCAGGGTGTATTAGTAGGTGGCACTGTATGACGCCACGCTGAGTCGGCGTTTAACCGATTCCACATGAGCCTATATAGCTATATCGATTTAATTTTTTCTGTATCTAGCTATGACCGATTTGCATTAGACTTATTTCGATCGATTATCTCTTGCGACCTTGGTCACTCGTGACGTGGTGATCCATTGATTTAGTAGTAATCGGTTTAATCATTTGGTTATTTTTTTCGTTTTACTGTGTTTTATGTCAGTACAGGCAATATGACAGAGCATAATCTAGAGTAAAAATTTACTCTTCATTCTCAATTACTCATGTTCGCGTTTTGATCGAATCATAATGATCGCATTCAAACATGGTATATGCATTTTTATTGCTGTTCCAGATGAGATTAAATTATTATTATTCATTAATAATTTTGTACGTGTCTCAATCTAAAACCAGCTTTATTAACTTGAACTCGAACTGAGCAACGTGCATAGGCATTAGAAAGTTTCAGTGCAAATTTAGCCGCAGTCAAAGTAGACACTTTTCGTTTAGTTAAGTCATCCATTTAAAATTCTCTGTAGGCAATCTACATCAAAGTACTATAGTGTAGTAAGTGATGGATATGTAGTATTAAATAAGTATATAATTTAACAGTCACTAAATAAAAAGATCTTAAAAGAATAAAAAACGTAATATATTAGTTTTAAAACACAATTACATTGTATAACCATCATACAGTATTAAAACTTCAAAATTATTATTAACCTCCAATTATGGTTCTTAGAAAAATTTGTTCAGTTTCATGATCTATCATTTGTTTAGGTACTGTATATATGATTTTGTTTCTACACATATTAAGTATAAAATAATATAAAAGCTCTTCATATGTAAATTTTTAGTTGCAGATGCCTACGATTCCGGCGTAAATGGTGTCATGGACCTCAGCTAAAGCTATAGTTGGTAACGCGATAGTGCAAACAAACGTTTGGACATCAAGCCTCGTGATGTCAATTAAGCTAATTAAACACACAGAGGGGGCGAGTAGTCGCCAGACCCCCTTTTAGCGGCATTCATCCACTGCTTCCCTTAACTGACGCATCATTTTAACAATGCTTTTTCTCACAAATCAGGAAAACAATGGTCTAATTACACAACAAAGGGCATTTGCATTATTGTGCATATTTGTCGATATTATGTTTCTGCGATTTCTTTGTCAACGTGTGATATAAATCAGAAGGATCATGTACGCCAACCGAGTTCGGTATCAACAAAGTGAAACTTTAGAAGGCAAACGATAACAAAATACGCAAACACAATGAGGAATACTCCGCGTTAGTGGTAAGTAATTACTCGCCGATGAAATTATGGAAATGAGCGGTGAAAAGACAAATAATAGAATGAG
Organism: Achroia grisella; assembly: GCF_030625045.1. Classification (NCBI taxonomy): domain Eukaryota; kingdom Metazoa; phylum Arthropoda; class Insecta; order Lepidoptera; family Pyralidae; genus Achroia; species Achroia grisella. Next base: position 1,031,014 of record NW_026713045.1, on the reverse strand, counting down.
TGCTAACAAGAGATAAGACACGGCTTAATTAATAAAGTTGGCGAGCTTGTCTTGGGGTGGCGCGCTACGGAGACGCCTGCGACTCTGAATCCGAATCGGATAATCGCATTCACTTAATTGAGCGTTAGATTGACGCTATCGGATCTGTGAGCCAGTTGATGACAGTTGTCTAGGCACTCGGCAAATTGTATCCTGTCTGTTAATACTGCCAAATCATAGTATCGAGACAAACAACCACAACACGAGAAGAAAAGCCAACCGTAAGCGGAAGAAAAAAGTTAAGAGATAGAAACTGACATGGGATAAAATCGAAGATTCTGTTGGCCAAGCAAGTAATAGGAGCTGTAGAAAAATAATACAAAGGGTTGCAAGCGTGCGTCATATTTCTGAAAGTTTTAACGAGAGGGCGACCGTTACCAAAGGGAGTAAGTAGGGTGCGTGTCACGCGAGCTTCCATCAATGTGTTTTGAACTGTCATTGTCTGTAGGACATTGCGTATTATCTGTATAATATTTAGATATCTGTAAAACTCTTTGTATGTAAATACGGGGATTTCAAATATAATAGTTTGCAACACCTCTTTTGTTCTAAGCCTGGCATTTTCGAGGAACAGGTGTCGTCCAAGCATAACTTTATAGAGTGGTGTGATTTGGTTAATTATTTTTTATTGGCTAGAAGAAATTAATATAAATATTAAAAATCTAACCATTTAAATATTTTTAAAGGTTTCTTAGGATTAATGAAATGTTGAGCTAAATTAGAACAGAAAACTATTTATATATATACTATAGTTTGCAGGGATAATCTATTTTTATAAGGTTAGGGCAGCATTATGAGTGCTGTGGACCGCTACTACTTTGAAGAATCGTTAATGTCGTGCTTTAGTAATATTTTCATGTGAGTATTAAGATTAGTTTATAGAGTGTAGTAACAGAATGTGAAATATTTATATTAAGATAATGTATTTATAAAATATCTTATCCCATATAATGATACATAAATTACTATCCAGACAATAATGCAGCGTTAATGATTCAAGTCAAGGTTATGAGTCGTTAGTTTACACAGGTGTGTTGACGGCTGACGGAAGCCGACGTCATTATACTTATACGCACACATACTGAGTCCATATCTTGTATATGAGCTTGTTTGCAGTTGAGCAGCACAACTGAAGTTATTTTGTAGACTTGTAACTTGTCAAATAAGAAAAAAAAAAGAAATGAGCATTGTAGAGACGTTAGATCCCGAATTAATAGACCTTTTCTATTAATTCGGGATCTAACGTCTCTACAATGGATAGGAAGAAATAAATCTCTGTATTTTAACTTATATTATAATGGTTCATTGGCGTACCAAATTTAAATTCATTCTGTTCAGAGTTTTAATTATAATTTCATATGTTATTTTAGTAAGACTTATTCATATACACTTAATATACGTCCCAAAAATGTCAAGGATAAGAAGCTAATTATTAAAAAGATATTTTTTATAGAACAAGAGGGAAGTCGGCGACAGAGTGACTAAGTACATTATAAAAAGTGTATTTACACTCGACCTCACGCGGCGGGCGGAGAAACTTTCGTTTCGGGCGCTTTATGGGCGGAAAAATTGAGAAAAGTTGGAGCGTAACGGCCGGTGGCGACGCGGAATAGGGGCTCGGGCGACGGCGAGTTTAATATAATATGTAAATCGAACGGCAACATCTCGACCTCACGCTCTCCTCAGTAGATACACGCCGAACTCATATCGTTGCCTGGACGTATTACATAGGGAGTCGTAAATTATCGTGCAAAAGGCAAGGCAGCAAGTTTTACGCTTTACACTGGCGCGCTATGGATGAGGCTGCATAAGCGAAGGAAGAGCGAGCAAGGGTTACGAGCCTATGAATGCAAATGAGCGTCGCTGCGCGGGTGGAGGTCGGTTTATCGGTGGCCATTTACATAAAACCCTAGAAAGCCGGCCGGCGAACTCGCTTACCCGCCTATTGCCATGGTCATATGTTGATAATAACTATTTTGAAAAACGAAGACACCACAACCTCAATACAGCACAGGAAACTGTGTACAAATAATTTATTTAAGGCGTTAATATGATTTGACGATAAGTTGTAATTATAATATGAATAAACGAAAACGGATTGATATTTGTAACTTAGGTAATTTTCGTTCATAGCAGACATTTATCAAACGTCCCTTAAATGGAAGTTATTCCTAACTTTTTTGAGGTCTATAAAGGTACAGCTAACTAGTAGATTTCTTTTATCATTTGTGAGTTAAGATTACCTAACTCACTTTTCACCGAATCCACTTTTCCTTGAAAACGGCTGTTATTTATATTAAAGCTTTCTTGTAGGTAGTCCCATATATAATTAATGAAGATCTTTATAGTTTTTAATTTATACGTAATAATGCGATTGAAGTATTTTTTGTCGTGGGGTGAACACGGTATTATTGATGGAGTGGGGGCCGCTCGTATCCTTATTGAAAGGATTCTGTTTATTCAATTTAGTATATAAACAGTTTATAATAATAATACTGTGTTGGGGACGTGCCGTTGACATGATCATAAAACGTCAGCAAGCAGTGTACGTGTATTGCCTATCGTGTACAATTTATATAGGAAAACTAAGATGCGTCCTTTAAAAACATAGAAGCAATCTCCCATTTTCTGTTTTATACACAAAACAGAAAATGGGAGACAGTATTTAGAAGTGCAGATGCAGAATGTTATATGCTGTTTATTTCCTTCGAGCTCTATCACTACTCGGATCTGCTCGTAAAACCCTCGGGTTCGAGCATTGTTTTATTATCGAACCCTATTTCTGTAATCCTGGGCAATGACGTCGCTTCACAATCTGTCGCTATTCATTAAGTCCCACTGACCAATTGTAATCTGAATTTGTACCGTACGTGCTCAGAGGTAACTCCGAGGGATTGGAATATTAGGAACCTTTATATACAAGCGTTTTATATCTAGTATTAGAAAAGAACCACGGTATTAATTTTAATTATGATACTACTAATAAAACACCTCTGATTGTGTTAAAGTAATCTAAAGCAGTCGACGGTTGACCCAAAACTTTCTTGCTATGATGTTTACAAGGCATCCAACTTTACAAAAACAACGATACATCAAAAGCGAGTTACGAGTTAACTGGCGCTATCCGTTGCGGCCCACGCCGAAATTTCGATTTAAGCTGACACGGGTTAGGGCCAGTCGCTCTGAGTTCTCCTTGTTGCCTTTTCAAAGTTAGACTCTTAATAAAAAAATTATATACAATCCCTAATCATATAAAATCAAATAGATATAAATATAATAGATTGAATAACCGTCAAATAACAAAGGTTCTGAAAGACGAGTTCTTTGTGAGTATTATGTGTAATGTACCTCGTGTGAGCAGCGAATCATGAGAGCAGTACGTTTCTTTAATACTCACGTGTCCGTTCAACAAGTAGGGCATTGAAAGAAACGAAGGGAGGAGCGTGAAGAGGACCGACGAAAGGCGGAGCTTTCTGAAAAACCAGTAATGTGGCCTCAACACTTAAGAGATGTAACGGTCGCGGTCGTTCTCTTGTTGCCATGAGATTATGAACAGATGTTTCCCTGTTACTTACATAACATAGCAAAATAATTCGTAAGCCCTTTAAAGTCTGTACCATGTTTATTGTATAGAAATTACAAAGCGATGGAGTTTACACACAACGATTTGTAGAGAAAAGTTGATGTTTAAATTTTACGCAGACAGAGGAGCCCCGGGAAGACAATAAAGAACCTAAAGTGTACGGTTTAAAACTTTTCGCAAAGCGAAACACTGATGCGACGCCTCGAAAGTTGCAAGACGAAGCCGGCGGCGGCGATGGCGCGCGGCGGGGCTCTCTCCACGATCCCGCTGTCAAAGTAAGAAATATTACCGCTTGGGAAGGCGCGCACATTCCTCTGCCAATTGGTGAGTGGTTACAAAATGGTATTATTAAACCTAGCTTTTCAGAGTATGCAAGCCCATTAGTATTAGTTAGAAAAAAAGATGGTAGTATAAGAGTCTGTGTTGATTACCGTAAAATAAATAAAAAAATTGTTAGGGATGAGTTTCCCAATCATTGGATCGATAAACTTTCTGGATACACGGTTTTTAGTAAATTGGATCGAAAACTACTTAGCTACGTATACTTATCGGATCGCGGACCATAATTCGAACTAAATGAATCCACATCTGATATACATATATATGTACATACATTATTTATATTATACACAAATATACTTTTTATTACTAAATTAGCAAGATGAACGGTAATAAATTGAATATTATAAAGTGTACATTTTATAATAACATTTAATTTCTCTTTACCAAATAACAACAAGAAATTCAGGGTAATGTCAGAAAGTTTACATGTACCTATAACTACATTATTAAAATGTCAAGTGTAATGCACATTTCAATACTTAAACCAAATTAATGCAGCAAATCCGGCGTACCAACAATTTAAACTTAAATTACATTTTATGAAAATAACCGTTGGTATGTGGTTATATGGGCAACTATATGAATACAATACAGATTTAAAATCACAATTTCTGGAACTTTGTTTCATCCTTTTTAGACATTTCATCATTTTATATTATAAAGAGTTGTACGGCACGTCAAACGTGAAGAGATTTCACAAAATCTGTATATTTATATCAACTATGTAAATCGGTGATCATAACGCCGTTCCGGCTGAATAGTAATCCTATTCCTGAAACAAATTAATATGCTCATCGACAGCCGCGTCACTAGATTATGGCGCGTTCATGGCGCAATTGTATTTTAAGTGTATTATCCAATTTGGTAGATATTGTGCGTGCAGTAATCCATGGTGGTGAAGCACATTCGAACGTTTAGTCGTGAGTAGCGGTAAACACCACAATGCCGGCATTATCGTACGCCGATGTGCCGAACGGACGAACTTAATAGATTTTGTAGGCGCTGCATCCGAAACGGTCGGCCTATTGCGAACCAACCGGATTATCACTCGCATGTGTTTAGTGTGGAAATGTTGTTTACACTGAATGTGCGGGTATAAATAAAATACCATATTGTTAGATCACAAGTAGGCCGTGTAAATTAGTGTTGATGGTAGCAAATAAAGTTCGGTCGGGTGTCCAGACTTTAAATATCTTCATTAGAGGTAGGAAGTGCTGTCCTCTAAGATTGAAGAGTCCTCATCGCGAGTTTTGGAGTACCTCATTATACCGGGTAGAATTACCTAACTGTAGTAAAATATTGTAATAAAATTCTAATAAATTTATTTTTCTTTGTTTATAAATTAGGTAAATTAAGCTATACATTTATCGTGAGTGTTTATACTTCTTTGTGATTTATTAATATTACCACGCTGATATTTAGATAATCTATGTGACTGTTCTTGTTTATGTACTTCTAACGACGATGTATGCTAGGTTTGCAGAAAAGAAAATGTTGATCTGTACGTGTAATTGTGTTTCTATCATAACATTAACACTGACTAAAAACCAGTACATTTTTATAGAATTCTATTGAATTTCTACTTACTACATTTGTATTTTTTTCCACAGTTTGCTAACATAACCAAAATAATAATAAATAAGTACATTATTATTACAAAATTTATTTGAAAATTCATTGAAATTAACAATATACTAAAAAAAGGACCATATGCAAAACCTATAAATAAAGCAACGCACAACTGTATAAAGACTGAAAAGAATTAATAATTTCTGTTTTCTATAGTAAAATTTGAAAAACGGTCTTACTTTGTAACTTAAATCCCTGGCTATACCGTATTATGGAACAAAGTTGAAAAAAATAAACGATTTATTGTTTTATAAAATATTAATTTGTTTCTTATCTTTGCAATGGATTATTCGAAAATGACTAACTCATACTTTTATAGCAACTGCTTATCGATAATTTATTTACAACATTAAAGTTCTCTATGCGGAGTAAGACGATAAATATTAATACATTAAAATGTCTGACAATTTAATGAATATTTAAAACCTAATTGATTCTGTTAGGGTATTTAAAATGATAACGCTTTGCACAATGCCTTAACATTAGTACAAAGTGCAAATCAGAATCAAGTTCGTATTAAAATAGCACAAATAATTAAAATTGGCGCACAAGCCATTAAAAGCGCAGTTTATAATAGGAGAGCGCACGTTGGAGCATTCTTCATGTAGGCAGTTAAAGAGTTGGAGGGGCGCACTTGAGCACGAGTGCGTACTGTAGCGGCGCCATCCGCCACCTCGCGTCTAACGAACCTACCGACAAAAACTGCTCCACTTCAGCAGTCTACAATGTTCAGTTCAGCGGCAGCACTGTGCTGATTGGTAATGAATAAAAACACTCATACTAATGGCTAATCTATGCAAAAGATTCATATAAATAATAGGTGTTACAGAAAGTCTACTTTGGTCTATCGGTACTTTGTTGGCATTTCAAAAACATCTTACTTTACAAGCTTTATATTATCTATCTGCTTGAAGGGTGAATAAGGTGATGGTACACAAGACCATGTGACAACCGTTATTAATTAATATAGGCCGCTTACCATTGAGGTTTACGTGAATTATATGTTATTGTATGTATAAACATATATACAATATTATAATTATATAAAAATTAACTCGTCCTCTTCTTTTCTCTTCCGCTTGCTGTGCCCAACAGGGTCCATAATTTATCTACTTTGAATTATATCTATCTATCTATTTACTGTAAAATTATGGAAGGCCAAGCTTAAATAAATAATTCAATGTCCGCCAGCTTTATTGCCATTCGTGTTATATCAAATAAACGTGTCAGTAAATATAAGAAAAATAATGACCTTTTTGCAGTGAAATACTGTCCTACTTTACTCCGGTAAAGGTAGCGAGGTCTACTAAACTAACATATTAAAAGAAAACAATTGAAAGAGTGATTCATTTTATGTTGTTCCGCAAGAACCGTAAAAGACAAATGATCCAAAGCACGCGACGGAAACCCGGGTCCAGATTTTAATATCGAGATTGCGGGAACGATCGCGAGATCATTAAAGTGGATACATCTGAATCGGGGAAAGCGTTTAAGCTAGTTATTTCGACTGAGGAATAATATTTTTCCAAGATACTTTTAATTCATATAAATAATAATATTTGTGTGCATTTTAAATCAAATTACATATATATACTTTTGACGTGCTCTGAAAAAATTGAAAATATTTAAATAAATTTAATATTTTATAGCTGTTACAAAATGATAAAAATGTATAAAAATACAATAATATAAGAAGCTATTTTCATAGAACAAGTTCTTGCATTATGCACAGATATATTTCTCTATCGCGCACCGCTTTGTTTATATATTTAAAGCTGTTTTCATTCAACCACGTTTGTTTCTAGCGCAATTGTTTGTCTTAATCCTTCATATAGTTTTACGCGATTTCAACTCAGTACTACTTACTTACTTACATCTATAACATAAAATTACATTACGGTCACTAACTGAATGTCATACTGGTTCTTCTAGTTTTAGAATATAATTAAAATTAATTTAGTTAAAACTTAAAATTACTCACATACGATTACCAATAATCGTATGTGAATGTCAATATGAATTGTTTATAATTGAATAACGAATTTATGAATTCAATTACACACTAATGTATTGTACTTGAAACATTTCTTCTTTATTCTACAAGAATCAATTACAATACTTAATGCTTTATTTAGTATTCTAGGAGAAAGTCAAAACGATTTGTTTTATTTTATGCTTATTATATCTCTGAACTATGTGTTATAAAGATGAAAACGATACATTTAGTTTTTTGTTTAATGAATAACATACGGCAAGCGAGTCGACGTCAGCATCTAATGCTGACGTATTAAGGTGGGACTTCTGACACGAGATTCAACAAAAGAACTAGATAAACTAAGCATAGGTATCAAGAAATAAGATAATAAGTTTAAAAATAAAAACACACTGTAGACGTTTTTTCTATATTATTCATGTGAAGAAGTAGAACGATTACGATAATTTACTGATTAGATAATAATGAAAGTAGCTTTACGGAATGTAATCAGTAATAAATATTAGTAGAATCGAATAACAAAATTTCCCAGGGATATTATTAAAAATATGCACAACGAATGTATACTTGTACGAAAACGTGAAAAGGATGCGTCTACCTTCAAGTGGACAAAGAGGACGCAGGAGCGCAACGAAACCGGTTATGCCTGTTTATTTTGCACACATTCCAGTCGGTTGGCTGGGAGCGAGAGAGAGGATGCTCTGGAGCGATCCGGAATTTGATTTCTCCAAGCTATAAATGCCCTTGAATCGCTGACCGTGTTTCAGCGCAACTTAACTAAAATAATAATAAAACGTTTCCATGTTTTCTTAATACATTATAAATGAATATGCAAAAATGCTAATGTATTTTTACTTAGTATTTATATACACATGTAAAGGCAACTTTTAGTAATTAATTAATTCACTAATTTCAGTACCTACCAGTTACATAAAAATGCATGCATTGCATGATCATTTATTTTTTCCTGTTTTTACACGAACTGTTCTTTCTTGTTTTTAGAATTGAACTACGTAATATGGAATACTAATAGAGTAATAAAAATAAATAGTACAAGTAAATTTCATATGTATTGTACAATAATTTAAAGAACTACTTATTATATTATTACGAATTCAGACATCCGCTACTTCGATTCTGTTTCAAGAGCAAATTATGTGCAGTAAGTAATGTGACTTTTTGCATGTTTTAAGTATAGGTAGTGTTAGCCTTCTTCATCCTGAATTATGTACGACTACTGCAGATCTGGTATACTTGATAAGGTTAGTAAATAAATTTAATTTAATATTAATATTCTTTGTAAAGGATAATAAAACTAGAATAAAAATATTAGACAAGTAAGAGCATTGGCATCTATTAGGTAGATGTGCGTCAACAGTGACCGTCGGGTGTCGACACACAACTCAGTTGGGAATAATGTAGTGTTACAAATGTCATATTCAGCAGGCTACGAGCCTTGTTTATTTGTGTATAATTCGGGGAAGCTCCTGGGAAGAGAATCTCTTTGCCGCGAATCATACGGGTTTCATGTCACGTCTGCGATGAGAATTCACTTTAATTGGCAAATAATACGTAGGCCAATTAAGGATGCTAAGTCGGGTGGAGCGCGCGTGACATGACTAGCGAATGTATTCAATTATGCAAACCGAGACGCGAAAGAACAGTGCAGGTTCGGTCTTTTCTTTTATTGACCCATCGACTACTAAGTGCAATTTGTACGAAGCGTGTTAAATTTTTATTCGATAGAAACACTTTATTCGTCATTCACATAGACACGCCTTTCACTTATTCAGGAGTTTACAGCACCTACATGTTACTTACTTTCACTTGAAAAAAATGAACATTACACTGTAGAATATTCGTAATCAATTATTGGAGGAGCATTATCGGCAATAGGAATTTATCCTTTTAACTAGGTAAATCCCAATAGATTGAGCGTACCAGAGGTAGACTGTAAAAAATCGGTTTAAGTATATAGGCGACGCGAAGCTTACCGTTCGTTATACATTAGGTGGGCGGTCACCGATTTTGCTATTCCAATTCCAAAAAAATCATCTCCACGCAATTCCTCCGGAAGACTTTCGTGATTAGTTTTTATTTATTATTCGTATTTGTATACCATGCGAGTGATTTCAACCTTCACTTATTTGCTGCTGTCGTATACAATTTATCATTCACAGAAAAACTATTGTTATACTCAGCGTATCTGTTTGGTAGTGGATAAGGTGTTAAGTAGAAAGACAGATAACGATACGCGCAGATATTGTGAGAAACGAGAACGAGCAGCTGAGAGTTGCGCTATTTGCCCCAGGGACATCGCAATTGTCATGTAAAGGCGTCGTTGGGGCTAAAACGTGGCATATCGAGCCGGGCTTTGCCTCCGGCTGAAAATGCACTTTTGCGAAAACGATTGCCTGTCGATTTGAGTTATTCAACGTAACGTAGGAATGGTGACCTAAGTATGAATAACGTTTTGCTCAGAAAATGTAACAGATGGTAATTTATATGAACTTTGTAAATATTAAAATAAAGCGATACTTCGGATTATCCATTGTTGTACATAACTACTTTACGCTATGATTTTGTAGTTTCCGATGACACAATTAGATGATATGAGACAGGGGTAAAGGGTCTAATCTTATCTTGTTTGCAATTTAGATCTTTGCAATTATAAAAAAAAATAGTATGAAGTTGACATCGGTCATCGTTAGCAATTATTCCTTCCTAGGACACTGCTTTAGTTATCGCACTGTCACAAAGTTGTCCCTGATGTAATCGTTACGTCGTGGTTCTATAGCCGCTGAATTCGTCGCGTATGGTGTTATGCATGATGCCCAAGGTCGAGTTCGATACAATCCGCATGCAAATGAGCACAGATAAGTTGAGCTCATTACGCTCGATACTCGCCGCCAAGACATTGCTAGTACCATTACGGGGCCAGTTGAAGAAGTTGCCGTTATATTATTACGCGGATATATCGAGAAAGAAGGTTAATGCTGTCAAATTACTCGCATTGTTTTAGCTAGCCATTGCTATAGAGCTAGTTTATTGAATCACATAAAAAGTTGGAAACAAAACAAGAATTGTGGTATAGGAACTACTTGTTGTGTGATGTAACTGACTGAATTAGGAATTGTAATATCTATCCTTATAATGACAACATTGTGGAGAACTTTTTAAAGTTTACAATATCAGTATAGGAAACTTTGAAATAGTGTTCTGTGTAGTAAATATAGAATCGTATAGAAATATACGTATATTGAGATTAAAAAAGAAAAATGTCCATGATGGAAGTCCAAGGAGTTTCTTATCAATTGTAACGGCCTAAGTGCATTGAGTAACTTTGGACCTATTTACGTGATTTTCCACGTTGCTGCTGGAGACGTGTCTCTCGGGCCTCACCGTTTAATTAAAGGGCGGTGGGTTGAGGGTCGGGGGACGGGGATCTAGGAGCAAGGCATAATGGCGGCGCAATATCGGATGGAAATGCGCGGCATGTAGGAATGCGCCGCACGCCCGCCCCTCCTCATTCGCGAACGATTCGTGGTATTTTTTATTGACGGCTCTTGAAATGCTGGCAAGAAAAGTCCATTTAGTATCCGTATTATCAATCATAAAATCATAATTACACTTTCCTAAACGATCAATCATGTTTACATAACAGAGGTATTAGGTGTTATAAATTACGATTATTATAACAGGTGTAAGCTTCGACTGAAATTGGTATAAAAGTTTATAAAGTTGAAAGCGCTATCTAAAAATATACTTTGCCTAATGGACAAGGCACGACAGTATTTTTCATCCGCGCTGTGCGCCGGTGGAAAGATTAAATTTAGACTGACGTTTTTAGGAAGCACGAATTCAGTGGTGAATATTCGTGTGTTCCATACGAAATTCGTTTTATAGTACTGTAAATGTGAACATTCCTCATAAACATGACTACGAAGTGAGATAAAAATTTAGAAATTTTACGTGCGTCTCAATGATGACAGTATGTGTTGTAGTGGGTGATAGGGTTCACCTATTTAATTAATTAAGTTAATATGCAAAATAACTATCTGTATAATATCGAAATATTCGTCTGGGTTTGGAGCCTGCAAAGAGTGCGAACAAAATGTAAGTACCTACGGCAATATGAACGGCGAATGGCGAAATCTGAGAGCGAACGGAACGTGACACCCCACTTATCACACGATGTGAAAGTCGGACATCTTAAATTCTGTAATTTATAACTACGTAACAAGTCTGGATCCGAAGCGATCTGTTATCCATATTTTTAACGTTTTTATTAAAACCACATAGGATAAAATAGTAAAAATGTAGAATCTGTCACTTTGCTTGGCTGGTATCTTATTGTCGTGGATCTTTTAACATACTATTAGAAAAATCTTTGAAAGATGATAATGATATTATTCTTAAATTTAATTAACATGTACGTTTCGCAGAAAATATATATTAAGAAAGGTATTATAGATGAAGCGAGCACAATTAAAAGGGAGAACGAATTTTTATGCAGCAATTAGTTGATTCAAGCTGCCGTTTAATCTGGGTCAGATTAAGTGATTTTTAAAAACGAATGCAAACGATAGCTCTTGTGGCATATAGGATAAATTTAATTAAGAACGGCGAATAAACAGACGGAACATATATATCAGAATAATTTGCCATTCCTAATACAAATACGTAGTCGATATTAAATATTTAGTAGATATGCAAATACACCAGATAAATAATCACTATTTTTAAATGAAAGTAACTATTATATTTCACCTCACATCTACATGGCAACAGTTCAATTTAGAGAAAACAATATGTATTTATTAGAGCATATTTAAGGTCGAAGCCAGCACTACACTCGTGGAACCTGAAGTTGAATGCTGAATTAGAGTTCAAAAATAAATTAATAGCATGTCGAGAAGACTCAACTTCTCTAAATAGGTATACCTATATGTCATTTAAATATAAATAAATTCTAGGAATAATATGATAGTTGCGACGAAAATTCGGTATACCTACTTTTGTTCCAATGTAACAAAACAGAAATACAACAGAAAAGTTTTGCAATATCGAGTGCGTCGGGTGAATTGCTGGAAGCAATTTATACTTTCCAAGAAGTAAGGATGGCGGTGTGCCACTTTGCTAGCTAATTTTGGATTTTACACTTTGTAATTTTATATTTGTAATGTTACGTAATATTATATCTGCAGGTGCTTGACTATGAACTTTAAAACGACTCGGTAAACAATGTTTGCAACACCTTTAAGAGAATTAGCAATGCTAAATAAATGATGAGTCTATGATTCTGAATAGAACTAAGAGAGAATATATATAAGTATAATGTGGCAGAACCGACAAATGCTTAATGCGATGAAAGTGAATGAGTGGGCGGCAAAGTAAAGACTATGTTCGGGTTGTTTGCAATCGTACACCATCAATCGGTGCATTCATCACGACCCACGAGAATCGAAGTCCGCAAACCGAGTTTCATCCACCCACTAGTACTTTCACTAATGCATATAATAATTATACAGGTATATTTTGTGCGTGCCACATATTAGCAGTTAATATTTCAAATTTTCTTTTTATGTGAAAAAGTATACATTTCTGTGATGATGCTACTAAAGATGGGAGATCTACATTACTGTCGAGTAAAGTAATGCATGAAAATATATGTTGCTGATGTTTCAAACGTAAGCCGATTCAAACATAAAAGTTTATCTTGTTTGCCGAAAATCGGAATAAGGAAAAGGGAAGCTATTACATAGACTACATATGTTTGAAGGTTAGAAATTTGGGAATCATACAATAATCGAGGTTTTACTTTCAGACAATTAGCAATTATAACTCACTCGGTGTAGCACAAAAGTACGTATATTTTTTTAAAGAACTCAGACAGATGGTATTTATAAACTCTATTATAAAGAGTAGTGTTTACACAGCATATAGATTCTGTATATAAGATGAAACGTGATTTAGATTATATATAGAAAACTTTAACTATATATTAAATACAATATTCTGAATTCCGCCGCTATTGAGTTCAATTAAGTTTTGATTTGAATTTTGATTTTGTAGAAAAGCTCTGGTAATATACAGTCATAGTTTGTTAATTTAATAATAACAAAGTATTAACTCAAAATAAAATTGAATTTAAAATTAAGCTTTATAAAGGAGTTAATTTATAAATATGCTCACGATTGACTCAGGGCCATTTTAATGTCATATGCAAGATAGGCTAAAGGTGACGCAGATATGTCGAATCCGGTTCGATAGTGTGGCTAATCGTTCATCGGTTGGTGTAACACGTATGGTGAGGTAAGTGAATAAGGTAATAAGCTCTGTTTAATCAACACAACACGAAGCCTAATCAAATATGACCCCCTCGTCATATCGCGTAATTGAAGGCTTAATCACGGTAGACGTTTCGCGTAAACGTGGGCGTGGGGTGTCGCGGGATGCGAGATGCCGAATTGCAGGACGAATAGCGGTTTTGTTTGATTAGAGCCCGATTACATCGATGACTTCGTAGTGTCGGGGTAATGCGTGAATGTACCAAAGTTGTTGTCACCTTTTATATATTAAAGCGAGTTGAAGAAATTTATGAAAGTACACGAAATATTTCGATTATCCATCAAACTATATTCCACAAACTTCATTTAACTTATTATATGTGTTAGGGGGAATATTAATGAAGATATTTTGATTTATATTATAATTTTTAAATTTCTGATATGTCCTGAAATATAAAATATATTGAACTACGAGAACTGATTGATAGAATAATACGCTACTGCTGCTAATAGCTACTGTTTTCCACAAATAATCCGCTTTTGCATATTATTCTTATGAAGAATATTAAAAAGAAAAATTAAATTGTTACATGCTGCTGTCTTAGGACTGAGTTGTTTTTGTAATAATATATGAGACTAGCAAATATGGAAATTAGGAATACACAGGGCAAGGCGGAGATTATTGGTTCCGCAATACGAAATATTAAGTATTTTTGTAAACAGCAATTTAAATAAATAGTACAATTTACAATTACAGTAGATCATTATGGTCAACAAAAGATTAAGAACGGGTTAAATCATGTGTCATGTGGATTACTTAAATTTGTCGGAAATAAATGTTAACATTTTAGATATAACGATAGGAACGATTTTTGTTCACTAATGTACCAGTATAGTTCCTAAGAGCGAGTAAGGAATTCCATTAGATATGGGGGGGTAGGGGAGATACGAGGACATGTGATAAGGTTTCGTTGGCGTTGCGGCAGACGAGTGGGTCGAGCGATGGTAGTGCGGCGACGCGTCATTGTGCGGAATGTGCTAGCGCGATAGGCGATACCAGAATGCACAAAGGATGCACAATACAGCGTACATACTCCCTCATTGTTTAACGTCACGGGGTTCATAATAGCGGTCTCTTAGCAAGTCATCTATAAATATCTATTCTTATATATGTAAGATATATATCTTAATATACACAGTCACATAACAACAACAACACGATTTTAAAAACACGATATATTATGTACCTATGACACATATTTTGATACATCATAGACGACGAAGAACATGGAAAATTGCCAATATGAAAAAAAGTAATAGCGCTGACTTATTGCTACCAAACGGTGAAAAGACGTAAAAATAAACGTTGATACTAAAGAGGTTCCATGTCATTGGGGTAGCCGTGTGTCACCCACCGCCCACGGTGCACACCAAGAAGTTGCCGTCGCTTGAGGCAGAGCAGCGGTAGATTCAGTGCATCCGTATATTGAATAGCGAATGAAATGGTAGATGAAGAAATGTTCCCGAGTGAGCAGGACACCGCCCGATCCGAGTGCGTTTTATCTCTTGATCGCGTTATTCAGCCGAGCATCAAAGGAAAATGCGAAGGGAAATATTAAGAAATGAGAAAGTGCCTTTTATTTATCTCAATGTCTTTGTTTAAGGAATATATTTGTCGTATTGCAAATCTGTGAAAAAGAATTTTAAGGCCGTTTCACCAAGGTGGAAATAGTGGTATTATTTTAGTTATATTTAGTATTAGTATTCTGTGTGACTAATGCACATTGGCATATATTTATTCGATAGTCGTTATTGTGGCGTGTTTTCATAATAGTTTAAATTTTTATCGCATATGCCATTCGTGTGTAGTACCCACCCACACCTTATCTATTTTTGTATGCTGATAACACTATAATCACATAGTATGCATGCAACTGACCGATATCATTTGATTCAACGTTACCATTTAAATTTTAAATCAGGGAATTGGAAGTAGAATTCCATCGTCCTAGTCATTATTTTGGTATAGTGACAATTCTAATACAATAGCAGACGGCGGCGGCGTCAGTGGCGGCGGTGTGCGGATGACGTCACCAATTCTAACCTAGCCTTGAAATTGAGGTCGGCGAGCAGAATGGCGGCGGCGAAATGTCGCCTTGAGGGTTGCTTCTTATTCATCCGGAAATCGGACCGGTGTAAATTTATTTTTTAACAAATCTTAAGTTTCATATCCGTTTCACACAGAAAATCTGTAAGTCTAGTGTAAAACAATTATGTTTTGTGTGTATTTTGGTAATAAGGATATATCTATAGGAATATAAAAAAAATATTACATTACAACATACCTTAATACTGTCGTAGCAGGCAGTGACTCTTCCATTTTGCACTTCTACAGTTGCGGGTGGATGCGCGAACTTGCACTCGGTGTCAGGTCGCGAACACTTATTCCGCTGGAATTCCCGGCACACTTCCAGTTGCAGCCAGCGTGAGTCCTTTCCATTGAGGAGGCTATTCATGTTCACCATGGTGGCCATCGTTGCCACAGAAGTCAAAGTTGAAAAGTTGTGCGCGCAGTTACGCTATGCGAGTACGGCGCATAGGCCGCGTGTGGAGAGCGCGCCCGCGCGCTCTTAGCATGCACTTCTTACACTGCTTGGCAAAATGCTACTGCTGTTTTCTGCCAATTGTCGGCACTCGCGCACCCTTCACTACCACACACTAGTAGATCACTCCCGCAATTCGCGTACTTCACCGCAGCTAAACGCGCGGGGACGACGCCGATTAAGTACTTACAAAATATTAATCTTACAATTAAGTTAGAATTAAAGACACCGACGTTGCAAGCTTATTTAGGCAAGTATTAAAATATTATTATCACACGCGTTCTGATCGATGTTGACGATTTAGTTTAGTAGAGGGCGAGCGGTGCTTGGTGCGCGAGCATGGCGGCGGCCGGTGCGGTTCTGGGCGGGCGACGGTGGGGCGCGAAAAAAGCGAGATTAGCGGCTCGGCGGTCAGCGAGCAAGCCGGTGCGGTGCGGGACTCAATTCTGCGAACAACAAAACACACTGGTTACTCTCCGGGCGTTACGCCCCGGAGCCAAGCACAAGCGGCTACCGGGTTAGCAAGCACGCGCGGCGGCCGTTCATAGGCCCGCGCTAGATAACGCTGTTGGGAATTTTGAGGTGAATTTAGACTAGAAGTACATAGAAGATAGAATAAGAGATAGAATAGCGATTAATGTAAGTACGAAAAAAGAACATACAGAATGCAGTCGAGCAACTACTAATAAACTTTACAGTAATCCATTACCGGCCAACGATAAAGCAAACATGAGATGAACTATGAACAGTACTTAACAATTATCTTTGTAGTTGGATGTAATTACTGTCTTTATTGGGTACATCACCACTCTATGTATGTAGACATAAGATATTATTTTGATGATCGTATATCATCAAAATAATAAGGTATATATATCAATTTACGTAGTTAAATATTCCACATTTCACACATTTGACATGTTTGAATTTTAACATCTTATTAATATTATACATGCGAAAGTTGTGAGTATGGATGAATGATTGCTACTCTTTCACGCAAAACTACTAAACGGATTTTGATGAAACTTTACAGTAATATAGCTTATACATCAAAAAAACATATAGGCTATAAATTTCACACGGATGAAACCGCGGGCACAGCTAGTATGTATATTTCGGTTATAGCGTAAACTATAGAAATTATTTATAAATTTTACATGTAATACTCTAATGTTTAGTTTAATAAGAAGATATAAGCAGATGGATTCAAAACAATTATCAGCGTTATAATTACCAAGTGGTAAATTCTGTTTGTGTACGCATATAGTCTCATTTATTCTCTATTGAATTCTATTAATTGAATCAATAATGTGCACACTTTCGGTGATTATTGTTAGTTTGTGTGTGTTAGCTAATTAGCAAATGGACAGTGGTTGGTGTACAATTTTAGGGGTGAGGCCGTGACAACTGAACAGTGTGGGGAATGATGCCGACGCGACGGTTAAGCGAGTCTGTTGTTTAATAATGTCGGCCTAAACCATTAGAATTCGTCTAGTCCATTCTCGATTATTTACAGATTAAGCAGAAAATAGTAAAACTATACCTATAGTATAGTAGTTATATAGGTATAGCTATTATTATTATAATTCTCTGTTTCTACTGTAGTAAAGATGACGATGACGTTAGTTTTATGTAATAATTTAATAGCTTTAAGTATCAAATTCAAACTGCTAACAATAATCACTAACCTACGATTATTAATGAAGTTGACTTCATTATCGACTTGTCGTTACTTTGGAGATTTTCCCAATAGTTGTCAAGAGCATCATCTCGTAGAAAAATTGCGTAGGCGATACCAGTTGAAACGTAACGACTGAGGCCGGGAACAGGGAAAAATAGTGAAACCAAATCCTATCGTAATGTGCTATTTAAAGCATAACCCGGTTGAAAATAACTCGGTGTGCGGCAACGTAACGTCGCGCTCTCCATCGAGCATAAATCTTCAAAATTTTATTTTCGACGTGCATGCAACTGTGTTTTTTCTGTAGGTTAATGCGCCCCGCGCTCGCTAGTAGAACGTCATCGATACAAGTGGAAAAAAAAGTGATGTTTTTATAGCAGTATTCTAACAATCAACCAACTCTGATTTTTGTTTATGTAATGAATTAATTTATTACCGAAGATAAAACATTATTACAGATTTTGAACAAAATTGCTAAACTTTCTATATTATCAGGTTAAGAAATATGCCAAGAAGTCTCTCAGTCTCAAAATATAGTAACATTAGGGGTATTTCAATGCATGTTTTCCCAAAAAATAGTATATATACTAATGTTACTATATTTTGGACTATTATATATCATCCTATATATATATATATATATTTGTATATGTACTATATTATATATATATCGTTTAAGGGTTTTCATGGTACTTGGAGAAAACAGATTATTAAAAAAAAATGTGTACCGACAATGAAATTTTGACTTCGCTTATACTTTGTTTTCAATCCAAATCAGTTATATATGATAGTAAAAAAATATTTTATATTTCTTTTATAAAAATTTCTAACTCACATTTATTTTCATGATGATAATCCTTTATGCATTCATAAATTATTATCAACGAATTTAGCTTAAATTAGTATATTAAGTTATCTCTATGTATAAGTTTGTAACATAAACCTTGTTATTTCATTAAGATTAACACAATTATTTGTGAACAAATAAAATAGTATAAAGCTAACAAACGTCGTCATTTCATTTTGAACATTAAACAAGAAATGGTGGCTTCAAAGGATATCGGCGTCTTATTCCTGGAGGTGCCTTCAGTGCCCGACACGCACGGGGAAGACATTCAATAACCTAGTGAAAAGATTACCAAGAGCAATCAGACGGAAGCGAATCTAAATAAGAATCTCGTGAGAGCGGTTGGGAGCGATGGGGTGGTGGGAGGGCGAAAAAACAGTTGATCGCGGGGCCTTTTGTTAGATAGACGATTCGATCAAGTTACCATCTAAGAACTTTATGTAGATTGTGCAGATACTTGAGTGCGGTTGAGTTTACTTATAATAATTAAACAACTCGAGTTGTTCAGGCAGTCAGCATCCACGGTCTTGACCGGGACTCGAACCTGGGTCTCCCACCATTACTGGAGGGCGCTCTAACCACTAAGCTATCAAGACAATCGGAATGCATTAAGCTTTCCTGAAAAACTTGAAAACTATTTCCGAAATTATGTTTAATAAAATCGGAAAATTATAAAAATCAGTCAACTTTAGAATTTTCACAATTGTCAAAAATACAAGAAATTGAAGGAAATAGTTCAAATAACAGTATGTAAACTTCCAGAATTCTGTAAATGGTGTCCACACAACCGTACTCAATTTCATACCTGCACTTTGCGTTACTTGCAGATTTGCAATTGGATTGCAATTTTGGTACGAAACATTAATACATATACGCCATAGGTATATGTATCAATGTTTCGTACCAAAATTGGAAAACCGGAACACTTGTAATATCTATTTGTCTCAAGGACTTGTAACGAGACAGAATTGGTTATATTACGTTTAGATACAACATTAACAACGAGCATACGGAAAGCCAGCCAGATTAAAAGTATCCATCCGTAGAGGTAACAAGGATACAAAGAGGAGCTCACAAAAATATATACTTTGCACTAAATTAATGAAGTAATTTTTTCTGCTAATAATTATTGGTCTCCATTTTTTTTATATTATGAATTGTAAGTGATTGCAGTAAATATGAGCGTGTTGTAATATTGGATTGATTAAACCGGGCTGAAATCGAGGTAAGGTCGCACACGTGGTGCCTTTAGAAAGGAACCGTTGCTGTTGTTGCACTGTTTGGTTGTTACCTTCAAATCAAAATTGCCTGTCACTTTAATTTTACATTTGTTTTTATTATGCAAGCTACTTAATGCATGTATATAATTTTTAGTCTTTATTTTTAAAGATAGTCGTAGAAAATATTATTTCAAACTGCATAGTGTGATTTATTTATAATGTTTGTTGTTGACATGAAATAAAGATTCGTGAAGTGCCTTGTCTTTTAATTAGATTAAGATATACCTAAAAAAAGCATAAATAAACGACTATAGATATGGATAACATCAAATAATATTAAGTAACAGTTGTTTATAAACGCAATACCCGAAGCAGCCTCCTTTATTATCACTGATAATTAGTAATCAGTCTCATGACCAAAATAATGAATTGGAATGGTAGATAATAAAAACAGACAAGGTCATGTTATAATAGAAAGACTGGCGGAAAGCAAGTCAGACTTCAGCATTAAGCGACCTTGGAATGTGGTATTGCGCTTCGCCGCAGACGTGGCTGGGGCAAAAACCACCGCAGTTCACCTTCGACACGCTTCATCGATACGAGAGAACATTACACTGCTGTTGCTAAAAAATCTAACATTTTGTTCAGTTTTATTTATATAGGTATATATATAATATAATAATTAATAACAAAAGTGAAATCGTTTCACGAAACACGTTAGATAAATTTAAACGACCAAAAATAATACCTTATTTTTTAGAATAGCTATACCTGTTAGATAACTCAGTAATTGTATATTTCAAAAAGCTAGCATTACAAAACACCCAATTCTTATTTTATTTTTTCATAGCATTATTTAAGAATTAGTCAGGACAAAATAATATGCTAAATATTAATCTAGGAATTTACCAAATTTTATTAAAATGCATTCCGTAGACTTTTTTTCGCAATAAATATCTGAACATCTGTTACAACTAACATTTATAGTATTATATTATTTATCGGTAATGATTGTCATTACTGAATCTTTATAATCTGGCAAATAAAAATAATTATAATTGATATTATTATGATGTCTCATTGTATAATAGATATAGTCTTAACATTAGCATACGGTAATAATACTTTGACTTAATTAATGATATAGTCAGACAAACATACACAAGAGCTGAATGATTGGGTATTTAATTTTGATAATTCTACTTCCGATCCTAAATAATACGTGATAATATAGTTTCACATTGTATTTCTGATGATGTTTGTAATTTGAAAAACAATGTACATGAATACAAACATGGGAGCAGAGCAACTAGAGTCATAAATCAAGGGGTGATGGTTCAAAATCGAAACTTTATTCGGCATTTTGCAGGCAGTTCTCAGTGATGTCACCATTTGTTATTCTGCGTATGGGCCACATTTGTTGGCCGTGAGCGATAGTTGACTCAGCGTTAGGGAAAAACTTGCGTTAATGTGTTGTATGAGGATGTGAGTTAGTATATTATAATTTGTTATTTTTAGTATGAAACTAAGTATTAATGATTTTATGTTAATATGAATAACACAAAATTATAATAATGAAATTTTTAATATAAATTACAAACATAACGAAGAATCTACTACTAGCACCTCGATGTACCTAAAACGATAGAACTCGATGAAAACCAAACAATATTAAAAATATTGTCCGAGCTAGTTATTACCATAGTTTTGTGCCATTATTTGGTTCAGGATATCTTTTTGCAATATCTATACAGTAATACAAAAATCAGATATGCAATGCAGTTTCAATGACCAAAAACAATCAAATTGTTATTATAAATTATTCAAAAGAATGAAGTTGAAAATGGACTTGATATCTCCAATACAATATCCAATACGTTATACGCAACTGATTATTAGTTGGTACGTAGGTCAGACTTGAAGCTAAAACAAAGGCTATTGTTTAACATATGCGGGGCAAAGCAAGCAGAACCCGACTACCAATTTGTATTCTGGACGTGCGCGAAGCACATTTAGCAGTCTCAGAGGACGTCAGAGGATTGGTAATTAGCAAGAGAGGGAAAAATTTGCGACTACTTAAATTTACGAGGCGCAAATTACACGATTCGGACGCTATCGCCACAGCGCGCTCGTTAATGTGCACGCCTTATCGAACTTGCACTCAGGCTGAATCCCAGTGCCTATGTTACAGAAACAACGAAAAAGAAATTGCACTGCACATTAATTGTACGTAATTTATTCGTAATAATGTTTTTAAAAGAAACAAAGCAGGTGTATTTTACTTTCTAAGTTTTAGGCATTTCGCCGAGTTTCATATATAATTTAGCAATATGTGGAAAAATGCCATAATGAAATTATTTACGCTTTCTTTATTCTCAATTTAAACCGAATGTTAATTTTTTAAACAGAAACATTGTTACAATGTTCATCTCTTCTATGTTGTTAAAACTTTGTTAATTTTATTTGATTGGTGGAGTGTGATTAAGTCAATATTTACATCAAAAACAGATTTGGATTAATATCGTGAAAATAAATTATATTAATATAAATAGCGTTTATGTGCATTTTTTTTTTGGACGTTGTGTTTTCTTCATAAATACTGAGAAAGTAAATATAATTTATTAAATTTCAGTTATTATTGCACTATGTAATTGTATTGCTTATGTTAAAAAAATATCAAACGAAATATATATGAATCCCCTTTTAGTACCTATTTTGTTAATGAATCAAAGTATTCCTTATTAAATCTTGTTTTCAACCAGCATTTTAAAATAGCATACATACAGTATATATATTTAGTTCGTAATGTATCAATGTGAAGCTGAAGTGGCAATGAGTTACGTTAACTTCTCACAATATCAAACTTTTTGTCTATATGCGACTCATACACTCGTATACAGAACATTGGAGATGACAAAAATTTTGCAGAGATCCATGTTGGTGGTGCTTTAAATTTTAGTGATTTGTTCCCGTATCTTGAGAAGCGAAATGGGAGATAGCAAGACCTAGAATAAATGTTCAATATGATGACGATGCTACTAGATTTTAGTCGGTAATAATTTATCACAAATGTGTAATTGTTCAAGATTAGTTAAATTTCAGCACGAAACATTTAGCGCAGCAAAAGCCGTTTGCAGCGTCTTATCAATGATTAATTTGGCTGCGTAATCTGGAACTTTAGCTGTGTCACATCCGTTTAATTTTCACAGAGATAAGATAATTAATTCCGATAAGTAGTTATCAACGGCCATTTCGGTCTTGCTATGATATTCTTCAGTAACTGCAGCATAAAAATAATATTTTATCGTGTGCCCTTAACATTTTGGTTTTCTGTTTTTAACTCTATTGTTATTTCACTAAACTAATTTTGAATTTTGTAGTTCTTGTAAATTTTACAAATATGTATGTTATTTTGTAAACATAAAAAAAAAAAATTGTCATACATTTATGTAAAATCGAATGCTTCGGATATTTTTGGAAAACAGAAATAACTTTTATTAATCATTTCTATTAGTAACACGTAAATTACTATAAACAAAATAGAAGTACACAACAAGTGTGCTACAAACACATTTTAGAGTAATTCGTGTATAGTGAAACAATAATAATAATAATATAGACCGGCCTCTCAATTGTGTAGGCACCGTTTTATTGTTGGGGAGCAGGTAGCTCTGGGCAGCTGTTACATTTGGACGAAGCATGCAAACTATAATGAACTTTAATAAAGCCAATAAAAAGGTGTAATTTAAAATAACGTGACCAAACACGTCCTGTCATTAGAAAATATTGTACTTACGTAAAAATATAGAAGTGTGAATATAAACTTTTTAAGTAGTTTCCAATTTTGTATAATATTTAACAGAATTTAAATAATCTCATTGTAATAATATATTGTGTTTAGACTCTTAGAATTCATGCGCTGACAATTTATTTTGATTGTATGAATGAGATGCAGACATTACTCAGGGATTTTTATAAAATTGGAAATTCAATGATTCACTTGTTTGAGGAATTTTAAGATGCAAACATTGAATTTATCATTGTTTTAAGAAGTTGAATGTTATGATCATAACATTTGGTGTAAAACCAATGTTGATGATGTCATACTTTTTATAGATGATAAGATTAGACGGTTACGCAACTATTTGTAGTAATGCAAACATGACCAAGATAGACATAAGAGTGATGATGGATTAGTATTGAGATATGAGTGGAACGTTTTGCTAACAACATCAAATTGGATTTTCGAGCACAAGTTATAAAATTTATCAGACAAAATCTTTAGAGATCCTTTACTAAAAAGTTACGAGACATTTATATATTATACTTAGAAATATGAAATTTGATTTTAACTTTGAGAGAATAAGAGAAGAAACTAAGTTTCTGATGATAGCCTTACACAGATTTATTATAAGAGTGGGGAAGGAAATAATATTACGGCACAACGAACTTCTAACGCTATATTAGAAGGAGGCGAGTAATGCGGAAAGAAAGTTTCACAGGGGATTAGGGAAGAGTTCTGCTTAGGGTAACTTTTTCATTATAGGCAGTATCGATGAAAGCTTTAACATTGGAACCGGCGGCGTGCAGCATATGAGCCACTGCTTGCACAGAGTCATCGAACATGAGCGGTACCAAGCAAAAGCTCTCATGCGGAGACGGATGGGCACGCTGGAACGAGCGGAACCAACCACCGGGCTGTTTAAACAAACCGCTCGCTCACATTGTTGAGAACTTTTACCGTCGAATTTCGGAAATCGCCTGTGATTCAACTCCGTCCACAAACAATGAACACTAGTAAAAACGCCGCACGATCGCTAAGAATTCACCAGCTTTTTTGATCACTAACTTTGACACACACTTCGACGCGAGTTCCGAATTCGACGAGACTATGTCGCATTTAATAGAAAGAACATAACACTTACATGATGAGAGGTAAACAAGCCGGGTAAGGGATGTAAATGTCCGTAAGTTATAACATAACAAGTTGCACGTAAGTTAGGAGAAATGTTTCGCCGGTTGCGTAGAGGTCGCGTTCGCGGCCACAGCTTGGCGGCACGCGTCGTGATCGGAGCACGAGTGCGGTGCACGGAGCAGCGCGAATCACACAAGCACAAGCGGAGTCGGCGGGCGACTGACGGGAGGCGAGTGGTGCGACGCGGGGGCTGCCGCTGCGCGCGCACCCCTCGCCCCGCGCCGCGTACCCCGCGCACGGCGCGCACCCCGCGTCTGACGCCAGCCGGCTGCCTTATCACAGCGCGCGGCGCGTTGCTTCCTTTCTCTTCATGCAGTTGCGAGCTTTTCGCCACTGCCATACTTCCGTCCGCCTCGTCGATTGTGTAGAGTTTTAGCCGGTCAATGTGTTGCACCGATTATTTCCACTCCTTGAGCAGAAGTAGTTTCTTTTGTACTTTATCATGCATGGACTTTGTTTAAAACAGTCGACAATCCTCAATTGCGCACGCAAGTATTACAAATTTTATCAAGGAGAAGTCTCTGCATGCCAAAAAAGCACAAAGTGTAGGTAATCATTTATGGACTAAAAAATTTAGTATTTTTAAAATTAAACTTTTTGGCACCTAAGAGCCAAAATAATATCTTAACATTGTTTTGCGCAAAAAGAAGAACAATTTTGTGGATATATCAACCCATGAAGAGAACAAAGCAAACTTTAGATTTTTTAGATTTATATGTAACAAATTTGCAACGCATCGATATAACCTGTTTATAGGTCGAAGCAGGGGAAGGGCTGTGGAAGTGAGCAAGCAACATAACGCGGGCGCAGACGAAGAGCGGCGAAAGTGCGCTGTAAAACGAGTTTGTGTGCGGCGCGTGACCTGCCCGAGGACACGCTACGAACCATTCTGCACCATGCACACTCTAGTGAATAATCAATACTTTATTTAACTTAACGATAATTTGGTGGCAATTAATGTAGCAACAAAAGAATGTAAAATGAAAGATCGAATGAAAACATTTGTCAAATAATAAAATTAGTCTCAACTATCAATATAACTCCAACAGCAGTTGAGCAAAACAAGAAAAATTAGACTGCACGTCGCAGAATAGGCAGCATATTAGCATTGATCACGTGTGCCACTTTTTGCGGCGCACGAAGCGTGACTTCTAAAAGCTCGTTTATACGCTTCTTATACTCGTTTTACTGAAATACCCAATAGTTTTTTACACGTCTCCTAGCTATCATCCTAATAATGCGAGCTCTATACCATTCCTCGTGCCAACGGCTAAAACAAGGTCAATATTGAAGACCTTCAAAAGTCCATTAATAATTAAGCAACTTGATACAATTTCAATTGCCTTATAATAATAGTAACGGTTAACATCACATTTCTAGTAGCGACTTAAAAGAGGATTACATGCAGTTTTGTTCGACAAATTAAAGGTATTCTAAAACTTTTGGAGAAAATCCACTAGGTACCTAAATTTCAACATATATACGGTTGAGTTTTCGTCGTCTTACTACATTATTAGCAAGACAACGAAAACTCAACCGTATTATTAAAGATGACTCAAAAACTACTGCAGATCTTGATCAAGACAAAAAAGTTCAGAGGTTTTTATAAACATGTTAAAACAAGATTTCTAATACAGAGCACAATGTCTTTGTGCGAAAAGAAAGTTATTAAATAAGTAGTTTAGATATGAGCTCAAATAAACCGTATCATAGAAATGAAAAGAATAAATGACATTATTATTTAATTTAGAGTAACAAATGCTCAATTATTTTATTATATATATTTTTTTTTCAACGAGTAATTACCACCAAGCAATAATTTTACCGTTATTCGACTAGCCTATATCACATTTGTGGGAAAGCACCGTTTTGAATTTATATTACACATTATCTTTATCTGGTGGTTGGTACGCTTGTTCACCGGAATTATCACGTCTGGCAATATTGAGAAGCGTAAAAATTTTCACCTTGTGAAATTTAAAATGAGCACAACCGCTAATTAATTGACTTTGGAGTATTTGTTGCTAGGTAATGAATAACCAGCAGTACTGACGGCTGGCCGTGCCGCCCGCCCGGGTTGCTCACAAAGCGTGCCCGCGTGGTCGCAGCTAATGCCACATATCGCTTTATTAAGATGCTGCCAATAGAGATATGCTTCTGAAAAGAAGATCTTTGCAGAAAAAAACTTAAGTCAACGATATAGTACAAATTATAGACAAAAGTGCCAATAGGCAGGTCACATAGTTTGATTAACTGACAATTGATAAGTGGAGACTTGAATGACATGTAATATAGGATAATCCATACTAGTTGACATAATGATCTCAAATATATTTATAGAGAATACCTGTTACTTGGGACTCCTTATGCAGATCATAAAAGAGGCATATGTGTGCTTAGGCACGATGAATAATAGTATAAATAGAATTATTAAATGTGTATTAAAAAAATATATTAATGTAAAGAACGTTAACTTCACTTAAATGCATCTCCGTATAAAAGTGCTGGAAGATGCGCTCCGTTGGCGAAATTCGGTGCCGAGACAGCCAATGGGGTTCATCGACCTGCCGTTCATCTCGGGCCCGCAAAAAATGCACTGCCCCGTCCCACGCCGAACGCAGTACTCACACATATGTACAATTACTGTATACCTATACAATACATACCGAGATAACTGTTACCAATCGCCGCACGTGTAATCGTACACTGCACCTCTCCTTGTTCGGATACCCAAGAACAATTCCAGAATAATGTTTATTGCTCGAATGGTCTTAGTGGGGCAGCATTTATTGTTGTTCTACATTTGGTGTCACAAACCTAAAAGCTTATGGAGATAAGAGACCAAATGGTGACACACTTATTTTGTGTATACGATGAATTAAAGATTCAAATAATTTGTGAACAGTAGCAATAACGTGAAATATTACTTTTCTATTTAGAATTCAACTAAGTTTTACCGCACTTTGGCATTTGAAAAAAAGCTGCTAGCTATTTAGAAAAGACAGCAACTTAAAGTATTCATTTATTGCTAAACGGGTAAGTAGTGAATTGTCAAATAAATAAAGCAGCGGGGGTGCGCCCACGCCGCTCATCTCCACATCAGTTTACTGCGCACGCGTCGTATTTCCTGTACCATTCACATCATCACCATTTGAGCACCCACGAATATTTTAGCTTTTCCTTTTGTGAACACTTAGCAGTACAATGTATAAAAAGATGAAGTTAATCTGACATCATCGCAACTCTTATGAGATATTCTAAAAGATGACTTAAACCTGGATGTTTCGTATCTACATATTCCCATTAGGGAAAACTCTTGACAATTTTTTATACACACAATTTTGCTTTGCGAAAATTCGAAAACAAGTATAGGAAGTTGATTAAATTTATGTTTTGTATTTATTTACTTAATCTGTGTTAATGCTATACAAGGCAAACTTTGCGAGTATTCGAAAACTGATTAGTACATAAAAATGTTAATAATATAATTATTAATAATACATAAGAGGATTTCCGCGTAAGAGTCCATAGCTATTATACTGTCTACCATCTTAATATATTATAGGTGGATTACATGATAACGAGGCCTGACATCTTAGTCTTCTGTAATGGCAATGGTATCTCGGGTGTCGCATGATAACGTGATGTGCGAATACTGCTGTTCAAGTATATGATGGCAACGGAAACCACTTCCCTTGTAACGGTCCGTCCGCTTGTTTGCTATTCCAGTAACATAAAAAAAATATGTATTATTTATAAGAGTTGTCGATTTTAGATACAGATTTTTTGCAATCGTAATTAAAAATAGAACAAAAAATTTATTTTTGTGTGTTATTTTAATTTATATATATGTACGTATTTTGAAATTAACAGGCTAGGTGTAGGAGGGTCGCTATGTGACTGTCAAGAAACACGATTGCATCTTGTTTAATTCGCGGGGGTACCGTTTCAAGAGCGATTTCGCCAACAAAGAGGCTTAGATTCTCGGTCGACTGCCTACCGCCTTGTCTACACACCAATTAAGCTAAATTAAATACACGAAGAATTTAGAAACTGGTTAGCTTCCTTGAAGCGCAACGTTGTAATTGGCCCACCTGTGTTTAGAGCACATAGACGTCGAGAGTAAAATATTATATTATATTGGTATTTAAATATGAAATAAGTTGATAGTACCTACTTATATTTTTGGATTGGATGGAACAAATGGAAGATAAGAGCTAAGAACACAGCATCGGTCTAATCATGTCGACCAAGCTGAACAGGGCTGAACAATGCATTTTTTGAGGAATGTCATGACAATTGTGATTCACAGTATTAAATGTCAAATAATGGGCATGGGCGTATTTATTGAGAAAAAAAGGGAATAAAAAACGTAAAATTACAGATGAGAGAGCATTTAGTAATCCTACCTTCAATATCAAATTATAACTCAAATGATTTTTGAATTTATTGTAATAGACAAACTATTACAATAAATTCAAAAATCTAAATACTATGACAGCGCAATGTCCCTGGTCTAGGATATTTGTGGGTGAGACTTATTTTTGCACTATACTGATGAATTTATGATAAAAGTCTATTAAGTTATTAAAATTCTGAGGAACTCGTAGATTAGGCTAACTTACAATAATTTTAAACAGAAAAAGTTAATAAGAGCCTATTGTGTGAAGTATGTAGAAATGTAATCATAAGAACATATAAGCAAAAGAAAGAATTGGTATACGAACTATTCCAAAACATGTCTTCTTAATTAATTTAATTAATAAACTGTTTTGGCCGCAAAATGGTAAATTTTTTTTTATTGATATTAGATTTTTGATAATTTTCTCAGTTGCAAACTAATAAATTTTATGTATACTGATCCTTTACTTTTATATAATAGTATGTAGAGTTCCGTTTTGACATTTATTGAAGGTAGACTATATTAATTATCCATTTTAGTTTAGCCATATACGACAGTCAGTAAATAATGTAGGCGCTGTTAGAATTACACGTATTAATAGTAAACTGAAACTATAACTGTTGTGTCTGGCTAATCAGAAATGTATGTTATATTCTAAATTTGTATTTAAATTTATACTTTTATCGTATAATCTTTTTATATTTAAAAATTTTGTGATATCAGTAGCTTTCCGAATATATATCTCTGTATACCCAAGTCTTTTACATTTTACCTATACACAAATAAAATAGAACTACATCAATAACTCATTGTTAAAGATTTTAAGCACTTATATAAATGGATACTGTCATATCAAATAGTAATCAATATACATTAGTCCTTACAGAAATCATTATCTACTTACGTAAAAAAAGACAATAGTTTGTCTTTGTTGAAAAAGTCCTCTGGAATGGTAAAGCATTAGTGATATCGATGATGTCATATACTAAGCTGATTTCCGTAGTGATGTTAATGTTTACCAATTACCATTATATGGGCCTTCAGCTTATTTGTCATTACAAATATACCAAAAACAATTAATTGTAATTTTAAACTTAAATAAGACTGGTAGTTTCATTTGTAAAAAATTGTATACTTCATTCAATAAAATATTGTTAAATACTTTTTTCAGAAACCAACAAAATCATGATTTCTTCTCTATAATCTAAAAGTTGAAAAATATTAGACTTATAAGAGATCTAGCCAAGATTTAACATCGTTATCTAATCTAAAGTGTAGCAATGACTAATATTTTTCTTCCTAGTTCGGACATTACAGTGCTGATGTAATGAGAAACGCAGCGAGAACGCATTATACCTCGCGCAATGTGCTGTTAAGTGACTTCTAAGGTCGCTTACCTCACCCCGCTGCTTCTATTTGCTGTATCCGGCTACTTATACACGAGTTTCGTCCAATCGCTCTTTTGTTTATTTAATCCATTTATAACAGAGGTTTATGAAACAACAATAGTGAAGTATTTACTTTGAAATTGTTTATTACCATGAAATAACGCCAACAACACAAAAGTTTCTATTTTATTATAAGTTTTTATGAGAAACGTTTAATAGAAATTAGATCGCAGATAAAATAATCAAAATCTAAATATTTGGAGATAAGTTATATTTTGAGTGTTTCGATGGCTGATTTAGCGCGAATATTGGTTAGTTTAAAGAAAAACATTTTGTATTTCATAGATACCTGCAAGTAAATTTTATAAATAAATAAATGTATCCTGCTCAAACATGTCGCCCCTGCTAGCTAGCCTAAACAGCTACTATTCCATAACAATATGTAAGTTTATAAGTTTGTCTTATCGCAAGAGAACGCAGTAAAACTTTGGAACTTTAAAATTTAAATCTAGCTGGTAGATAGCGGCTAATGTGCTAAATATAAGTCGTGACAGGAGTATACTTGCAAAATCTACAGAAACCTTTAATCTGTCTATCCTTTCATGAATGGATGGTGTCTTGACATTGGTGTCCCCCGTAAAGTTCATTCCGAGCATCGCACATCCCTTGACTATATACAATATTTGTGAGGTACTTACGTCTATTTCTTAAATGACAAAATAAATTTAAAATATATGACGAAATTATATCTGCTATTTGACTACGGAACCTAGCCAAAGTCGAAACATTAAAATATTTCGCACTTAAATTGTGATGTTCGGTGGAGATAGTGAGTCATGGCGTTCAACAGACACAAAAGATTCTTTGTGCTGCGGCAAATAAAACGCCAATCACTGCATCTCGGTATCCATAAGTAGAAAAGTATACTTAGAGAATCATAATAAGACGACGAGAAATCAAAAATGAAGTCACGCACGCTTCATTGCTCTCGCTGTAATGAACTACCTACTGTAAGGATTCACATGTATATTTATATCTTTACATAGTATAATACAAAGTTGTAGCTGCTGTCTGTGTGTTTAGATATTCTAAATTACGCAACGGATTTTAATATAGTTGTCAGTAATATTGTTCTGGTACTTTCTAAGTAAATAAATTTACAAAAAAGAAAAGAAATTGAATTCAAGGACCTATTTTATTTAATGTTTGTTATTGATAATATAGCTACATGGTGGCTTGTACGTATGTAATGTATATCTTCACACAAGACTATATAGTCTTAATAAACAATACTATTGTTACTAAGTTATATATTACAATTCCAGTTAGACTAGATAAAAACGACAAGGAAATTTAGATCAGTCATGTCATGAGAAATATGGTTACTGCAACAATGTGTTTTTAAATAAAGTGTCTACATTTTAGGAAATACTCAAAGCGTGACTATTCGTGTCACTAGTTTGGTTTCTTCTAATAAAGAGGAAGATTTTTTGTTCTCGTATTTGTCAGAGCAGCTCGACGACGACACGAAGTGACAATAGCCCGATTTACTAATAGAGTATGTTGAACTTGTTCACAGTCGAAAATCCAGTCAACTCGCCTTATTTGTATCGTCTCAAGATCCAAATGGAAGCCAGGCGTGTCAATGTACTACATGACCAAGTGAAGTGAATTAAGATAATTGGCATTAAATTTATCTAACGAAGTATGCTATTTTGGACATAAGTTAGTAATCATTTCAATTGTTGGGGTGTTTATTATATTACCTACTGTCAAAATGACAGCTATAACAATTGATGGCCGTGATGTAGCTAGCGCGGAACGAGCAGCATCGCGCATTATGTGCGATGCGGTTTGACTCGGTTGCCGCAGCTCGTAAATAAGGGCGTCTCATTGCGAACCATTATTAATGAATCTGCCATCCCCCGGCCCCCACCCCCGGTCCACACGCACCCGTAAGCCAAATAACAGGTGCGTCTAACCCCGTTCGCACAATCTATTTTCGATGTCTTATAACCGTGCAGAGAAACGTTCGATGCGTTCTCCCGCTCTAAATATTCATACCATATGCCAGATATTGAGATTTGTTTGGGCGTCATCTGCTCGACATCGCCGTCTGTAAATAAGCGCGGTCTCGTGTTGGCTTTACGAAGTTTCATTAGTCGTCTGGGAACACTTACTTAGGGTATCATGTTGCTTGAATTGTGTGCGGAATCCCCACCTTCTGCGGAAGGAGTTCGGTATAACAAACCCGACAAAGAGGATAGGATGAATAAAGTAAAGAACAAATTAGCAAACGTTTGAGATTGAAAGTTTGAAGCTCCTGAGTATTTTTAGAAGATCTTGTTCGTTTCTTAAGCAACCCGTTGATTTATAATTTATTTAAGTATGTCTGAAATTGTCTAGAACCCCTGCTTAATCCCAAGATTATTTGGCGCTGTGTTATTTTAACTTTTAAATTTAGCTTATGAAACATAGAGTACCTATATAAAATAAATTACTACATAAAGGATTCGCGTGAGGACGATAAAGTTACCACCAAAGTTTTTGACCCATGCAGGTAAAACGGACGTTTATGTACTGTAATGGATTTGATCTGAAGAACGACATTTAGTTAATACAATAACCAATACTAGAGAGATAACACTTCAGTTCACTGAATTATAGCGTAAATCGTGTATCTAACAGGTGCAGCTATTACTCAAAATGTTTATTCATAATGTATCGTCATAGAGGGACACATTAGTTGTCTAGTGGCACGGGGCAACTGACTACCTCTCTATTATTTACTCCTCAGGAAACTGCTTTTCATATCAGGAGCAGCGGGCCGCACAGCGGAGTCGCACAAAGATCCTCCCCTGCTACATAAATGCATTTGTTTTATGAATGACGTAAGTAATATTGTTGGAAAGTTCTGTTTTTGTTTACGCTCTGCTGCAATGAGCATGTTATAATAACTATACATAATATAGTAGAACGACTTCTACCTTCAATAATCTATTAAATGTTATAACAGGGTAATTAAGTTGTTTAAAAGACATTGGCTGCAGTTAAAATAAAATACTAACTTCAAATCATACACCTACAATATAAAGGATATATATTCTAATAAATGTTTTAACCCACTGAATTTATTATATAATAAGTTTGCAATCTATGTTCACAAATAATCATAGACACCACCTTGAAAGTATTTTGAAAATACAGGAGGTCTTGAAATTTCGTTTCTAGTATTGCATGTAGTCAATTTATCTTTCATAGAATAATAAGCATATCCATCGATTTAGACGGACCAGGACGAAACGCTATATAATTATAGGCTGTTTCGAGGTCACAGTTGAATATCTTAAAAGATGAACGAGTGAATCACGGGTAAAGTGACGCAATGAAGGAAGTCGCTACTTGTCAGGAATCCACCTACGCACTCCGTCAGGAGGACGTCTCTCGCATAATATGGTAAAAATACTCTTCTGATTCGTTGTTATTATTAAACTGGCTAATTCTCTATATGGCACGTAATAATGTAATAAGGTCAGATGTGGCATAAACTCTTGCATCAAATATTCAATGTTGAGTATAAATAGTTATACATAATACCGGACATGACGTCATTTTTATATATACCTGGTAGAAATAAACCATAAAATTACGTCATGAGTTATTCAAACTTAGAGTGGTTATAGAGATTGTTTACATTTAAATAAGTTATTAATTTGTACATTGAATAATGATAAATTATTTATTTTAATTGTATACGGCCATTAAGATTCTGTTAATCTACAAAACTGAATAGGTATTACGTAATATACTGACTTCTGACATATACCTTTAGCAAATAACGACTCGTTGATAACACAAGCGATACTTACAAATTTATTACTGATAATATTTTTATGCACTGTTTGGAAATGGTCAGAATGTATTGAACTTGTTCTTCCCTATATATAATTATCGTAGTGTTGGAATCAGTGACGTTAGGCATCTAATTTGATTACACCGAAGCAAGGCCAATGTAGTTAGCACAACGTGGTGTTACATCGAATGAAGCTCACTGTTCAGTTGAGTGTATTCTTCTAGATATTTGGCGTGAAGACAAACCCAAAACGCAACGCACGCATTACAAAAAAGAAAGATTTCAATACTCACTAACATACCAATACAATTAAAACTTGTCTATTTTTTATATTTATAGATTAATATGTTCATGAATTGAAGGCATTTTGAACATTACATATAATAATTATATTCGCTATTAGTACCACATACAAGACTGTTACCGTTAATAAAGTTTAAAAAATACCGTTATATTTTGATACGTACATTACAAATCTGTTACAATTTCTCACATTTCCTTAAATTCATCCGACGTTCGTACAGATCATTTGAATTATAAAGTGAGAAGTGAGTGCATTCAGAGTGCATAAGACACCTAGGGTATGTAAATGAGGTGTGGAAGCTCCGATTTAAGGGCGAATTTGCACCTGCAGGTCAGTAAAGACGAATATTTTCATCCGACTGCCAATGAAACGTGGATAATATATTCTGGGATAAATATATAAGTTTTTAATGCAACGTGTAGTCAAAACGATATTTTGGATTATTGTATTTTATTATAACACAATTCTTGCAAAATATTTAAATCTGTTATCTAGCAAAATAATATTTAATGCGGAAATGAAACTAAGTTACAATTTTGTGTACGAGTTAAAATAAAACAAATAGTGGAAATGAATGAAATGCCAAAATACTAAAAGGGTAGTAGGAAATTTAAATTGTTACTAATAATTATATTAAAATTACAACTAGAGACTGGCGTTATGGCAGATACTAGAATCAATTGATCTCCGCTATTACAAAAAGTTTGTGACCGTTACTCAAAAGTTTGAAGCCGCTTTGTTCCCAAACACGAAACTAATTTATTCGTATCAGGCCGCACCATTCCGACATACTAAATAATCGAAGAGCAAATTATAAATGCGTTCTAACGGTCAAGTCATAGTTCAAAGATTAGGACAGAGGGTAACCCTTTACTAGGAACGTCGCACCGGCGAGCCGAGGTGAAGAAGTTTCAAATTAAAGCGGATCACCCCGTGGGCACGATGCACGTTCGAATAATTTGGTATTTTAATAAAACCTGCTGGCTACCCTTTGTATTATTATTGTGCACGAGTATGGTTGAATAATGTATGAAATTATTACAGTTTAGTCTCAAATTAAAGTTTTTTTTGTTGGAAAATTAAATATTATAAAACAGTTATTGCGTTACATCTGAATTGGATTATTTACTTGATATTTTTTTGCTGATGTAAAACAATTTAGTAGTATATGGTATTGCTTCTTTATGTAATTGGAAGGGGGCAGATAAGTTGATGACTCTATTGATGGCAAGCGATTACCATCCCCTATATACATAAATGAACGGCATCACGGACACCATGCCACCATGCGTTGCCATTCCGGAGAATTAAGTGTCATTTCACTGCCTTATGTCAGCCTTCCACCAGAAATCATTTTACAATGGCAATGCGGCAGAAATTCGCGACATAGAGGTACCTACACCAACTTTGTATAATGCATACTTCTTCATTAGCAAATAATAAATCAAACAGGACAATGTCGTGACAGGTAGAAAAAATCAACTATTATATCGCAAATTATCCTCTATTATTACGTCAGACAAACAGTACGGTATGTGTTCAGCTCCAAAGACACCTCGCACCAAGCGTGATGCGCCATTGTAACGGATATTGATGACTACGGCGAATATGTCTACCTACAACCTTTTCGTTACTCCTGGTCGAGTGTTCCCGTTACGGGAGAAGATAATGTAGAAGATAACCGTACACGGATGATCACATAATTTATATTAGTGGATGTATATCTCTGAAGCATTTTAAGGGAATCCGCAGACCAGTGTCTCGGGATGACATCATCTATTTGCGTCGCGAATCTACCCATGGGAGTGATGTCGGTGGGCGTCCAAACAATATCACATTCGAATTAGAAGTCGGGTCTGGGGCGTGCGGTATCAATCACCGTGGGCGGGTTGTGCGACATTGGACTTCAATTAGGCGAGCGGCGCGTATGATTGCTCACTCCTCTACACTAAAGGGTTACTTGACCCACTTATTAGGCTCATGGCACGCGTGCTCGTTAGACGGAAATGCTAGAAAATTCAGTGTTTTAATGTTTTTTTTTTTAATGCAGTTTCCAGTAGATAGTAATTACCATATTCTACTATTACCACTATACTAGGATTATACTATTACATTCAGACAATAGACCCCCAATTCTATGTATCTAACATATATTTTAGTTGTCAATGTCCTCGGTAGGTTAAATTGATAAAAATAATTGAATATAGTGGTCATAATAATATAATATTAGCGAATGTGTTACTATGTCGAAACTGTGCACAAATTAAAGCAGCAAGCGTAACGCGAGAAGCGATTAATTATCGCTAATTACAATTCTTAATTAACTGAGCATGCATAAGAAACATATAAACTTCATATCATAAATAGGTGTAGATAGACAGCAGGTGGTAGACAGTAGATATGAATTGCATGAGATGTATGTAAGTAACAGTCACGAGGAGCAATTGGCCGCAAATAGGTCGTGGATTGAATAACTCGACGTCGACCTGTACAGGTTTCTAAATATGTATAAAGGCGGTATTATTGTAACCGCAGACGATATTTCGCAACATATCAACTGGTCTGTAAAGCACGTCGCCTACATGTAATGCCTCTCTGATCTCACAATCTGTGACACCATTGTGTCAAAGTGTCAAACTCCAATATTATCTGCATCCTCTAAGCTAGAGAACTTAGTATACTGGGAATCTTTTATATTTTTCTCTTTAAATTTTAACTATATTTAACGCAAATTTATACATTTAATAAAATTTATATTTGGAATTTCAGACAAATTAAAAAAAACTGAGAGTGTATTATGCAATACAGCGATCGCTTAGAAAATAATCTCTTTCTCGTTTACATTATATGTATTTTATAAACTTACCGAGCACTAGATAACTGATCTCTGCATTTACAAGGCATAAAGAAAAATCAAGAGTGTGTATACTAATCAAGAATATAAGTATACTGGTAGTATAGAGACGATTGGTCAACTAAAACAATGCAAAAATGTTCTGTGTTCTTTCCATTATTCATGTAGGTCCTATAAAATCAGACTTATTCAGAGTTTGTTTTGATTTTTTTAGTATAGTTCATAGTCATCATCAATTTTGGTTTAGGTTACTATTCCTTATAAATATATGGTCCTATGCTACAATAAAATATATTGCTTAGCCCGTGGTTTATTCTATTTTTAATGATACTGTAGAGTTAAGATATATCCATATTAATAATGGTTTTTCCAATAAATTACACAAAAATTCCCGAATCTACAAAATGGACAAGACAGAAAGATATCGTATCCCCACAAAATCAACTGGAATACCTGCTGGCAATCAAGATGTGTTCTCTACGGGCGACTTACCTCAGTTTGACATTAATTGACATTCACCTGAAAGCCGATGGAGTTTGTGTGTTAATTGATAGATCTTGACAGCGGCACCGACCCAGTATTATCTCAGAAAACAACGTCACTACTATACTATGAAACGTTATGTTAAACAATGAATATACACATTTTGCAAACAAATAATTTCTGGGTCAAAGATAAGAAGGAAGGTCACAGTGGTGTTTTTAAATTCGTTTAAAACAACATGTGCTTAAGTAAGTTTATGCATTACACATCACAACACAACAATGACGATGCCCACAGCAGTACATTAATTATATATCATATAGATTGCAATAAAACAGTGCGTTAACGAGGAAATCCAATAAAAATTAAAAAACAAAATAATAATAAAGTAGCATTTCTATTATTAAAATATAATTAAAATCGTTTTTGTTACTTCTTAGCTGACCCAACATACGTTGTCCTGTCTTAGCGACTGCGTTAACCGATACCAAATGTGTGACCAGTCAAACCAGTTGTTAAGTTTTCTGAATATTTAGTTCTTAATTTTTTATTCCTCAAATAGTAGTAAGTAAGTTGCTATTAGAAAACAATAAAAAAAAGATGAATTGAATAGGTTGATCAAAAAATTTTAACATAGTTTATCACAGGTGTCGCTAATCACTTTTTTATTTTTTAGTAAGAAATACGAGCACACAGACCTTGCTTAAAATTAGAGCAGACTTTTTTAATCAGTTGAGAACACGACTTCATTTTTACGAGCGTCTTAACAGTTCTTTTTTAATTGCCTCTCGACGGGACGGGCCGTGTAATGCGCGATTTAATGATCCTTCAAAATGTAAAATGCATTACTGCAAGCATCTTTATTTTACAGTCACTATCATACAGCGTTAAAAATAAATAACATATAGGAAGCTATTACTTGTGTACCATACTGACAATGCGAAAATGTATTAACTGAAAAAAATTATGCCAAATATAACAAACTTTGAAGACAACGATTTAACCAGTGGTTGGTGCCACTCACACAATAGATAGGTAAATGGCGAAATATAAAAATAGACTGTAAGAATTGTATGGAAATGAAAATACATATATTGTAAATACTAATTAGTTATATAATTTAATGGTATGTTTAGCATGGGACTAGATGGCGCTTTGTGAATAGTCCTGAAATATTTTAATTATTATTACTTGAATAAAATTATAAAAATATAATTATATTTTTCTATTTCTTTGTTACTTCAGGTTAAAAAATACAGTAAACATGTATGACATAATCCAAAAATTAACAGATATAGGCCAACGACGGTCTATAAATTTTAATATAAAGTATACAGATATTTTAGATACATATATTTCATATCGGTAACAGTATATGACTAATGTGCATTTAGTACCAATCGGTTTTACGAAGTATTCTTTTGTTGTGGTTCTAAAACGACATTGAACCGATTCGACAAGGTAAATGTAAATTATAAAACATGACCAATCACAATTGTATAGTCAAATGATATTTCTATAAAAACAGAAATGAGATTATTTTTTGATTGAAACGACTTAAAAATAACTTTACAGAGGTAGGTGTGATATTCAGTGTATTGTATTGATGTAGGCGTATCGTATTCAAACTAATATTAAGTATTTTTAGAGTAACATAAGTAAACGAGTACATTTTATTTTCAGCAACTTCTAATAGAATTTTTTATTTTATTTTGTTTCTTTTAATTTACATTAAAAACTTTAATATAACCGAACCTAAAACAATAATATAAAATTTATACTTCATTGCACGCTCATTATCTTTATTAACCGATGAATGAACATTTTTAATTGACAGGTATAGATACTCCTGTTTAGCCCCATAATCTCTCTGCTTAACATCAAAATCGGTTCAGTAGTTTATTTTTAAATCTAAATAATTTATGTAGCCCAAAAAGAAGTTAGAAAAGAATATTGCCCGGTCAATCTCCATACGATATCTATCCCATATGACTGATTTCCTCTTATTAATTGTTTAACCAGTAGGTTACATATTCAACATTTTTTCTATTTGACTATTTAATTGAATTGGTGTGCTAATTGGAGGTTTGTATTCACACACTTAAACTTAAAAATGTAAAGTAATAATAAAATTATTTAAAAGTGCAACACGCAAGTTTTTTGCTAGTTCTTCTTGTGATGAGAGAGCTTTCCGAACGAGCGGTAGATTAAAAAAATGTAATGACTATTCAAAAGTGCTTCAATGTAAGTTTATTTGAATAAATGATTTTCTATTTCTATTTCTATTTCCAGGAAATCATCATATTTCATTCCTAGTGAATTCGCGATAACTGGTTAACTTTAAAACTGAATTATCGCCCGTCAGTGTTCACCATTATTAAATAGCTTTATCGTCTGTTACCTCTGTTTACTTCATTAAAATTATTTAATATTATTCCATGTACAGAAAAAATGTACTTTCGAATTACGCATGCACCCTCACAGTCCGCTGTCGCTGGCACCTAATTAGAATATAAATATCTACTGACGGCGTTTAACAACTGACCCGGCCTTTGTAATCTTAATAACCCGCCGCTCCGTAATAAAAGGTGATGTCATATGAATTCGCGAAAATGTCGCTTTTACCATCTGTGGATTCCAAAAGAAAATTCTATAGTAATGAAATAAATGAAAAGAATTCAAAAGTTATTGACGACTATTTGAAACTACTAGTATGCTAATTACATACGTAACCTACTGTTATGCAGCGGCAGACATTTTTTTTACCTTTCCGAAAACTGTTTGCCAACAAGTGCTAAAATAAAGTTGACAAACCGGTTGCACTGTCTCTTTAGCGCCATGTCCAATTTATTATAGCAACATACGTCGTATTGCATAAAACAGAGTAACGATGCAAGCAATGGCGCCGGTGCCGCGCTACCATCGGTGTCACATGGACCATGGGGTCGGCGATATGGGCATGTAACAATAGGATCATACAACCGGTCGCAGGACCGTTACAGATGAACCGCCGTCGGCTGAGCTGTGAATATGCATGAGCTGAGACTTGACCTCGGGTTATTAGACCGCGGGCGCGGAGCGTGGGACCGATTCGACTAGACAATCGACATTTGACATTTGGGTGAAACTTGGTCACTTCCTGATGATTAATTTGAATGTTGCAAAAAAAATATATTCATAGATGCATATTGTCGTTAATTAAAAATTTATATCCATTTGTTTTATCTCATTAAATACAGTAAATACGAGTATATGATATTAATATTATGTGCGCATACATAATTTTATAAAATGCGTGAAATATATCTCTTTATGAAATATCAAGTATGCTGACTTCCAATACAGACTAGTAGAGTTAAAACGGGAACGAGGCTTGGCCATCAATCAGACAAGAGGCCGCGGGTCAGGCGCCTTTCCCCTGTACCCCGACCACCTGTCGCGCCCGCCAGCTCAAAGCAATTGCTAATCAGTCACTAAGTTACGCCAAATCTCTGTCTGACAGGGGGACCGCGCCGTGTACGTAATGGTATTTTGACGAACAAGGGTATTAGCTACCGCGACACGCAGGTTATCCCCAAAAATGTCTATCGACCCCTTTTGCGGAAGGTAATATCTGTATAACATATATCTCTTTGTAGTGTGTAGTATCGTAAACGGCAATACATAATACATGCCAAATGTAACACATATTTTGTATGTTTAAAATATAAACAAAAAGACTTGGTATTTTTAGTGACATTTATCGTAGATTAAAAGTAATCCTATGGCACATACCCGAATATCAAAAGAGTTATAACTCAGTGATAGCCAAGCGTAAAATAGCACACTTTTGAAATATTTGTATTTTTGTCAATTGTAGGTTCAGTTTAGAGGTAGGGCGGGCGACGAGCTGCGATGATTATTGTAAATTTCATGGTAACAGTGAATGTACTGTACACACCAGACTAAAAATAAACATGGCGGCCACAGCGTGCGTATTCAGGCAATGCTGAGATAACTACTTCAGTCCAACGAGTATCCCCTATAACAAAACGGGTGCTACTCTATGTTGTGACATTCGAATTCTCATTCGAACACACACTTTACGTGTTTCATTAGTGAAACTAAATTTGAACAATTGTTCGTGTTTGAGAGTGTCATAACGATTTATTTTACAAAATAGTTCTGTTCGCATACGAGTACTCGTATGTATGGGTTATAAGTTATGGAAAGCTTTACATTTACTAGAAAATGAACCATAATAAATTGCTATCGCAGGCTACGATTTATACGTACCTATGGAATAGGAGTTATAATAGCTTTAAAAGTTTTTTTTGCAGTAATAATTTATGGTGTGCTAGGGCAGGGCAGGGCGAAATCATGCGCGCAGAAAAAAAACAATCTTCAGCTAAGAAAAACTTTTAAATTTTTTTTTGTAGGAAGAATTACGAATACGTCTGAATTTACACACCTAGAAAGAAATATCTGTTGCTTTGGCTATATACACAGAGCTTATTCAGAAGAAATACAATTCTTTATAGAATTTATTTTAACTTTTATTAACAAATATATATAGACGAATGAATAATGGTGGAATTTAACCTACACGGTATCTTGTAATTAGTAGGCGGTGCATACCTCAAAAACTTAACACGCAAATGCCGTGTCATATAATATATGGTAAATATGAGTTCTTATATTTGTAGTCTAGTAGGTGCTACAGTAAAGAAAGCGCAGTTATTTTAGATTCAAAACGGTGTTTCAATAAAATTTGCGTCACATTTAACTATAACCCGTTTGTCACCTCGGATCTTTATTGGAATGCCATATGGAGCCATAAGATACAGCAGCAAAGCGAATGGTACAAAAATGTAATGCGCTTACGTCTTATACATCACGGAAACAAATGGGTGCAGGAATTTTCTCCGCCGTAGGGGAGCGTCGTCTATGCCAACGTTGGAAATCATTTCAACTATGATAATATGCAAAACAGCAAAGTGTGACGAGCAGATACAAGTGAAGTGAACAGAGCCATAATGTCAATGCGCCTCATCTCGATCAGATCACGTTCCAGGAATAAAAGAAGTTCACGGTGAACTGGCTAAACGAACTAAAAGAAAAAAAAAACCTTTAAATGTAGCATTTCATACTTAATACATTTATAATAGTCATAGTGTAAAAAATATATCGGTGTTTCTTTTGGTAACCACTCAAGAATATTTATACGTTCAACATATCCATCAATTCATAATTATATGTATGGGTGTATACATATTTCCAATATAGCATAAAGACAATTTAGTGAATAAAAGTATGACGCAAAAACATCACAATGCAACTTTGGACTGACAATTTTATGCTTCGTTATATTAAGGTGCATTAAGAAGACATTAGGCAGGCTTAGATGCTTGAACGTGCATTATTTAAACATTTATCATGACAGTAGTTCAACAAATAACTAATTAATGCCGAATACATAGATAACTGTAAAAATGTGTGTGTCCTATAAAATGTAGAAAAAATACGTTTAACAGTTTCCAAGTTTAACTATATTTGTAAACTAAGTGAATGAATTCAAGTAATTTAAATAGGCATTGAATATGAACGTGGACGGAAAGTGTATGGAAGGAAATTAGGATGACCGAAGCACTGATGATGTACAAGTATTAACTATCTGAAAGGAAAACCAGGCATGACGGTTTCAGTGAAAGATAAAGTAAATAAATAAACTAAAATACAAGCATTTGCCCTGCCTTATAGTAAACAGTTATCGTACATAGGTGACACGTGTGCGTTGCCACTGAATCCGCCTTTCTGAGAAGTTCTGATAAACTTATTTACCTCTGACACAACTTGTTATTCTGTTGAGATCTATTATAAGGCAAAGATTCTTCCACTTTTGGTTAGCTATAGTTTTTGACATAGCTTGAAATTTAATCTCACAACGAAATCTATTGGTAAGATGCAAATGGATTATTACTAAATATTCCGCGTCAGTGCATTCATCCAGGATTCAAAACGCATACCTAGGTAAGATTTATAACATTCCTACATAATAGAATGAACATAATGTGTATAA
This sequence comes from Achroia grisella, assembly GCF_030625045.1. Classification (NCBI taxonomy): domain Eukaryota; kingdom Metazoa; phylum Arthropoda; class Insecta; order Lepidoptera; family Pyralidae; genus Achroia; species Achroia grisella. The sequence continues at coordinate 986,470 of NW_026713045.1, read as the reverse complement.
ACAGTCAGTTGCGCCAACATAACAAGTAGGTTTTCAGCTATTTGTTACCGATCTTTTTTCACAAAATGTAACAATTTTTTTTTAAATATAAATATGTTAAGCACTAAAATCAATAAAACTAGTCCAAGTGAAGAAAATCTGCTAACGGTGGTAATAGTACGTTAATAGTTCTCTTATGAGGAGGACCTTCCTCAGCAGTGGAACATTAACAGATAATTGCAGTATGGTACAGAATGTTACAGAGAAAAATATATATGAGGGTATACGTCTAAATATATTACAAAACTTTGTGTTACTGATATAATCAAATACTATATATTAATACCCGCAAGTACATCAAATATTTTGCAATTAGATAGGCTAAACACAAGGAAAAGAATTTAAAAAAAAAAAAGTGTATTATAACTGACGAGTTGCAATGACTCGCTTGAAATGACGATATGAACCTTTCATCGCGCGTCGCTACGAGCTTTCAAAAAGCTTTCAGTGGCCGATGGAGCTCGCTATGATTACGAGTTGCCGATCAACGATATACTACATTATGATTCCAAAAAGAAATACAAAGTATACATAAACACAGTATTGGAAAACAATATAGGAAAAGACATCGTATTAATTGCATAAACCTCGCAAATCATACGGGTTATTGTGGTGTACCACATGGGCGCAGTTTTGTTGCCAACCGCCCGCAGCGGAACATTTGGCGGAAACTGATCGACAACGTGGCTGAAAACTATGCATTTAAGTCGCAACTATCGATACGTGGTCGGAGTACCATGTGTGTTAATTGTTTATGTGCCACAAAAACCGCGCGACGAACGCCACTGCCAAATTTGTAAGCAAGTACTATGGTTTAATTAGATATTAAGGATTACTACAATGGGATAAGTTCGGTAGGAGAAACATGGCACAAGTCGGGCGGCGTAATTATTGTTACAGTTCAGTGGTCGCCGCCAATTTGAGCCGAGTGTGTAACGAAACGCGCCCGCGCTCGTCGCGCTCTCCGGACTTCGTTAATTGAGCGTTCGGCTAGCCGATTTCTTTATACGAAACTTAAACCGGTATTTAGAACTGTATGAACATAAATTCACTCATGTGTCCAATACAATGCTAACAAAGCATTGTTGTTCGTTTTAAAATAGAAAACGGTGAAATATTTAAAAATAAATCGATTAACACACACAGCGAACAATTGATTTCTTGAATTTATTAAACGAATAAAAAATTAGAGACGATTATAAAATATCGATGGATGATGTTTTTAACTGAATGATTAACTGTAGATATGTATTTATAGACTTTAAAATAAATTTTGATATATATGTATCTTTCCTAAGTCTCCCAGTGTCATACAATAGATAAAACTGTTTTTATTATCATCATCGCAATTTCAGTAATATTAAATATTACACACTATGTCCCTTATTCATTAATATCAATAAAACTTTATACGATCTGTCCCGGATACCGTCTTGCAAAACATCTCATACATATTGTATAGTGCACTCCTTTATAGTATTGTGATTAATCTTTCGTGTCCCAAACACCGTCGCGTCCGTATCCGTAAATGAGACTTCAAACAAGGTATTTTGTTGTGTCAGATTTTGAGTACATGTCACATGTAAGCTATTGCGAAATCATACTTCTGAATTATATCGAATGTGTATAGTAGTAGACTTTTTATCATGTTTAGTTACTACAAGTTTAGGCCAGATTTCAAATTGGATTAAATAGAATGACTTTTATTGTTATTAGCTTTATTTACGTGTCAGATATATAGGATAAATTCTAGTTTCTATTTCAACTGAAGTAATACTAAGCAACCTTTTCTAATCCTGTTACAACATTCGAGTAACTTTCAGTGTACTCGACGCGAGTGGATGTGTTCTGTCTAGTCTCTGGTGAAGGCGTAGGTACATACCGTATACGGTGTTAGAAGGGGAAGTGGTAAGGTCGCGTTACGCCGCGCCGTTTGAAAGTGAGATGTGGAGCGCCAGGAGAGCAACAAATTAAGTCTCCGCGGGGAGCAAGCCCGCCCACGCTGTGCCCTAACTGGTAGCCGTGCCCGTTCCCGCGCGCCACCAAGCGGGCGTTGAGAGGGCGCTTGCGATAACGTCTCGCCGAAGGGAAAACTTGAATATTTCCAGCGAATTACGTAACCGAATTCGCTGAATAAAAGTTCGTGTACGTGCCCTGCCAACTGGCAAAGTATTATTGAACTTCCCTTTACATTCTAATTAGGAGTTTAGAAGCGTTTAATCGTCGAATATATCGCCTTTGTGATCGTATTTTATATATGTTTATAGTGAAAACACAATCGTCTAACTTTATAGATATTGCGAATCACCATCGGGTTAATACTTCTCTGGAGGGCATTATTCATTTCATATATTATACAGTGCTTTTAGTTTAATGGAGACGAGTTTTATCATTGTAGTGCAAGAAGAATAAAATGAATGTAGCACGTCGCCATCGATATTAGGAATGTATTGCCCACAAAAGTAACCATATAAGTCAACTGGATATATTATTTATTTTATTGATCAATATACCATTTATACGTTACTGAAAAAAGATAGGTATATTTGACGGGGAAAATAAAACTCTTACCGCAACATAAACTTTATCACTTGAAGTCATAAATATTTTGTATCAATATCACTTCCCCGGCTCGAGACGCAATGTAGAGTACCTACCTATGATTTTAAACGAGAACTTTTAAGAGATAGGTTATAGGTTAGTGTTGAACATGTTCATTTTACGAGTAACGCTTAAAGGTTTTGATATAACAACAGTAAAAAATAATTTACGTACAACTATATAACTATGTCAACCTATTTTTGTACCATAGCTGAGACCTGTATCCTACCTATATGCTTAATTTTCACAATTATGATTATACAACGACATATTATTCAATTTCAATTATGATTCGGCAATATTCGCACTTATTATAATATATAAGGAGTGCAAATATTGCCAAATCATATTTGATACATACAACCATGGCTACCTTAATTTTCAGTATTGGACGTTCGCTGTAACAGGCAAATTATTCCTCTATAACCTCCTATAAATTACGGATCTCAATTTGCATACAAAGTCTGTATTTGAAATGACATTACAGAATTAACGAGGCGACGAAGCTTAAAAAACAAATGCAAAGTAATAAATACGCGATACAGTTAATGACAGACTTATAAAAGGGAGGAAGAAATCTGCCAATAGCAAAGTTTAAGCGGGGGTATAAAATTAAATGGGTAGAAGGCGTTTTTACAAGTTTATCGAGCGTTCCACATCGGGCAGACGTCTAATGGGCTCTCAGGCGCCGCGCACGCTGCCTGTCTGTCTGGCTGGCTAGTGACGTCTACTACACCAAGCCTCTACGCCCGCTATCCATACCCAAGTACTGACATTTAGACCTTACCAATTTCCGATCGATAACTGACGACGAATGCTACACTTCCTTCATATGGTACGGATATAGATTAAGTGATAATACATGGAATAGTTTAAAAAGAAGCAAGCGGAACGAGAATAAAGGTTGAAATGACCGCTACTTACACAGAACGACGCAGTTGGCCGGCCCTGGCCCCGCTTTTAATGCGGATTTATCGACTCAAATTAATCGTGTAAGTAGAGAGAGAAAGCTGCTCGAGGAAACTTGCGTGAAACGCGATAAAGGACCTCTATTCGTTCGAAAAGCCGTTCATTGTGATTAAACTAAATTGACTTTCGTCTGTTATGTATAGTTAGTTGATCTGAATTTATGCAGAATCAAAGTTTGGTGGCATCCAAGTCTTCTTTTCTTATTCTTATCTAACGCAATAATTTATAATATTTCATATGGGTACTTGAATTTTATTGTACATTAATTAAATCCAAGAAAAATATATCTTTGATAGTATTAGTGGTGGCTGAATTATTACTTTTAACTAGCCATTAGTTTAATAATAATGAAGATAGGTATTTATATACATATTATACTGTATTGTAAAATTGTAATAAGTACGGCTTGAAGGCCTGATCTAGCGCAAGAAAAGAATAGACGAAATTAGATTATATATACGGCGCGATTAAGTGGAGGTTTTCCAGACATTGACAGAGCAGTAATCATGATTTATTAACGATATATATATTGATAATGTCGGAATTCTATAGAAATAGTAGGCCATGTGAGGCGATCCAGTTCGAGTGTGATGTTGAGTACGACTAGATCTCCCGGAATGACATGTCAGGCCACAATCTCATTTGTGTTTCCCCACTAGAACGGGCGACACGTCGGAAATGAGATGCGATTAGCTTAGCTCACACAGTTGGTATATATTTTGCAGATACACTTGTTACATTATAAATAAAATAGCCCATACGTACATACAGTATCAATTCTATAATGTACAGTCGCGTGGACAATATGTACGATAATAACTTTTATTACTTTGTCGTATTTATAATGTTGACAATTCGAAAACTTTTTAAAAATTACGTACTCTAATGGGTGCGATACAATACAAGGTGTACAAAAGTGTTTACATGTTTCTCTACTGAGTGCTTCCCGTTACTTTTCAATCGTTCTCCTATTACCAGTTCTCATGAGAATTTTTATCTTTTCCTTCTACGTGAATTAAATATTTTTAAATTGGACAAAGAAAATTCTTGAAAATCTAATTGGCTCAATTTAAATACAAACATTGATTAAATATCAAAATTATATAATAAAATACGAAAATTTACGAAAGTAGATAATACAGAAAGATGTAAGTGCGAGTGACCAAAACAATTTTACATGCATGTGCTTACTAAGTATAGTACTAACAGCTATACCTCTACTTAGTGCTATTTTTACATGTAAAGCAAAGTTCAGTTCTGGCGGGTGCAAACAACCGATGAGTTGACTGGTGATGCTAAGCTGAGTATAAACAGAGTTTTTATATTATGTTTATTTTCAGTTAGCACTAACGATTCAAATAAATACCGAGCAACAATGCTACAATGATCAGATCGATAGATGGTAATTTAGAAAATATATGTGAAATGAGATAGCTTCTCCAAACTTTTGGAATAGAAAATTTTCAAGGAATAACGATGTGCCTCCTCCTCGCTGGCGGGTGTGGTTCCGAGCCGCTTACATGCCACCCATACTAGAACTGCATAATACATAGCGGAGAATGCACCGCAGTTTGATCCCTTTCTAGACAAGGTAAGTACGACTGCATCAGAGTGTAAAGTTCTCCTGATGTTACCTCCACTTTTGTACCAAGTGCGGACATGAACTGTAAGGGGCTTTACGGATTCAACGTAAATTGACAAAGTTTCGGAGATGACGTCTCTTTGTTTTCTTACAAAGGAATATTGATGAGATTCATTTATTTATCACTAATCATCGTTGTGTTTTAATATGAGAATAGGAAAGTTGGGTTTAGTTGTAAACACATAACTAGTTATAAAATAATAACGTGCCGAACAATCTTACCAATTGGAAGTTTTAGGCAATTAGTCAATGATATAATGACCATTACGGGCCTGACACAACAAAGATATTAGACTTATGCAACGTCAAAATTTTACGTGAATCTAAGTCTTTGTTAGAAACTCAATTTACAAAAGTAGTATTGCACGTTTGGTTTCTTGATATATACCAAAAACAGAAATTATAAACTAAATAAATAATAGTAGTTTAATATTTGTTATTGCGCAATGTGAAATGGAAAATCATTTCAATATCTTATAAAAATATCGAATGAGTTTATTGGTATATTTTAGGAGAAAGAGACCTGTGTGTAAGAGACAACAAAAATTTCATTTGATGGATGGATAATCCTGCCTAAATCAACATCAGTTATTATTCAGATAGGCTATTTAACTAATACATATGAAAAATCCTTGTGGAAAGTTCGACAATATTCTTAGAACAAGAAATCATATTCTATTTATAAAATGAAAACTTTTGACGTATTGAGATTGATATTATGTCAAAAAAGCTGTGGTAACTGAAAGTGATAAATAAATAATAAAGATTTATTTTTAATCTAAATATATGTATAATATTGGTAATATTAGCTCTTCGTCTGTATATGTACACGGAGAGCAATCTGACATTTATTAATGTGGATCTCGTCGGCAGATCCGGACAATGGTTCATGTTGCTCTAGAATTATTCGCGCTATGGTGAACCTGGCCTCGGATGCAGGTACGCAACCTTAGCTGAATAAATGACTACCTGCATAAGTAATTCAAAAGGTACGAATAAACAAAACAGCTACCAACACATCTTCTTTCATAAATATCTGAGCAGGCAACGGTTATAGTTACTTTCATGCAACTACAAGATCGTGTCCATATTCCGACAGTCGTAAGTTCTCCGTATAATTACTAAGGTTTAATTAAATTATATATTTATAGCATATGTCTGTTTTTTATAAGATAAATTGTAACCTATGTCCTTGTGATACAATATATTAATATCAAATTTATTTCATACCCCTTCAGTCGTTAGGTCGTGGAAAGGTAACAAAGATACTGACAAACATTGTGACAAACACAATTTGGCATTATGATATGAAGATATGATAAGAAGAAAACATTTGTATTACATTATTTACTATTTCATGATACATATATGTATATAGAGGTTTTAGTTAACAATGTATTTTTTTATGATATGCAGCAGGTGATGTTATATAAGTGCATGAAAACCATTCAATAGGTAATTGGTACAGTTATAAATATATTTTAGGAAAGTACGGCGAAATATTGAGTCATTTTTGCTGAGCAGCAAAACTTACGAAAGATAAGCGAGTGAGATCTTGGTATTTTGCCAAGTGTAATCATGAAAAATATGACACAGTGAAACAGCTAGATATTAAAAATACAAAATAAATTTACAACTAAAATAAAGTAAGAAGTATAGTTGATAGCGATTAAGAGGACTATTTCTGTAATTCTGCCTGTTATTGTGGTAATATAAAAATAATTTATAGCATTACTTACATTTGAAAGAGTTCCTTTACAATGATATATGACTCCGGGCAATATCTGAAACCAAAGCAATAACATATTATTTATTGTGTGCCAAGTGTAATGACAATTTAATAGACAAAAAAGTAAAAATATGTAATTACGTTACAGACAGAGTAGTTAACAGTGAATAATTGTATTCCGCGAGACAAATGTGAAGGTGATGGATATGTGAAGTAAACTCCGCCTTTGACTAAAAATCTTTAGTCTATAAAGCGGAGTTTACTTCGCATATCCATGAATGTGGTCGCCAAGGAACCTCTTATATCCTAATTTAAATTTTTTATATAATAACTATAATATTTTTTTATAAATACGTAGTAACCACAATCAGCCAGATCGAATCCTAAGCGATATCATTTAAGTTCACTCCGCACTCAGTGTTGCGAATATAAAACTAAACCAATTACAAGTTTTCCAATATGCCCGGCAAATTATACCAGTGTTAAACTCGCAATAGTTTCTTGCAGAATTCCCTTCAAATTCAGCGGACGTAATGTGACACGCGACGACGCATTCTCACTGATAATAAACTCGATTTGTAAAACCCTATACTTATCGTTGCTATGAACGTTAATTTTGCAGGTATGATGCAGCCAACTGCAGTCCACAAACGGTCGTGCCACGTCACAGCAGATTGCAGATCAGTCACATCGTAGCCGCTACAAAGTGCATGTAATTCTGATGCTGATGCTGATTGATGATACTGGTTTCACATTGCTTACGCACAAGTAGAATGTTATAAGACATAACAATTCCCAGAAGAGTCCAGGTAGTTTTTACTGTATAAACATAATATTCTTCTTACATAATTTTGCACAGTTAAACAAAAAGTTGCGCTTAAAAACTCCATTACTGGACGGCATTCGTTTCGCCGTGACACAATACGCGTTAACCGAGAAAATGAGAGCATAGCTAGTTACGGAAATAAAAGCCGTTATTATGAATTGCGTTGCGATGGCGGTACAGACGGTGGTACGTTGGCGCACGCAATGTTGCCAACTTTATTTGGGCGAGCACACTAGGCAGAACACCAAAAACCTACCAAGTTTCTTGATGTATCTTAACGAAACCACCAGAAAAATAATGGCATAATAAAAAAAAGAGTTTAATTTTATTTTGTTTCAATATTAATTTGTTTCACTCTTATTCTAGCTCCATTAAATAGAAATAAAAATGCAATAACAACTCTAAAGTCAGCCAGAAATATTTATCTAAAAAGTTGAGTGGTTTATAGGAATTATTGTTAAATTTGATTCCTATACTTTTGAAAAAGTACATATTACTAGTTTGTACTAAAGTTTCGTTTCAAAAGTTATATAAATGATTACGCGTTTATTATGTTTTATATGATTTGCAGATAATGGAACATTTGTAAAAATATTTACCAATATTTGCCTTATAAATATTACTGACCGCTGGAAAGAGATTTTACACATCAAAGGGGGGTCATATCCTCCAGATTTTGTGGTGAAACCACTAAGGTGGCAACACTGGACGTACGGCACACCGCCGGAGACGCGACGCGGGCGGACTCCCGAGCCAGGTAAACACTGTTATTTGCATTACACGCCCCGGCCCTTGGCTAGGATTTGTGACATCCGCCGGTAAGCTCCGTGAGCGCTCTCTCGCGGCAAACTCTAATTATTGTTGAATTCATTACAGAACAGCGACATGTGCAAGATTGGATTTTGTGAGAATAGTTACCATTTACAACCTTGAATTTATGTTAATTCGCATTATTTGTTCCATGTTGGGGGTTTGGAAATTTATGTCACCTAGCATCTATCTATACTAATAATACACACTTTACCGAGGTAGAGTTTGTAAAACTGCGTGGGTACCTGACTCAGGTTTACCTATTTCAGCCAACAAGTAGTTCACTTCCTAAGATGATTTTCAATTGAAGTGACATAATGCGGTGAAATTACAGGCTAAGAGGCAGTAGCGTTACATGATATCGTGATATCCGTAGTGAGCTATAGCTACCTGTAGTGTGGGTTACCACTTACGCCACCAGCTTGCTTCTCATTTCAATTACAAAAAAAAATTCTAATATTATAAATGTGAAAGCGTCTGGTTTTTACCTTTTCATGACTAAATGATTTTAATATAAAAATTTAACGTGAAGATAGATTGTATAATATATATAAAAGAACTGACATAGGTTATCTTTTATTTACAAATATGCATTTATAATAAATAATTGAGATTTATATTATTATTCTGTAGTAATGTAAGCTAACAATCTTTACTGGTTAGATTAGATAACTTTATAGCAATAATGCAAGTACTTAATCCGTAGTGCGTCTGACTTGCTAGTGATATTTTAATCGAGAGTAAAGACATAACTTTAAAAGGTCACTATCTGTGGAACATGTTTAGCTTGGAGCATGCATTAGAATTCGAATAATCATTTTCAGTTTACGGTTCGTTGTGGATTTTTTATATATTTTTTTTATCAATCTGCATTAAAATGTTCCGCGTCCAAACGTATTGGTAACAGACTCGCAAATTGTTGATGTCGATGTTTGTCGAATGCAAAGTTCTATACAGAGTAAGTATTGAGAACGCGATATAAGCAAAGCTTGGCAGGTGCAATGTACGTCAACATGTGTTAAAGTGTGACTTCAAGGTCCTTAAATACCTGTCCGAACCTTTGAAGCTCTGTCTGGCGCCGGGGTTAGAGAATGGCTGAAAATGGTAAGTAGCGCATTGCCGATGGCGAAATTCAACTATAAGCTAGTCTGTGAGACGACACAAAGAACTAACGAGTATAAGATATGCATTTGCAACAAGAATGAAAGTTTCAAAATAATAAATTACAAATATAAATGAATAGTCATCGTGTACAACAGTAAGTCATATTAAAATATAATGTCAGTTTAATAGAGCATTGTCTTTAACATTAATTATCGTTAACACTTAAGTTACGATCTATACTTATAATACCTAGTAATGAATTGTCGTAAGTTAAGTAATAATGAAAGCTATCAATTTTCAACTTTGGTAACTTATACAATTCGCTGAACAGTGTTAATTGTGAACTAAATCCAAGGATCAACACTTGGGTAATTGTAAAAACATCTATGCCACAAGGCCTCTCTCAGAGTTGTTTTTACCTTCATTATCCATTTGTAACAAAATTAGGTTGTTACAATGGATGGATGTTGTAAAAAGACTAGAATAAATATACTCCCATAGTACTTCTACTAAAATCTTGGACACTTATTTTGTTTTACCCTTTTTTCTCTGGTAATTCAAAATCCATTTTATCTTATAATCAATCGTCTGTGCCAGCTTCACCTAGGTGCTCATAACTCTGTGAGTTTGTGCAAATTACCATACCTAATATAAGATATATGTAACTCTGGAATAAAATGTAAACAAGATTACGTTTCTCATAACAAAATAGGCTCACCCTTTTTATAAAATTATTAAGATTTCGCAACTAGCACGTTTAAAATAACTAAAGTTTTACTTATATATGTATAATTTAAAAAAGTTTAAAGTGTCCTTAAAGGATTAAAATAAATTTTATTATAGGTTGGAGAAATTTTTATTACTTAAAGAGATAAACTTCCATAATATTGGAGGCGACGATCTCATTTAAGATAATTGTGTTAAGAAGTTATAGATTTTATTTATTAGCGTTAAAACGACCAATTTAAATATGTTCGCTGACGAAAATTTGTACTGCAAATACAAGTATATAACAATATTAAAAGAAGATGGGGCAACTAACTTTTGTATTTCCATAAAATCTTTAAAATAAGAATAAGCAAAGTTGTATGACAACTTCGAAACCCAATCTAAGTGCGAAGCACGTTGTACGTAAAACTCAATGAAAGTATGACTACGACAAAAGCACGTGCACACCCAAACCGCCTAAACTTCCCGAAGGATCTTGCGACAATATTTTTAGGGGTGCCTCTGAAAGGCAAGGTGTGTTCGTCTCCGGCCCAAGGGAATTCACAACGCTTTAAAGCTGGTAATTTGATGTGAGTCTTTCGAGATTTTTCCATCTTCCCGGATCGTTCGGGGAGCGGGCGGATTAGGCCACGCACGGCATGGGCGAGGGCGGCGACGCGCCAGATTAATGTCGCGAGCTTTGCGCCAAATTTAAAATGTCACGTTCCATTTTTCCAGCCAACAGACCCCGTCACCGACTTGAATGGTTACAGCTTCCGATTGTTACACATTCATTTATTTACTCGTATAATCGTTTGTAGATGAATCTATTTATCGAACAATTTCCTTTGGAACGTCTTGTAATTACACTTTTGTAGGAGACGACCATATTATTAAGTTCAAATTCATAAAATAAGTTAAGTAAGTAATCATTTAGGAGACATCATAAGAATAAGTGTGAATTTGTGTCCTTGAGACAAAGTGAGCGAGGATTCTCAAAAAGGTCAATGTTTTGTGTCTGCAGCACACGAATGAAACAATGTATCTATATATCTAAAGAGTAACCAACATGGAAACAGGGCGTAGGAAAAAGGCAAAGTCGTAAAACTGGCGCCCACCAATCGCCAAATAAGGCCGGCGCGGCACCGTCGAGCCGAACGACGTCGTCCTTGACTCCCGGCCAAATGACATAAGTTGGCCCATGGGCGCGGATTCTTGACTAATCGATAAACAAGACGAAATGGATGAACAGCCGAATCGCCGAATCGCCGCACCCACACTAAGCTATTAAATTGTCATCCAGTTTTGGTCATGATCCCATGAAACCTTGATTGTATACTTCGAAACGTCGATGATGGCGACTATCGCGAATATTTACATAGGTGGATGCACTTTTTGTTAATTACAACAACAAAAAATTGTAATAAAAATAGGTTTAGTAACAATGTTATAGAAATTGAGTTATAGCAATTTAACATGAAAATTAGTTACGTCTCCGAGTAGATAAATAATTCTACATCATATACACAGTAGGCGTATACATTATGCCAAAACTTTTCCAATTTTCATATTCCCCCAGAAGTCAGAGGTTCATAAAGAGCCTTAATTTTAATAATTTCACATTTATACTGTATGGAGTGCGTGTCCGTAACAGCCATAAAATGTGCGTGCCGTTGGAAATGGATGCGTATGGATAGAGTGTAAATTTTCAGCTTATTATCGTAGCCTTGAATTTTATTAGGTTAAATGGCATAGATTTGACAGTTCCACCAATTTAAGTTTTCAGTTAATATACTAAAAGTAAACGGTTCTATTTCCAAAATTGATAACGACAACAAATTAAGAAATAATTCCATGTATCACAATAAGAATATGGATGGAATAACTGAATGTTAATAAAACCTCGCATTGACAGGATTAGCATGCGACACCATGCAGAGTCAAGTTCATTGGCAAATGCCCACGTGCTTGTTCCGCCAGTGCAACAAGGTGACTGACTTCACCATGCAATTTTAATGACTTATAAGACTATATATATAAGTAAATAGTTCTGTATCTTCTATACCTAGCTTTTGGGACCGAAATTATTATAATTATAATTAATATTTCAATTTATACGTATCAATTTTCATAAATAAAATAAATATCTCACTCATACTAGATAGCAGAAATTCTATCGATAACTAAAAACATTTTTATTATTCTGAGACGCACGGCGAGTTTTTAAAATATTATAGATATAGAAATCATGTTTGTCAAACCATTATAGCCATACTCCTGAAAAGGGTTTTATACGAAACTATTTACAGGAATATATTTATTCTATTGTTATTCTAACATATTAGTTCGTCGAATAAAATGAAGGGAAGTATACAATATATTAGCTGGCACAAATATGGACGTTTATATTACAATTTGACTGTGACAATTTTTGGTAGGTAATCAACTATTCAGAGATCGATAAACGAACAAAGAGCATTAGTGACGCGATCGGTAAACGTCCACTTGGATGGTGGGCAAACACTAAGGCCTAATCCGCAGGCCGGCACTTAGAGTGCGCCACAAGCACCGCGCACTAATTGCATGCCAACTAAGCTGTGTAAGTTGCGAACGCATTGCAATTACCCTTTTTGTATAATCTGCGATTGTCAAATTACGAGACATTATCCTTTGTTTTAGCTGTAGATCCTGACAAATATAGCAAAGAACAATAGCATTAGCAATTTTTATTTATCTGCATCTATCACACATTGGTACTGACATCAATTATTATGTAATCAACTATTAAAACTAAGCCTGAATTAATTTATATCTCACCAATATTTACTATATTGGAGTCCTTTATACAAAAAAAGGCTGTAACACTTGTATTAGGTGTATTTTATATAGTGTTAAATGATATACAAATCCGTAATATTTATTAAAACTATTATTCAACGTTCAACTGTCGTTGCATAGCCATAGCCATATAGTATACATGATATTTTAGTTTAATTTGGAGCTCATGATTTTATTAGATATTTAAATGATACCATAGATTTTCTATTTTTGAAGGCAACTTCTATAAAGATATATATATATATATAATATTAATAATAATGCTGTCAAAGCATAGGGTTAGGTATATAAAGGCACAGCACAGGCAAGTCTAATTCTGATATTGGACAATTCGTGTTCGTATACGACTTAATGTAACTAATTCTGACACAGCGTACATTCACTTGCTGGCCTTGGAAAACTTTAAAACGGCGACAGAAAACCAGCAATATTTGCAAACTGTATGCTGTTAGCAACAACCTAAATGAATACTCAGAATGCTCATAATAATACTAGCTTTATGTCTGACATATTTAAAATATAATAGTAATGAATTAATTATTATATAATATTATATGTTAATTATATAGATTAAATTATACAATTGTATTTCTAGTATTAATAATTTAACAATGTCAGTTTAATATTAATATATCAATTTAAACATTAGCTTTTGAGATATTGTAATAAAAAAAAATAATAGCATAGGTATATAAATAAAAAATCGGATCAAATTACATCCATTAAAAATTTTTAAATTACTTATATTTCTTTGTTTTTCTGTACATTATTAATTTGTACAAAATAAAAGATTCATGTCAATAACGTATTGCTAATAAAGTAATGCATTTTTATTGGAATTCTAATATTATCCTAATATGCTTACTTGCATTGTAAGATTTAATATACAGTAAAATTTCACATACTGGAGATTTCCTTAAATGGTAACCAAACGTGGTAACAAAATATACGTGGTGAGTTACTACACATTTCAACGCAAAATGATATCTAACTTTGTGAATTGAATGATTAATTAACTATTCAATGTTCTTACACTACCCTTAACCACATTTAATTTAACAATGTTAAATTTAATATATAATAATAACTCTTCGAACTTACATATTAGGAACTATCATTAGTTCCTAATATGTAAGTTCGAAGAGTGATTGATATTTGAAAAGAAAACTTTTAGAGAATTATCTCTGACAAGACCTTTTGTTCTTCAGGGCGGTGTTTACTTAAAGGCAGCTATTCTCGTTGTTGTTGCTAAATATTTAGCATGCACTTTAAAGCAGAATGCCAACAGTTCATTAAAATAATGTAAATATTGCCTCAAGTCTCTCGCAGAATAAGGGGCAATTACTTGTTAGTATCGCTTTGATTCATAAATTGAGAACATTTCATTTATGAAACACAATATACATGTATTAGATTTTAGGATCATTAAAAAATAAAGATTATTAAGGGCACTGAAAGATATATAGTAAATGTACGTAAGTAGATTTACTATTTATGTAATTATAATGTCTGTGAATTCCATCTCTTGTAATTTACTATCGCATTATGGGCATCGATGCGTATCGTCTTTCTGTAAATATTTATTGATAGATTTACTTCTCGAACTGCTGAGCCCCTGCTACTTTATAGGACCAAATTACACGCTGAGTAATCGGGCGAGTCTGTTACTCGTTTCGGTCGATGATTTTGTTTTATGGGTGTGATTTTTTGTTTCAATTCGCATGTAACTGAATCACTTTTCAAGCTCCGTTTTGAGCTATATTTATTGATGACATACATACATGGATATTTTTAGAAAATTATTAAAATCAATGGTTATTAATTACATCCATCGATAGGTTATGTCGAATTATATTCAATATATCTATTAATCACGACGATTACAAACAAAGAGTTGATGGATCGTGCAAATGTCCTATTAGGGACGCCTACGTGTAAACGGAACAATCAGATTTGTCTAATGGAGTAGAGTGATTGCAATGGAAATTATTGGACTGGACCAATATTGCATTACGCCCGGCGTGGCCTTCAGGTCTGTAATAGCCAAAACTATGACTCATTGCGGTTATTGCAACATCGCTTTACTACTACGTCTTATAACCACTGTAAACAGACAGTGGTTCGTTCTTGGAATTAAACGTGTCTCAATTTTAAATAAATGTAATTATTTAGAATAAACATCCTTAGAACAATTTACTTTTCATTTAGTTGCAACGGCAATGAGAATTATAACACAATGAACGTGTTATTGAAAGTCAAATACGTGTTCATTAGGTAATATGCGAACCGAGTATTTAACGCAAATGATTGTTACATTAGATAAATTAAAGGCTGACAATGGCCAACGTTCAGTAGAAAGTGAATCGGGCTGTTGCGAGAATGGTCTCTACGATTGTATCTGTCTGGTTTATTATACTCTCCGTTACAATAAGGTGTTTTTTGAAATACCATAACCGTATTGATGTGTTATCTTTAAGTAAAAAAAGCCTTTCTTAATGGACTGATTGACAGATCTATCGTAAAGAATCTAAATGGCAGGAGAAATAATATTAAAATTTTGTACATGTGGTTTTTTATGACGACCTATACCGCATTTAAATGAATTTACTCAATTACAAGTACTTTATTTTCTAAATTTTAAGGGTTAAGGGATTGATATTTGGCACAAAAATGACTCCAATAATAAATAAAAGCACACAAACAAAACCGGACTTTTACACTTTGAACAAAGAGGTTACGTTTGCATTTTGCCTGTCTTTTAATTCAAAGACTTCTTTTATAGCTTTTGCCGCAACATGCAATAAATTAGCCCTTTACGGAAAAATGGACATCTGCTCCTCTGGAAAAAATGCCTCCTTGGAAGTAAAAGGACGAAATTTACGATCCGTGTAACCGTGGGTAGACGGACCTCGTCGACGAGTCGCATGCAAATGGCTCCATTGAAGCTGAGTGGAGTGGTTGGTCGGTAGGTTGTAGGCACCAGGGAGATTAAATCGAAACACCTTGCGAGCCTTGGCTAGCTTAACTGGACCGGCCCTCTTCTCTCCTGTAAGCGACGTGGTGCCAATATGTGATATCGACTTCTACGTTGTTTTAAAGCCAGTTATTACAATAAAACTTGCGCAATCATAGCAACCATGTTTCTAATATTGTCATTAGAAACGCGGAAAAAAACTAGGGTTTGTTTTTACTATCAGCTCCGTTAGACATTCATAAACGTTTATTATAATATTGACAAAGTCATTTCGTTATACTTTCATACTGATTTGGTTTGTTATACTGTAATA
Source organism: Achroia grisella (assembly GCF_030625045.1). Lineage (NCBI taxonomy): Eukaryota > Metazoa > Arthropoda > Insecta > Lepidoptera > Pyralidae > Achroia > Achroia grisella. Next base: position 969,917 of record NW_026713045.1, on the reverse strand, counting down.
ATAATAGTTTACATTACAGTACGAGACACTGCCTAGTAATAGTCGACCTTAAGTAACGTTACTGTGACAAATTGAATGTGATTGCCCGACATTTATTACTATTACCTATTCGCGTCGCCTAGCCGGCGCGGCGTGAATGTAATTAATGCGTAGCTTAACCACATAAATAAAAAGCATTTGTATAATTAACTTAGATACTGCCGTTTAATTACGGGCTCCTGCGTTGCTTATGTAAAGGTTTTATACATACAAGGGAAGAGCCCAAAAAATGCAAATGTACGCCATGAAACACGACACTCGCTAGAATCTCATAAAAGTAGCCAAAAGTACTCACAAGTTACTCAGGGTCGTACTCTACCACTTGTCTGAGAAACGAGTGGTTTTAGACACGTGGAAGAGCTCTGAACCGACTGATTATATAATTCGTAATAAGTATCTATGTATTCTAATATTTATATATGAATATGCGCCAAGCATGTATTTATATATACATACATATACAATACAGCTGTATTCTGAATACAATCCATAATTTAAACTACGTATTATGTCCTCGATCTGGAGTACTTAAAAAATATACCTACAATCATTTCCATTTATTTCATTTGGGACATATTTATTTATTAAAGAGCACATAAAATGTTCATTTTAATAATATATGCAATAACGCTATTATTAATTTTACTTCAATTGGTCAATTGCGATTGGAGACTTAGCATATCACTCGTATAAAATATAGTAATATTAGAGAAAATTCATATTACTATGATATACTTGCAAAATATTATATTTTGCCTACCAACTGATATAAGTACTATCTATTAGGTACTACTGTATACATTGAATATTTCAAAACTTTACATTATAGAGATGATAATCTGCACTTGCAACAAATAAAGCTCACTAAAACTGCGTCAACTCAATGATTAAAAGTCAGAGGTCATAAAAGATCACTGAATATAAAATGGTGACATCACGTCGGATGGATGACCTTAATATTGCCCGCCCACTCTTTGTACACGATGTTTCAACTTATGGAAAGGCGCAACTGCAGTTCCGATATTAAATCGTATCTACATAGGTACGGCTTCAAAATATATTAGCTGAAGAGTTTATATTTTACCACATTAGGTTGAAGTAATTCTATCCAACATTTTTAATACTACTACTAAGAAATCTTATTATTATACTTTTTAATATTCAAATGTGTAAACAATAGTATTAATTTTAATTTTTTATATGAACTTAGTAAATATATTTATTGCAAAGAATGGTTATTTGTGATAAATTCAATTCAGACTTGTCAAATTTATTATATGTATGAGTATATCATAATATCTACTAATGTTTATATTACAAAAAAACCAAAAAAAATTAAAACTATGTAGCTTCAAAAAAGCAAAATAAACTTGTGAACCAATGAAGATACACAAATTAGTTAGTAATACGTTAACTAATATTTATAATAACATTTTTGATGAGTAATTTAAAGTATAGAAAGTATAACAACGTGTCCAGATTTAGATATCTTTTAACAACTAATAACACGTGTCTATACTGACAATGGTGGGGATGATTGCTGTCTCAAGGGTAAAAAAAGTCGATTTACGTAAATAAAGTACCTAAAGTTAAATTAAACTATTACAATATAAATTTATTAAAATTAAACACCTCAATAAATAACTCACCTAATTTAAGGTTGTATAATAAATAAGTCTGTTTATTAATATATTCACATTTCATATTAAACAAAAAAGTGTACAAGTTTGTTGGCAAGAAGTATCACTCTTTGAACAATACTTATAACAATTGAATATGAGAGAAAAAAAATCTGTAAAATTATTTCTCAAACGATTTCTCGGTCTAACCTCGACCTATTGTCAAACAAGTCGACGGGTCAGCCAAGCTAAATTCGATTGGGCGTGTATTAAAAGTTCTAAAGTGGAAGATAGTTAGGACTAATAGTAAAATCTTCCGTGTTTGCAGCACAACAATATTGATGTTGCTAAAATCAATAATTGTCAATTTTTGAATTCGTTTGTTTCAAATACCGTTGTTTTAGCCACATAACTACAACTTTGCTTTATTCTCGTTTTTGGGGCATTAGGCATATTTTGTCATAGGCACATTTTTAAATATTCACCATTTTTTATTTTAATTTTTTTAAGAGTCATGTTTCCCTTAAACGTATAATCATTTGGAGGCCTTAAAGCAATCTATAAGATTGGTACTGAAGATCATTTCAAATAAGCTTTATATATTTTTAATATTTTTATAATATTGTTTAAACTAACACACATTACATTAATAAATGTTATATACAACATAAAAATATAGATTTCCTTGTAACAATATTTATGGCCAGACTATGTGCCTCAATTATTAAGTATTATTATTATACAATATTGTACATCCAAAAAATAACAGGTAGAAACTTTCCTCATTTTAATTTCTTTGTAAATGTTAATGATTTATTTCATCACATTGTTTTATATAAAAACAAATTGATGAAATAAATCATTAACACTTAAAATGGTTTAGTTTCCACTGTGTACTGCACTAAGGTAATCTTACATACTGCATAGTACAAGCACATGCACAAACTATAATGTTCGCATGCTAGAGTACATAGAGATAAAATAGGATGGGTATGTGGTATTATGCTGGGACACACATGAATTTATATCTAACATAAAGGAATTGCATGGAAGTAATAAACCAGTACATTCAGTTCTCGTCTCGCCCACGCGACAGACTTTAGGCGCCATGCGTATTTAGATTCTACCTATGTCTAGGAATCGACTCATCGCGGTTCAATATAGAGTTTGATATTAAGCTATTTGGTGCGTCAGTTCCTAGTTGTTACCTATGATTGACTAACTTTTATGGTTGTACAGTAATAAATATATTACTATAACCATTTTTGTTTACACAGGATTAGTTGTAAAGAATCTAACCCGAAAATCAATGACAATACAATACTGATATATATATATATATACATATACGTATGTGTATCATTAATAAATATTATTATTATTATTATTATATGTATATATAGTAACAAATATATTACTATAAACTTTTGTTTACAGTGGAAGAATCTTTCTTACAAGTTAAAAAATAATTTTCATATTTCAACTTCGCTTTTGTACACTATACAAGGCAATTTTGAATACCCTACAAAATAATACTCCTATTTATTATATTTAGAATTACTTGATGTTTTTAGAGAAATCCTAAGCGTAGAATATTAAAAATAAGTTTAACTTTAAGATTAGTTTTCGTCTGCGCGGAATATTTAGTTCTTATCTCATTGTTAATTCTTAATAATGGTAATACAGGGTTATAGTCGTTGAATGTTTGTGACTACACCATTAGCCGATCTACTCTGAAGATTATCTCCTATCCAATGCCATTGGAATACGACATATCGCATCTTTTTTTACTCTTGAATCAAACTCGCAACTAACTCACACTGTAATCGATTAATTGTGTTTAGTTTTTATTACATTTTAAAAAATCAGAACAAAGTTAGATTGGATTCAAATCGATATTGAGATTATGCTCCAAAATAGACATTATAGTCGTAGGCATAATATTATTTTAGCCATTCTTAACAAAAAGCGTTCAAGGCCTTCATTTCTTTGTCCAGAGTGATTCCGACCGTTCTCATATTTATTTAAATGATATAGTAAGCATTTATCATATAGGAAAAGTTATATTTGGAGGGATTATTTACTTGCTAGAAATATTTGTTTAGGTAAACCCCAACGAAGAGTACTATTGTATTATTAATTTTCATATAGCACACATTATTATTAAATATTGAATGGATTTCATTTGTGATTTTGAAATTAGTTTGAATTGGTAAGGTTTATTTGTGTCCCCGTTTGTAAATAAACTAAAGCAATTTAAATAATTGTAATATAAAAATGATACTTGTGAGCAGAATAAAATAAAGCGTCTGAAGGAATGTGACCTTAAAATAATTATAAAGTTATTCTGCAAAATTTACTGGACCATGTTCAAGGAATTCTACTTTACCTTGTAACTTAAGACGCGCTATATGTATCAGTGTATCAGATGACAGAACATGACTTCTTTGAGGAGTGTTTATATTAATTGATTATCGTCATAATCTTTTTATAAAAAGTTTTATTGTTATAGACACAATCTGCTATAAAAAATGTTGAAATCCCTCGCCATAATAAATCAACAACATGCCTACAATTAAATTTGTAATTAAATCAATATATTTTGTAATTGTAGCCAATTTATAAAGTTACATAATTAATAGTGTACTTTAATGTAAATGATATATTATAATCTTTCAAATATATAGATACAGTCACTCCTGACTACTCTCTACTCGAATATACAAACACAAAATTAGCAATCTATTAGATCGTTAATGTACTTAATTTCATTTCGATTTTTATTTCAGCTTACGAAATACACCCAAAAATTTAGGTGATAATATTGTGTTAAATGTATCAAAAGTCAATGCCGATGCCGTGCTGCTATATAAACTTAAAACCTTCTAATATTACATACATACATTTATAACTACTGATGGAAAGTGGAGCAAGAGTTTGCACTTTCTCTACTTACAACGGGCTGCGCAAATCATTGTCCACCGACCTCGTTTGACCATCTGGTTAGCCTTAATATTTATTAGTATTATTGTTATCTTATTCACGGCACGATGTATGAAATGTCAAGTTAGTCATGCATTACATACACACTGAAAACACTAAACGAATGCAAGGCACTCAAAATTGTATAAGACTTTACCTAGAAGATATCGAGACAGTAAAAAAAGATTAAACCGTGTCAAATGTTATGTTACACAATGACAATATTTTTTTTATGTAACTAGTAAACAATATGTACGGCTAAGTATTTTTATACAATTTTATTGCTGTCACAGTTCTTTTAATATATATGAATGCATATTTCGATATAAGTAGGTATATGTAAATTCTTAGGCTTCTGCTACGATTTCATATAGCAGAAGCTATTATTATATTTTTAAAGGGTTTTTTTATCTCTATTAAGTGTTACCCAAATTATAAGCTGTGTTAAATTTAAATACAATAAATGTCATGTGCACGCTATTCATTCGCAACAGTCTTTTGTTACAGAAAGGGTTCGTTCACAATTGCGACGTCTAGTTACCTATATCTTTCATTTTAGTGTTACATACACACAAATACATAAGTGTTGAAGACCCATACATTTTATTATTATTAGTTTGTGACTGTATTATATTTGGTTGTAAAGTTAAGTTTATTCAACCTGTAACCGCATGGTATTTATATAAGATAAAAAATCTTATTAATAAACATATGTGCCAAATTTCATCTTGATTTATTCACCTATAGTTTAAACATCTCAATATTTTTGGTGACTCACATGTCTTCTTTCTACAAATTGTGCAATCTAACAATTTACCTTTGTAGTTTTGTTGAAATATTATAAAACTCTTGTTGTTTTTAACCAGCCTATTAATATTGGTGCCATAATAAATAAAGTATTATAAATAAACAATAAAAATATTTATGTATACTGTGCCAAATATTATAGTTAACATTATACTGTAAGATATTAATACTTCTCATATGATGCATCATGTTCCATAATATTTAAACAATTTATCAAAAACATTTCCGTTTTAGATAAATTGTTTAAATATTATGGAACATGATGACGTATGCTACTCCGATTACAAATTATAAAATGTGAAACGTTTTTCACACAATAACTTGAGGCAAGGTTTTAATCTGTATGTTCCGAATAGGGCAGGTTGGCAGTATTGTTTCGGTGGAACCAGTTTCGTGCATATGATGTGGCGCAGCAACTGTCTTATTGCTCTATTTGTTATGACGTCGGTGTTTTATGTTGCAGGAAATGAGCACGTACTGTCAGCACGATAATTTTTTATATTTTCCAGTTTTATACAATTGTGAATTAAGAAGTGCAAAATGTAGTGTAGAATTAAATAACATATATAAGTTCTCTTAATCTAATATCAATTAGGTATAATTGTAGTTATAATTGTTTTCTTTTCAATATTGACAAAAAAAGACATTACATGATGCTATTCTTGTTCGTTTTTAAATATGTACAGATGATAATTTTTAATTGTATTAATTTTTTGTGAGAAATATGTAAATAATTAATTACATTCAGCAAAAAATTTAAAAGTACTATTTACAGATTTAGGCTTTTATTTTGAATAACTTATTATAAGTAATCTGACAAAGCTGTAAACATCATTGGACTTGCCTAGTTACCTGGGTCTTGGTTCGTATTCATTATAATATCACAGAATTACCTTGCGTGGGCCAAGGTGGTTTATAAGAGAATGTAAAATGGCTGATTGTTGTATAAAAATATCGAATATGCATACGTAAGATGTCATTTATTATCAGCAAACATTGAAACTAATCGAATCTCTCTTTCTGATAATGTCATGGTCTTACCACATTCGTTCGTTCGTTAGAAAGAGTCAGATGTATATTGCACATAAGTATAAGTTTATTTTGGTCTCGGCTCGACGATAATGCAAATCAGTTTTATTACCCACACAACGGCAGACGAATATTTATCCTGGTAATTCGTAATACATAACCACTGAAATATTTTAAAACGGAAAGAGAAAACAAGCTCAGTATACTAGTGAGAGGATTAATGGCCGATTTGATAGTAATGTACCGTACATGTTAGGTCAACTTCAATATGGTCTTCGCGAAAATCCTCGCGGTTAATTCCTGTTGAATTCTCAATAATGGACTAAGTGTTACAACTCTATGCTCATCCTAATGGGCCCATTACTGCCAATGTATTGTATCATGTTAGGTGGCCTTTTATGTGGTCCCCTGAAAACCGTGGCGGTTAATTCTTGCTGAATTAGGTGTGGATCCATTTTCATCCTGTCATCTTCCACTTCCAGCGTACTTAGTTTGGTCAGGTATATCAATCCTAATTCCTTAAAAAAGACCCAATTAATAATATACATAAACCTCCTATCTAATCTAAATAGTAACTAATTAACCTAACGTAGTTTAAACAAATATTTAGTTCACGATGCAACATGGTAGTCAGCGTTTTGTGAATAGAAAATCTCATTACTTGTGTATACTGTAGGTACGTCTAAACTGGATCTAGATAAGCCAAACCTCAAATACATGTGCAAACATATATATGTACGAAGTATATAGAGGAATATAGCGAGTGACATATAGAAAGGCTGTGAACTTGAGAGCACAAAGCTACCCGCACTCGGGCTAAAGTAGTCGGAGCGTACACAAACAAGTAGACGGACGTATCAGGTTAATAAAGGTAGTTTTAGATCCAATAATGGCAACGTTCCATTTCACATGGATTTATGAAATGCTAACATTTTTTAATGGGCTTAGTAACAATTTCTTCACAAGGAAACTATTTCTAAGAACATAATAAATTGAAAGCAGGTCAATTTCCCCCCCAGCGATACAAATAACAGGGTTACTTACCCTCGCATTCGCAACAAGCTTCAAAGAAAGATAGGAAATTGTCGATTTTAAGTTGCGATATCATGTTAAAATTAACCCTTCGACGGATGTGACTCATTACTCGGCTACCAGGAAATGTCATTAAATTTTCACGATGGCGTTTTATGTTACCCGCGCTGCTGGTTTCGCTACTTCATGCATATTTATCGAAATAACGTTGCCGATTGAAAGGTTGCATATAAACAACACGCGCTGAATTGCAGAATAGCGAATCATGTCTGCGAGATTGAGTTTACCGCTGCAGTTTCGAGGGTGTAGATTCGCACACGATGGTGGTTGCATTTCGGTCGTCGGTCGTTGTCCGGCAGTCATTAGCAAACGCACCCCCAACGGAGGGTTGAACCGGTTCCGCGAATTGTTATACGTGCAGCGTTGGTGACTCAGGACACGAACTGGGAAATACCGATCGCCCACTCGATAACCACTTTCGATCCGATATGATTGTGTTGCTAGTGCATTATTGATCGGTGCAGTTAAATTACTCTGTGGAAAATTAAACAACCGATAGTATAAAGGGCTTTTAGCACGAAAGTCTGCGTTACCAACTGTATTATTATGGTGCAGTTATCCGTAATATTATAAGCGGTTGAAAATGTTAGCGACAACTACGTAGTTATATTAATGCGTTACACGTGAGGTACTAGACAAAAAGAAAATAAATTACCATTACCAGTATTATGGCCTGCAGGTTTTGTTATGTTTTTAAGGGCAATATTTTTGAAAGTAGTGTTTAAACCTTAAATATTTTCATATATTGTGAGAAAACACGTGTAATACACTTATGATACACAAGCCTACTGTCTATTCAACATTTTACCATGACGATAAAAAAATTATAAACGAGAAATCAAGATCGTTAAATTAATATTTAAATTATGTGTTGTGCAGTAAATACATTATTAGGTATAAAACAAAAATCATTTAACATATCCTTTATATAAATGTGATGATATAGTTTTCGTAAGAAATCAAGAGAAAGTAAATATGCACTTATATATACATGTTCATAGACAATTTGTGGAAATACTTAGTAAACATTTAATTACTGCGTATTGACGCAGTAGATATTCAGTACCCAATTTATGCGTGAAGTTAAAGTAAGAATATACACATATATGTATATGCCATCAATTGTTTTCATCTGCAAGATCCCGTAAGAGAACAAAATAATACTCTATATTAAGATGCTTGACCATTCTGGTGGAGATTAATCTTCACCTCTTATTGAGAGAGACGCGTTATTAGGTACCGTGTACATACTAACATGATAAACCAACTACAGAAAGTGGGCTTAATTTTATCTCTTTCAATCAACATTACGCCAACCACGCGTCCGCAATCAATAAATCAACATTTCGTACCTTAGAAAATCCTAATATTGTAAACAGACAAACATAAAAGTGTTTTACTGAAAAGGCTCAGCAGCTCAGCGTACGTTATCGGATTAGAGCTCGCGAACACTAACGCTACTTAAAGGCTAGAAAGCAATCTATTTTATAAGTACTTATTCTAACACTATTTTAACTTGCTTTATTTGAAGATTTTAAATTTATTTGTATCGTTTAAATGTATTATACTATTATAGCATTTTAAATTTGACTATTTTAAATTATTGCACTGAGTCTGAAGGCATTTATTTTACTTTTTATTATACATTAGCTAGTTAACAATAAACTTTTTCGTACATTTTTACCTAGTTTCTTTTTAATTTTAGGAAAGATAGAGCTTTTACCTTGTTGTTTTGTAAGAAAGAAGTAGATACTTGTCGACTGTTTAGTATAAATACTATCAAAGTAATAAGAGAAAAAGAGTTGTAATGGTTGGTGAATTCGAGCAAAGCCGATGTTGAATTACAATTAAGTATGAAAACATGATGTAAGTATAATGTCTAAATGATAAATCTGTTCCAATAACTAAGCGGAATGACTGATTACCTATAATATGATACACTCACGTAAGTAAAGCTGTATTATGTCTTTGTACGGTTGGAGTAAAAGTGAAATTAGTTACTTTCCCTAGCCACGGAATAGGAGCGCCCGTGTCAGTTTTTGGTCTCCGGAGAGTAGCATGCGGGACGCTTGTCCACGGCAGGTGGCGTGCGCTGCCCTCGAATTTCCATAATTGGCAAAAAAAGTTAGCATTTCATACAATATTTTTTCATTGTGTCAAAACTCCCATGGGGCTGAATAAAACAGAGGCTCGGGACGAGTGGAGTTAGCTTTAATTTCAACCGCTCGTTGTGAGAGTTTGGCACGGTTTTTACATCCATTGTAACAATATCTCTTCATGGGATTGCATGCAAAATTATTTTTCTATGAAACAAGATATCATAAATCTCATCTGTACATGTTTTTCTCTAGGATTAATAAAGCATTTCACTGTCTGCAGAAATAAAGCATGTGCCAGACAGATGTGGAAATCAGGATGAAGGATGAAACAAGACAAACGAGTTGCTATTCACACATACGCATAGCAGGCAGATTCAGTTAAAATACAGTTAGGAATATGTACTCCAAAAATGATGCAACATAACACAAGAAAGGTTGTTGTATACCATGTATAGGTTACCGAGTCAATCTCGTGAGGGACCTATTCATTACATTTAAGGTACATATTTTTATTTAATTATATTTATTCAGTTCAATTCGTTAATTCTTTAATTCCTTAAAAATTTCTTAACTCACAGATATGATGTTTTTTTTATAAGCATGTTGAATAACATGTCGTTGCTCTTTTAATACACACACAAACTCTTGAACATTATGCAACTCCTAGAGAAAGTAAATAAGGTGTTCAAGATGAACAAGAAAACTTTTCTCATCCAATTTGTCGCACCTCATACTTTTATTTCCTTGGATATACCTTTCAGGCTTATTACTCGGCAATATAGACCGAAAAGTAAGAAAATTGCTTGATCCGTAGCATTGTAAAAGTGTCGTGCTCTCATAAAACTCCCACATATTTCACGACAAATAAACTTCTCATCCTATGAAATTTTGTTCCCTGGAAGCAGTTCACTGCAGGTAATATTTCAAAACATGTGTCATTCATAACTTTCGCGTTCGCAATGTCTGTCGATGGAGCCCGGGCGAAAAGGTCTCAATAATATATTTTTCGTGAGCCCGCCCTGTGATCCCCGCGAGCCAGGTACGTTTTACGGCCGCGCAAGGGAAAATAAACGAAAAATAAAATAAAAGTCAAAATGGCCGACATAAAACTATTTGCCCGAATATACCGTGCACAAAAACTTTTCAAAACATATTGCGGACAGATATTGTTGCGTAAAACAAAATTCGTTTCTGTGATATGATAGGAGATAACTGCAGACTCGGTTACGACATACATAGAGAATATCAAAATATATGAATATTTAAATTAGGGAAGCGGTGATAGTTCGAACTGACCTCGATTTTTATTCCTGGAACACTGATTCGACTCCACGTTACGTTTCAGAGTTCGTTGGTTACACTCAAACTCTAAAATAATCTATTTAATCTTTATGCAGTGACTCGAGATAATATTAACGCATACATAATACCTGTTTGGAGTCAATTAGCATGACTGCATATTCTATCGGAAAATTTTATTTTTATTGATTAATAATTTTTTTTTTTATTGTCATTTCATTTCCTCTAGATATAGCATACGTTACTATTAATAGTATTTCATTAGCTAGTAATATAATGATTTATATGAATTAAGAAAAAAAGTATCCTGTGTTCACTATACATGGTTTATTCAACTTCGTTCATCTATTTAAAGTTTTAAAGCGTTAATGAGTAAAGAACATGCAATATAAAAGAATAAAACAACACGTGGTTTTTCTGTGGTGGTTTTCCGGTTTCTCATATTCTATACCTGTTGTCTAGTTCTAATATTATTTTAGTAAAGTACAACGCTCGGACATAATGTGTAATCATCTGAGTTGTGCATTACATTACGGGCTGGTGCTAATTAACAAACACAAGTCTGCAAGTAGACATGTCAATTATGTAAATATAGTTTTAAATTTAAATTCTACCGAACACTACCAAAATAATTTTGATCGTTTGCTATGTTTATGTTCGTGACTTACCAATATTGATAAGGATACACGCTATAAATTACCTGCAACAAAAGGTTTAATACAAGTTAAAATTAAACTGAATTATGTTAGCCTAGGTTAAGATTTACTGTATCATGAAAGCATTAGACAGTTTTATGGCTTATGTTGGAACGTCGACAACAATGAGTGCGGCTACCTCATAAAATATGTACTAAACAAGTCATGTAAGTACTTCGCTATTGTACGAGTTTCAATCACTTCACAATCCGCATACTATGTCTACTTTAATGTTACGACCTTACGACCCTATTGCAAAGTAATTGGGACTACAGTTACGATCGTATCATAGCTGAGAGAAGTAACAGAAGATATTCGGAACTTAATAGAATACATCCAGAATAGACTAAAAGAAAGCATTCAGATTTTACAGTAACTAAAAAGGTACCTTCAAGAAAAGATACTATCTTTACAAGTAAGCCAAACGTACGCCAGATTGTCTACGATTTGGAAAACGCGGTAGATTTACTACTTCGGTTGTACAGAAAGAATGGAGTATCTGGTCTCTGCCTATCAAAATAATAATCAATTGTATCCAACAAAATTTCTTATACTAAAGTGAATAGCAAAAAAGCGTCATAAAGACAACATACAGTATAATGAAATTGGAAATATACGTATTTCGATGTATGGGACCCATTTGAAGTTTGTAGACTTTGCACAGTCCACATTAATCATAGTATAGTGCAACATTTCATTTCTACGTAAACAATATTTATTTTAATAGCAATATTAAATAAAATATACACTCATGAACACTATTGCGTGACTCGTAAGATTTTTCTCTAGTTGAAGTTTGTTGACGATCCCGGAACTATTAAAGGCATTAAACCTTGACCAGTGCTTCCATTCCAGGTACAAAGTTATAGACATCGGAACATGAAATAACGTAGTTTGTACATCGAATCAAATGTAGTATTTTGTAAATAGAATGGCTAAAATATTTAATAAACCTACGTTGTGTTCGCAATTTGGCAATAATGAAGAGGATAAAGTTGTTGTCCTTATAAAATAACAATGTGATATAGAAAATCCTTCTTAATGATGAACAATAATAATAAATTTGATAAACATCCATGATCACTCTATAACAATTAATTTGAAAAAAAAAATAAATATCAACTTTGAAACTAAAAGTTTATTCAGCATTGCACGAGGTCTGTGAGTTAAAAAATTACAAAATTTCGAGATTTAAATAGATATATATATATGTACATATTTCATAAAAGATTATAGACTTTTGTTTCATTGTGGCGTATATACACAAATAGGAATAATCAATATATCGAGGTCAAATAAAATAAATATTTATTTTAACATAAATTCCTCAAATGCCGTGTCTATATTGCGTGTTGGCTAATATTATGGTATCCAGCACGATACCAATCCCACATAGTTAATCTCACTTCGCACGTAATAAACTTCCTACCAGGCTACATGTTATGACAGGGATAGCTGTCAGTCAGATTGGCTTTGGTATATGGTAAAGGCGATTTGTTGCCAATGGAAACTCGTCCCGTAACAGGTGCAATATCATTGATTACTATCCTGAGTGATAAGTTTACACGGTTAAAATATATGTTATAACAATTTCAAAGACATCGCTATTTAATAAGAATAAAGTAACACGACCATAGTTGTCTTTCATCTTTTTTTTTATTCATTGAATTCTCCAACAACTATTAAAATATTCCTTTTTAGTATAATATATGTATACACATACATACATAAGGGGTTTTTTTTATAACACAGAGGACAAACGAACATACGGCTCACCTGATGGTGGATTACCGCCGCCCATGAGCACCCGCAACACCAGGGGAATTGCAAGTACGTTGTCGCCCTTTTAAAAAGGAATAAGCTCTTTTCTTGAAGGTTTCAATATCGTATTGGTTCGGAAATACCATTGCTGGAAGGTGATTCCACAATGTGGTTGTGCGAGGCAAAAAGTTTCTAGAAAACCGCACCGTAGAAGACCGCCATTCATCCAGATGATCAGGATGGTATTTCAGTTTCTGGCGAGTGGTACGGTGGTGAAACTCAGCAGCTGGTATTAATTCGAACAATTCCTCAGAACACTCCCCGTGATATATGCGGTAGAAAATGCACAGAGATGCAATATCTCGCCGCAAAGCCAATGGGTCGAGACTGTCACATAGACGCTGATTACCAATGATTCCAGCTGCTCGGTTCTGAATGCGGTCAAATGGAAGTAGCTGGTATAGTGGTGCTCCCGCCCAGAGATGAGAACAGTATTCCATGTGCGACCGGATCTGCGCCTTGTATAATTGCAAGCGATGGGCCGCCGTGAAATACCGTCTCACTCTGCTTAGCACACCAAGCTTTTTTGAGGCTATTTTAGCCTTGTCCTCCAAATGACCGCAAAACTGAACGTCACTGGATATATCAACGCCAAGGACCTCGAGATTTGGCTTCACATCAAGGAGAGTGTCTTGAAACTGAGGAGATACGATAAATGGATTCTTTTTAGCGGTAAACGCGCAAATTTGTGTATTCTTGGGGTTGAATTGAACTCAATTTTCCTGACCCCAAACCGAAACTTGATGGAGTGAAGTTTAGATTTCGGACACAAGTTTGTTCCGGTACTCTATAACTATTGCCTGCGACATATTAGCATGGCCGCTGTACACGGCATCTCCGGTACTGTCATCCGCATAGCAATGAATGTTGTTGATTTGTAACATGTCATTGATATGCAGAAGTAATTCTTTATTGGAAACAAAACATTTTGGAACACCAGCATTCAAAAAATAAATAGATGATCGACAATGGCTTGATGCTCCGATCAGCAAAAGCTGGCGACCCATTTGCATAACTTTGAGGCAACCCGAAGGATGGTAGCTTTGAATAAAGCCTTGTGCCAAAGATCAAATGGCCTTCGCAACATCCAGACTAACATATATAAATATATAGTACAAGAAATAATCGATGTGTCAAATACACTAGAAGATCACCAGCTGAGCGACCCTGGCGAAAGCCATACTGACGATCAGAAATCAACTGGTTCACTTCTAGGTATCGTAGGAGTTGACGGTTGACAATTTACTCCATGGTCTTTGTGAATAAGAAGGTGATAGTTATGGGCCTATAGTCAGCTGGATCTGAAGGATGGTCCCTTTGAAAGAAGATCGGATGAACCAAAGCCGTTTTCAAATGTTTCGCACTACACCTGTAGACTAGCAGTACCGGAAAAGACGCGTTAGTACCCCCAACTCTCACAGCATCTGCAATGGATATCTAAAGAAAGAGACTCACCAGCAGCTTTTGGCGAAAGCCATCTTGGATGGCATCAGAAATCAACTGTCTCACACCGCGAGATGACCGGCGGTGATTGACAATTTCGTCCAGTGTCTTTGGATGCAATAAGAAGGTGATAGTTATGGGATCCTTAGTCTTTAGCATGTTGGGCCAACGATTATCCTCTCTGCGCAGTGGTGGAAAAGATGACTGACGTTTTCCTGAGCAGCTTTGGCAAGACACCTGTAAAAAGCCCGTATCCGAAAAGACTGTTTAGTACCGTTTAGTTTAGTCAGATGCCACCCATGAGTAAACGCAGGAATACCGTCATCTCATCCCAATCTGCCGGATATCTAAAAAAGAGACATACGTCGACCAGTAGGTCGGGCAAATTTTACGCGTGAGGGCACTTCGCTCCATATCACAATGCGCGAGATGACCGGCGGTGATTGCTCACTATCGTCCAGTGTCAAGTCCGGATGAGAAGTCAGCAGAAGGTACAACAGTGAAGGTATATGGTCAACAACATCAGGAATTCGTGTAGGCGAGGATACCAGTTGCGTCAAACCATACGCCAAAGCAAAGCCATGAACAGATCTCCCCGCATAGTCGGTGGTACGTGAACCGAGCCATTCAGCGTCATGGGCGTTAAAGTCACCTAGAATCACGAACTCAGCGGAGGGAATCTGTTGGAGCAAAAAATCTGTAGCTATTTGGACGTGTTCAATGAGTCGGTCAGTTTCGGTGTTACCGCTATGGGACCTGTATAAGCATGCATAGATGCGGGGGTGGTCATCGCAATCTACACGCAACCATAAAATGGACAGGTCAGTACCTTCAAGTGTACCAAGATGGCGACAGCAAATATCCTCTCTGACATAAGCGCACACACCGGCCCGTGGAATAAAATGGTATTCCAATCTATATCCAGGGTAGGTCAGGTACGAAATTTCGTCGGGACAGGATATTTGCGTCTCCGTTAGGAAGAGCAAAGCCGGCCTCGCCGTCTCTAGGTGGTGGTGGGCGGCGAGATTGGAATGAATTCCCCTGATGTTGCAAAAACTGACTCTGAGCAAGGGAAATGCCGATGGAGATTTGCTCGGTTTCCTGTTGGTCAAATTGAGCGGAGTATTGCCCATCCCAGAATACGCAGGGCAGCCTGAGTGTGATATCAGGGGTGGATTCTCCAGTAACACGGTTACTGGTACCACCCTGGGGTAAAAATCTCTTGTATTCCGGTGCCATGGTATGTAAGAAAGGGGTGGGTAGGGGAAGGAAGTAAGAAAGGGATAGGGGGAGGGGGAGGGAACCTACAGTTCACCATGCGATAACGCTTAACGCCGGTTTTCTGCCGAGGTGTGGTATTTCCCGGTTCGAGCGGCCCAATCGAGCTGAACAACCACGTGTGGTCGTACAGCTTGCTCTATCACTTTAAGAAAGGGTACAGTGATTACTGTATAGTCATTTAAAGATAAACACTGTATTGCTCGTTATAACGCTGTTTCTTTACATAATATAATATGTATTACAATTGATGAAATTGTAATGTGTGTGAGGGGAATATAAATGATATCTTCATTAATTTTACGATTATTTTAATAAAATTACTGTCATTAGTTCTTATTAATAATCAATTTTAGTGCATAAAATTAATTATTAATTATGTATTATTATATATAACTACTTTTAATTGATTCTTTTTTAAATTACAAATTTAACATAAAATAGATACTAATTATTATCCATACTGATATAATAAAGTCGAAAGTATGTCTGTCTATGTGTCCGTCTTTTTGTTATCTTTTCACGTCTAATCGAATCTTAATTTCATATAAAGATATATTGCATCAAGTGGACGAATATATGTATATCTAAAAAGTAGACGAAAGCACTGGTAATAGGTAGTTTACTATTTTACGCCATGTATAAAAATAGAATATACATATTTGTTACGATAGAATTAAAACGAGATTATTTTTAATAAAACTACATATTTCTGATATTCTTTCACTAGGAATAGATTCGGAATGTGACTTCTACGATTGTGCCAAATTTAAAGTGGCCAGCAATAAATAGCGTTGGAGAAAAACTATCATAATAATAAATAAACAAGCACGGAAAGCAGCTGGCACCCCGTGCCATTCAATAGACTTCAACAACAACTTCTCAATTCTACTGGAAGTTTTTCTGTGTAACTCGATATCTTTGCCCATTCTGCGTCAACTTCAATGATTGTAAAGTAAAACTATAAATATGTACTTGCTTATACTTTTAAGAGACTGTTCAAATTAATTTTATAGAAGTTGATAAGGATTTAGTGATAAGGCCGCCCACTGTTAGCTCTTTGTCTTATTCGATTAAATGCGGTTTTTACATATTAGTCTATACTCATATAACTGTATTCCGTAATGCAAAAGGATGCGGGTACCAGAAGAAACTTAGACTACTCTATTATGATAAAGTATTATATATATTCCTGTCTGATGAGACAAGTTACTAGAGCCAATGAAGTGTTATGTAATATGTTTTAAGGATAGAGAACAATAACATTCGATTGATCGATTCTCTCTTCATATACCGTAAGGGATTTGGTGTGAATGAATACATATGTAGATATACTGAAAATGAAATAATAAAATTCATATCGCCTTGAAAAAAAAAAATACATTGAAAACAGGACTGCATCTCTTTTTACTGTCGGTTTTTATTGGATAAGTGATCATTGATCAGTGTTATGTTTAATGGATTACCAAAAACAAATATCTACATAATGTAAAAAACATGTCAATGTATCTGTATATTAGAGAAAAACATGCAACACAATACCATAAGTACGTAGGCCGAAGGCGCGTCTCACTCGGACATTCGTGAGTACTCACTGCAGATGGCGATTAAAAATAGAGACAGGGCGATTGTTGATGCGCTGATTGCGCTAAAATAATCAGCACATAGAAAACCAGAACAGCTGATGCATCGTCGGGGCGCTTTGGACTGGAAAGGCCGGAACATGCTCGCTAAAAGTATAAATAAAAAAAAAGGAAAAAAAAAAGGAAAGGAAAGGAAAAAGAAGGAAGAAAGGAAAAAAGGGGAAAGGGAAGTGAAAAAGGGAAAAAAAAAAAAAATTGCCGAATTACGACAAAAAGTGAACTGTGAAATTAAACAATCAATAATTAAACAAAACCTGGACTATAACAAATAGTGAACTTTGAAAATAGTGTTAAAATAAGAATTCATATAATTGTATAAGCAGTGTAAGAATTCATAAT
The DNA here is from genome assembly GCF_030625045.1 of Achroia grisella. NCBI lineage: Eukaryota > Metazoa > Arthropoda > Insecta > Lepidoptera > Pyralidae > Achroia > Achroia grisella. The sequence goes on along the minus strand of NW_026713045.1, from coordinate 951,732 downwards.
GTGTATTGTTACATTATGAATTCTTACATTGCACAATGTAATGAAAACTGTGAAATTAGTAGTAGTGTAAGATTTATATAATTGTATATGCATATTGATAAATCTAATCTTCCAAATAAAGATGGGTGACACTGCATGTTGTCAACTCACCCGGCCGGCCAGCGGTGGTTCTGGGCCAGACGGATAAGGTCTGCCTCGGTGTCACTGTTAGGCAAATTGCAACATCTCGGCTGGAGTTGTACAAAAATGGAAATTAAATAAATATTATAATATTAAAGTAAATTAAAAAAGGCACGGACGAATATGTCTGTGGAAAAATGTATTTAAATATAAAAAAAAAAAAAAAAATATAAGTACATTTACTAATATAATTTATCCACAATACATTCTTATACTAGAAAACAGCCGAATTAAGATTATATTTTACAATTTGCTTCAATTATAATCGTGACGTGAAAGGTTTTATGTGGTTCATTTATGAATAATACATTATTCTGACTTTCGGCATAGCCCGAATTAGTTTTGTATAGCTAACTCGACCTCAAAAGGAGAGTGAATTGTTGAGATTTATTACGCCGTACGCGTAAAACACTCTAATAATTACTGACACAGAGTCCCAATAGACGTACCCATCAAAACCTACCTACCTGCTATTGTAGTGCACAATCGGAAATACTATTGTCACATCACGTTATATGCGAAATATGGGAAAATCTATTTACATAGAGCCAAAAGGGGGGAAGCTATTTAAGTTCCTTTTAAAGTATTGGCAGGTATAGAAGTAGGTAGGTAGGTAGGAATCATTGTATTTCAATTAACCAAACTGATAAGGGAAATTACTCAGTTTCATGAACCTATTCTATCGCTGCAAGCAAAAAAAGCGAAAGGGCCACAGACAGGCAGACAGAGTTACTTTCGCATTTATAATATTAGTAAGGATCTTATGAAATAATAATTTTTAGGATACTGTGTTCCACCTCTTCTTAGGGTATGCCATAGATGTAAATGGATGATAGGAATAGTACTTTGCCATGGTATCCTGTTGCATCTTGTTAATTCGTTAAAATTTGAAGGTAATATTCATTCTTTAGTAAATAACTTTTGTGAAATCAATTCCTGTAGAGAATCGGTAAGCATAGTTCTCTCTAAAGCACAGACTTTGAATTGATGTATTAGTGTATAGAATTATCATATTATAATAGTTAAAGTAGACGCTACTTCTCATTTTAGTGACCTTTTACATTAGTTTGCTACATAGCTAGGCGACTGTAGGAACTTATTAGCGGTGAGTAGTTTATATCGCCGTGTGCGGAACTACGACTTGAAGCTCGGACATAGCATCGAGCACTTGAAACACCTAATGAATACGTATATAGTATCAAAAGAACCACAAATCTGGATGCAAATGTTAATTAAAACACGTTTAATTATATGAAACATTTCCTTGTTACAAAAATGGCTATTTCATATTACATACATGTATACAGTATCGGTGTCAGAGAGCAGGTCGGAAGCCAGCTTTGCTGAAAGCGGGCGCTGCCACGTCAGCGCGCAATGAGTGACATGTCCTTCCGCCGAGCTCTCTATACGTTTCCACCACTATCTAGTTACATAATACACTGTGTTTGCACACATGTAAGCCCATTTCAATGAAAAATATATCTAATAAGAATTTAATGTAACTTGACTATATTGATTTTTATGATTTTTTGCAATTAACATTATTGTTATTTGTAATATGATTAGCAATCTTCAGAACGAATATAGCCACACAGTCAATTACAATGAGGTAAAGAACACGCTGTGTTGCTTATGGCGTTATTGTTCTCTTATTACCATTAATACTTAGAAAGGGAAAGTAAACACTTTCATATATTTTATAATATGTACAGCGACGCTCTCGTATTCGTATAAAATGAAAGTCGTGTCGTGAGTCCTACGGTCTAATAAATATGGAGCTCGAATGCGACCCTAATCGGGAAGGCAAAACGGCAACAATGCAAACAGGCGTGGTATCAAATTGTCGAGCATGCAAACACATTAAAGGGTGCCAAGCAAACGGCTTCTAATGATTATCCATACATTGGGCGTGGACACGTAAAAAAGAAAAGCGTAAATAAATGAGATATATTTCACTGTTCTTTGTTCTAGTAACGGGCGGCAGCTGGACGGCGGGAAATGCCGCTTATCTGACGCCGCACCTTTTGTCGGTAGGCGTTGACCCAATTCGAGTGTCACTCGCCTGCGGGCGCGCTAACAGCGTCTCTAGACAGATGATTTGGATACTACTGGCCCCTTAGTGGGTAAGAGTTTACTAAACCTTGCACTTGTGTTGTCAGACGTGTAAATCAATTTAAGCTACCTATTGACTTGCGATATAACATTAATATTAGGAAGGAGAATTCAAAGAATTATTCAGCATCATTACCCTATAAGTAGCAATTTGCCGCAATGAATTTTACGGTACTTTTGCATCAATATTATGCAAACTCGACGCTAATTTGAGGCGAAACACGAAGGTTTGGACGGTGCGCATTTGCAAAACAGCGCGGCACATTCACGCGATTAAAACTGCGAGGCCGAACGCCGGCGCGATAGGTCGCGGGGTCAAAAATAGCAAGGGCCGTACCTGGCGCCACCCCGCGCCGCTCAATGTCAACTTTCAATCACGGGGCGGCGGAAGGAAGCGGCCGGCTCGTGCGCCTATGAGGCGGCTGTAGAGGCCGCAGGGCCCTGCGATACCGCACGATACCGCAATTATTGCTTTGCCCTTTTTTACGATGCCGCGCCTCCCTTGTCTCCTTGTCGTTTACATTCCGTCAAGTTAAGCCTCTTTGTGCCGAGTGCGCTCTGACAACGTAGCGACATTCTCCTATCTGTACTTGACATTAATACACTTGGTTCTGGAAAGTGAATTGTGAGTTGATCACAATAACAATGGAAACTAATTATATTAACCTAAACTAAGTATCATTATTTAAATATTTATAAATGAGAAAAACGCTATTGAAGTTTCATTTCGCTTCCTGTAGTAGTATCAACTGGAACATAAAACTTTATTACTTTTTTCCTTAACCTTTTTGCCGTCTTTGTTTATGTAGCTGCGGGCAAAGCCTCTCCGTGCCAACAGCCGCTTTGTCAAGCACCAACTGACATTAGCTCGACCCACTGTCAGATAATTTGGGAACCAAATAAAATAACAGACTCTATTTCTTCTATTTGTTTTTCAATTGCCTTGAAATATCACCATTATGACAATTTATTGAAGGTACGTAATGAACTGATATTGATACTGTTAAACTTTTTTATTCATCGATTTGATAGATGAATTTTATATCACAGTGATGGATGCGGATGTTTTTCGTGAATTAGGTCTGTGGTTTTACTTTCTAGTTCTTCATGTAAGAGGTTTAGACATTTTTTTCTAAATAAAATCGAACCTAAAGAGTTTTGTCGTAGACAAAGATGTTTCTTATGGTGTGTCTTTGTATTAGACTTTTTGTTTCATACACGCACTATTAAGATCTCACTTATCTCTTATATAACACAACTTAATAATTATAGCCAATTAATACTTATAATAATTAATCAGTATTAAATAAATACAATACCCCAAATTCACGTGCGTAACCCAAATTTGGTAAGACTTCTTTCCAGCTAACATCTTCATCAATATGTCAATTAGTGTTCACAATGAGCAGGCCAGCACAGGTGTCTCGTGCCCAAGCCGTTTACCAGGCCATTAAGCAAATAACGGGTCCGCAGGATAAACTTGGAGGCAGTAAAGTTTATTAATGGCTCGATTACAAGCTCGACCCGAGGTGGAAAGAAGTGCTATCAATCAGTCAGGTGCGCGACGGCAGCGGCACCTACCCCCTCAGTAATGCTAATAACAAAATTCCGACGCCCCTGTTTGTTTCTCCAGAAAGGGGTGAAGATGAATATCTGAGTGCGTCGCCATCGGTTAGGCGTTTCTGTTGTAGGAGCAGGAATGATCTTTTAAATTCTGATATTCCATAATATATTAATTTCTAAATAAATCTATGGAATGGATGATAAGAAATCCACACATTTACAAATATACTTTTCCATTAGGCAGTCATCAAATGAAAGAAATAAAAATGTAAACAAAATGACCAGCAATCCGACTTTATACAGGATATTTATATATATGGGTTCAGCATTCATCTCAATATTCGACTAACATTATTTAAAAAGGGAATTCAAATGAATATTGTTATAAAAGTAGCGATTTGTAGTTTAAAAATTAAAGATACTGATGGATGAATGTATTTCTACTTCAATATATCGAGGGTTTATGATTTTGATAGAACTTGCACTTGATTCAATTGATATATTATTAATGTTATAATAACAACGTTTACAATAATAGGTGATTGAGAGAATGCCGAAAGTGGTTCCAGAATAGGCAAACCAAAGGCAGTAGAGCGCGGCTAGCCGCTGTCCGAATGGCTCAATTACAGTTAATTCGCAGCGCACACACATTCTGAGCGAGGTGTATGCATGTGCGGCGTTCGCATAATGTATGTAAATGCATGCGACCGGCCACGGCCCCCCGCTGACGCTCACTATATTGCGACATTAAACGGAATATGGTCGACGAGACAGACAATTTCGACAAAAGTCGACATTTGCAAACGTTATGCAGCCACTCATGTGCATTTAACAGCGTTTTCGAATAGCCGTCAACCAGTGTTTAAAAGACGCATAGTGATGATACGTTTTTAGATAATAGGAAATAACAAACAAACTCAGCGTTTCAGTATCAATAACCTTTAAATTTATTTATTTTACTCTAATGTTACATATAGTAGAAAGATTGCTAATATTTACAATTACTGCATTTACGAATATTTAACTAATTTCAAATCTTGTAAAGGATTAGATGTTCAAGGTTTATGTTTGAAATATATTTGATCAGATCATAAATTATGATAGTTGATATAATAAATAGGAAAGTATTATTTTTATAATAATGCACCATATACTGTTTTTTTGTTCCAGCCAATAATACGAGCCCGGACAACGTCACTAGTAAATGCTAATATCTTTTTATAAAAATGTCGTATAGCGCTAGGAATGGAGTTAATAGGTATTGGAGGTCTCATAATGTGGATGCGTGCTAATGGTCCGTTCCTTGTGTCACGTTCTCATTAAATTATTTCCCAACTCGCTCGGAGACGAGACAAGCTTCCAGTTTTAATACTACTCCAAAGTTTACAGACCACTTTTGAGTTCTAGTCAGTTGTATAATTTTCATACTGATTATAATATATGTACAGTAAATTTCGACTCAAGACTAAATGTTCATAATATGAAACAATTTATATCAAATAAGTGCTACTATAATATATGGTCAAGCCAAAAGTGAACAGAACCATCAAAATATTATAGGTAGGCATTACTTATTTAGACCTGTATACAAAATTCCGTTTTTCTAAGAATAAATTGATAGTATTCAAATAAATAAATTAAAAAAATACTTAGTACCCAAGAGTTGTTTTACAATCATATGATTGTAAAATCTTACGTAGCAAAATTTGTTGTAATCAGATTAAATACACATTTTAAATTAAAAAAGACGTATTGCATACGTTTCACAGTATGACTAAAATTTAGTAAAATATTTTTTTTCAAATAACACAAGCTTTAGTTGGATATGCGGTGTTATATTTTCCCTAATAATGTTCTGTGCATCGGATAAGTCTGCTCATGTTACAGAAATTACAGTCTTGATTCAGTAGCATCCATATATTTTGCGACATTTAGTGAGGCTCTCAATTTAAATACCTTTATCTCATCGTATGTATTACTTTATGTGGCCGCTCTGCTGCCATGTACATAGATCAAGCAGTGTTAAGGCGGCATTAAGTCAGCGTTTCAAAAACTGTCACCGACAAACAAATATGACGGGTACATAGGTAGGTATATGGAGTTGGATTCAAAATATGTGTAAATGGTGAAACTAGATTTAAACCTGTTGGTACCTACTTGGTACATTAATAACTTTTACTACAATTAGAAGGCTATAAGTAACCCACCTAGGCATATTAATTAGTTAGCTAGAATACAAGGTTTAACCTTAACTATTATAGGTACCGTATGGAATCTACCGTAGATATATGAAACTGCTTTTTTTGTCTAATAACATTTTATTTTGTTTTGATTAAGATAGTGGATCCATAGAAGTAAAAGAATTAATTTTCTGTTCTACAAACAGTCTAAAAGTAATAATTAAATATCAAGTTTGATGATTATTTTTACAATGTTGTTTAAATCGATAAAGACATTGCGTAACATAAGTAATGCTTATGTTCTTACTTATTGATAGAATATTAAAAATACAGTCTACCTATAATCACATTGTTATACGTCATTTCAATACAATACAAACAGATAACATACATTTTTGATATTGCGCGCCATCCAATTTAATATTCTATACGAACACCAAATGTATAGCAACTACCGCCCCCTATGGGCATCCGAAGCAACGTCATTGTTTTATCAAGCAAGCATTGTCATGGTGATTCATTTCATGTCAACAATTTAACCGCGTTATTGTGTAGTGCTCAAACTAGTACGTCTAATTCTAATACGTGCAAATTAAAGAAAATAAAATAAAAGTATCTCTTTACATGCCGACATAATAACGGGAAAATAAAAAAATAGCATACATTTTCACAACTGAATAATATTACATAAAGAAAGTGTTGTTTTGACACATAGACGCTTACCTAAACTCGTACATTATAAATAACAAAGAATCTAGTTATAACTACTACTAATATAATGATGACATATAGCTACTATTGTACCTAGCTCTGAAAAATATCTAAAAACTATAAGGACTGGAATTGAGCATCGTACGTGATGTCAGAGAGGTTATGTTCGCAACAAACAAAAATATTAAGGCGTTTACCTCGTTCTGTCAGTGTTCCAGGGGTCAATATCACTGTAATACCACACAGTTTCTTTCACATCAATGCAATATTATAAATTGTATATAAAATTTCGGTTTGCATCACAGAAATAACAAAATAAAACGGAAAACATTGAAAGCGGACAAGAAGCGCGGACACGAAACGGCAAGCTAAGCAGCAGCTGACTACAAGCGTCCGTACGGCATAACTTTGCAATGTGGTCTTATGTAAGTTTGTTTTCGGAGATCTTTCATCAAAATATTAATTTTTTAAATAATAGAGACATACCGCCTCCATTAAATTGCCGAAAATATTAATATAATTGTTGTTATTAGAATTTTAATGATTTGCGACTAAGGTTATATGCAGAAATTATTACAATAAATAATAAATACATTACATGAGAAATAACGACTAAAAGTTACATATTGCTCTATAACAGAGAATAAAAATAGTATATTTATTTTTAAATGGAACTACTTTAAAAATAATTTGGCACTTTTGACGTTCATACAAGGTTTAGTACACAGCTGCGCAACGTGGAGGAGTGGTGTGGGCGCGCACCGGCGCCGACTACGTTGCCCTCTAGCGGGCATATTGTAAGTTATCGATTCTCTGCATGCCGCTGCCTACTACCATTGGCTCCGCTCAGTCAGTAATTGGTTTATGTTGCTCGTTCGTAACATGAATTCAAATTTACCGCGCTCTGGGACTCAAATGACAAAGCAGGGTGTTTGTACAAAGAAAATGACCCGTTTCGGATAATAAAATCTATTACTAGGTAGGTACCCTACCTACTTAAATTCACACAGTTTGATCGCCTGTGGAAAGCAGTACCTATAGGTGATAAAATGATATGTATCTATTTTTTAAACACTTAGTCTTTATGGATAGAGAGCTTTCAGAATTAGTATTCGTAAGACATTACAATACATAATGCTAATAAAAGGAAATCAACTATAGCAAGACTCGTAGGCAGTGTGGGGGAGACGATTTTTAACAATTAGGGGATTAGGGACTCCATTTTTTTTGTCGGAAATAATTCGCAGAAATGGTATATTACTTACTAGCACTTAAGTTTTAATGATATTTAAGACCACATATTATAAAACTGTTATGTAATTTGCAATAATACAATTCAAAGTTAACCTCTGCGCATATACCTAATAGTGATAAGTTTTCCCATTGTTAGTTAGTATTTGTTCTTTAACCTGTTTGTGATACTTATTAAATATATAAATTAATATCAAGATTAGACCGAGTCGAGACGACCTCCACGTGGTCTCCACTAGAAGCCATAGTGAATTTTTTCACGTTGGATATCTTAAACTGGTGTCCCGCTAGCTTATAACGATAATTACTGTTAGTCGGGTGACCAGTAAAGACTGCCCAACACCGAAAACTTTTCTTATTAATACTATATAATTAAAATTCTTAAAATACAATAGCCTAAGTTACTCCTTAAAATATTACCTATCTGAGAGTGAAGGTACCGTCAAAACCGGTAAGGCAATTTCAGAGATAAGCAAGAACAAACAGATAGACAATTTTTTTTATATTTATGAATATGATGATATAGGGGCCGTATCCTTCATATGCATTTATTCAAGAGCTGTTAATTTGAAATAACAAACAGATACTTCAACTTATTTATTTTTATAGATTCACTCTCCGGTTGTGAAAATATCGATATCCTATAAAATAAATTAAACCAAAAGACTGTCGTAGGCTCGCCTCCTATTATTTGAAATACTATTTCAGTCATAAATGTATATTTTTATTACTATTTAGATCCGATTTTTTTTCTTTTAAGGCGAAAGAATTTATTTGTTTTGAAATATTATTTTCTAATGATCCATCTAATCATTAGAAGGAACAAAAAAGAAACTAATTCCGTATTTTAACATGTACAAAAATGTCTTTAACGTCATTACCTATGCATTAAGTGAGATCTGCTAGGGGATACACGACAAAAGGTTTGCGACTTTATTTAAATCTAATAACCGAAGCAATGTTTTCAAAAGGGGTGATAGAATGAAGGGAAGGTTTCGGCACCCGACGGGCACTGGCCCACAGATTTCCCTAAATAACATTACGTTTTGTTTCATAAATCGTTCAAGAAAATAATCCCGAAGCAGAAGAATGCTCAGCATAGTTATTTACTAAATGTTGGAAAAAAATATATATACACATATTGTAGACTTGAAATGAATAACGTCACGGTTTTTTGTTTGATCATTTATATAATTATTTGTGTTTTGTACATTTTCTAATGAAAATACCTTTAATTAAATATAATATCTATTGTTTGTAATAATGTAATAAAAATGTTTGAAACGTCTTCTGCATCCATTTAGGATGCAGAAAGATATGAACTCGACTCGTCATTGGAGTACGTTTTTGTTCAGTGTATCTTATACAGTGACATAATATGTAAGAATTATAAAAAGTGAACAAGGCTGTCATTGATATATATTAAATTATACGTCGTATTATAATCGCCAAGTCTAAGAAATGTCTTCCTTTTAAACTTTTTGTATTTCCTCGTGGTATATCTATTATAAAATGAGAACTAGTAATGGAACGGAAATTGGTTTCTTTCCACCATATAAAATACGCCAGAAGCTAAATCAGGCTGACAGCTGTGGAGAAATTACACGATACGCGTTTATTTCAGGAAACATTATTTAAATGAAGATTTTCAAAGCGAAAAAGTTTGGGGAGGTCGATTCTCGTTCGCATGCATCGCGTGCCCCGGCATACCACCGTGTGTAGAAAACTTTTGCACTTTCCAAGATGCATAATAAGTTCGAAATATCCAGTTAGGAACCCGGCACTTCCCCTAGAAACAGTAGATTTTATATTTCATCCCAGACAGTAAAAAATTAAATAAAGTATTCATCTCAAGTTCATAATGTACATATTATCAAGTAAAGATAAATAGCGAAATACAATTAGTTTTCAGAACGAAAATTAGAGCAAATAAGATAGTGTTAGCGAATTTATTTGCTAGAGGGTAGTTGTGAATTTTGTACGCGTGGTGCATTATTCGGCGCACGTAGAGCGCTGTCTGCACGCGGGCGGAGGCGCTGGCGCGGCGACGGGCGTGCCCAATATTCCGTCGACTACCACGGTCTGTACTGCGCTCCTTTATCACTGAACCTCGTTTATTATTTAACGGTTCATAGTACTGAAATATACTTACAGCCGCACGTGAAGCTGACTGCTCTGAGTGTTTTCCACATGACAAATTGATGCTTCGTTCTCGCATTGCACACTTTGAGGTATTATGTACTGACGAATACTAACGTACAATTAGAAGAGACACCACACTTGCACCCGCTTTGCAATCAAATGCAGCGTTAGCGCTGGAATTCACGCTGTCACTCCGGAGACTATATACTCGTAACTGGCTTTATGCGCTTAGTTAGTTGTAACCAAACTGTATATTTTGATATAATTTATCCACATACATGCCTACACATGTAAAATATGCCGTTTCGTGTAAATATTTAGGAAAATGTTGTGTATGACATTTCAATAAATTAAAGCAAATTAATTATATTTTTAATAAATGTTTCCCGCGTACGTATGATAGCTAAGATCTGTTCATACAACTCCGTTCTATAAATTTAAAAGGTGTCTCAACTATAAACATCTAATACGTAAAAGCAATCTCCAAAGAGGTAATAGGAAGAGGATTCCGTGAATATTTATTACCGGTCTCTAAACCGTTTCTCGGGTAATTCGGTACAAGCAAAGCGACATTATTTTTGTAGTAATTTCGGCGAATGTCCTTTAAAATATTCAGAGTGCTGTAGCTGTGCCCATTAACGTGCCCGGGCGCAATTCGGAGCAGGGAGTCGTCCGCAAATGGCGGCGATATCATTAACTTGACCCCCGCAACTATCCACCACCGTGCAACTTTTTCCCAATATTACACAAGAGAGGTATTTGCGACAGTGGGTACTCTAGGTGCCCGCTCAAATTTGTTTACGTTGCCTTACACGTGTAGGTAGGCACCTAGCGAACAACTTTGGGGCGGATAACATAATTTTGTGACAGATTACATGGTTTAGAATGCTCGCGGCATTATTGTCTTCAGTCCGTTGCGGACACAATTTTAATTCAATTATCTAAAGCATTTTATTTTTTATTGTATGAAATATTAAGGATTTGATATGTACGAGTATCTAGTAGTAAGATATTATTTCATTGAGCTCATGTTTCATATGTTGAAATACGCGATCACGTAGACGAAGGCTACCGCTAATGCCACTCTTACATCGCATAACCCTATCAATAATTATATCAAATCAAACAATTTATCCTCTTCTCTTTTAATTTCTACTATTTTTTCAAAACTAGCTCGTAGTTCGGCTATTACTGGTTTAAATAGTGACTATTAACAATTATTGATTGATAATTGGCGTCAGCAATATGTGTTCATATATATATATATAGATTCAACCATTCCCTTCTCAGTAAGTACGTCTCCAGAGCGCTTATATAATAAATCTATTTCCCTGGACAATTAATATGACGCCATCTAGTCACAAGTTAAGCAGAGCTTATGTAACGCGTACTAGACAAGTGATATACTATACTATAATACTAAATTACTTTTTTTCATAATTTTATATACATATAAAATGCTTAGACAAGGCCTATAAAAAGTATACAAAGGAATGCAAATGTTTTATCATGCGAGGAATAGAACCCGCGACCGTTGGAAGTAAGATGGTGTGCTAGACCTCTTGGTCATCGAGGTCTTCTTAATACATATACTATTGTAAATATTTAATAATCAAATTAGTGGGCAAGACGGAGGTAGTTTTATATACTTAATTTATATTTTTGTCTAGAAGAAATAGAAATAATAAATAAATAATTTTCAATAAAAATTAAATTATTAAAGAGAGAGTATTCCTACAAACATTGGAAATAGATTACGGTGTTTTTCACTAGGGGAATAAGAAGCTCCCCTATTTCCGCTTATAGAAAATATGTAGCGCGGTACGAAAATAGGTGTATGGAATTTGTAAACCAAACTTACGGAGGGATTCTTAGATAAAGAAATAACGGTGAAAACCTACTATCCTTTAATCTTAGACCGTTGAAACATTGTAGATATGGCAACATATATATTATATTATTTTTATATTAGGTAATAACTTTATTGTAGGTGGCTAATATGAGTGTATAGGGGGGAATGGTATTGTTAGTAATGGCGACTAAGGAACCCATTGGTGCACGTGTTCTGCGCTACCATTATCAATAATTTGAAAAAAGAGTATCTAATATATAAAATTAGGATGAAAAACAAATATACTAGATATATTTTTTTTATTAATATAATTTTAAAATAATTTAAGTATGTAATATAGAATAGTACCTATACGCGCTGACAGAACTACAAAAATAATATCTATCTTTAACCTCCATAATCTATCTTGGTTATGGAGAACTACGTTTAACAGGTTTTCTAACAATAAATAAACAGCAATATTATGATACCGATATTAATTATATTTTAAAAGTCTCTTTTGTATGAAGTCGTATGTTATTTACTGAATACAGCCGAACTAACCAATTGAGTTTCATGTTTCTTGTCCTTCAGCTAAAATACTTAGGAGTAAAAGGAAAATAAACATATTGCGTTATATATAAGGAAAATTATGAGATGATATAACAGTATTTTTATTGAGCAATTTGTTATTACAAGAAACTAATAAAATGTATAATAACTTTGACTTGGTTTTTGTTATGTATTTGGGGACTTGGTTGACCGTGTTACACATACACATATCTACTTAATAGTGTTTCATCTTATTAATATTACAAATGCCAAAGTTTGTAAGTATGGATGTTTGTTACTGTTTCACGCAAAAACTGCTGAACGGATATGGTGAAACTTTACAGTAACATAGCTTGTGCATCAGAATAACATAGGAATTTTATTGAAATTTAACGCGAGTGAAACCGCGGGCACAGCTAGTATAGAATAAGTTGTCATATAGAATATATATATATCGGAAATTTGATACCATATGACAAACAAGCCACATTGGCATATCTGTCATGTGGTATCAAACCACGGGCACAGCTAGTACAGAATAAATTATCATGCAGAATTTATATACATAGAAAATTGGATACTTGCGGTATCAAATTTTAATCTTGTACATAGTCACCTACATGGGTACCTCAGTCTCGTCTAGTCCAGCCATTAAGCAGCTTGCTTTATAAGCTGTGATGTGGTTTCAATGGTGGGACTTGACACTGAAGTTACGACAGAAGTCTTCTAATACCTAATGGTTATTTGTATAGAGAACTCTACGTCTCCACTGCGGAAAATAATAACCGTCATCTATATATTATAAAAATAACAAAGTAGTCATAATAAATGTAAATGTAACACCTTGTACATTAAGATATAAGGCATAGTTAAGAACTAAGGTATTAAGCCTTATGTGTCAATCTCTAGTGTCCAACTCAAATTAGGTTTTATAAGCAAAATCGCATTTTGTCATTTGATTTAGTATCGGCTTAAACTGAAAACGTAAATCTATGGAGTTATGTCAATTTTATACTTTTTAATTATATATGCAGTTATTTATAACGTTAGTAGCAAAACTGCTGAAATACTTTTGTTGTAATAATTATTCAAATTTATAATTAGGTCTGATATATTAGATAAGTATCATACAAGTATACGTATTTTGTTATTAAAATATTAGAGAAATGTAGGTTTCTCGAAATCAAGTTTTGTATTCAAGCAGTCTTGCGCAAGCCACTATTATATTGTATTTATTATTTATTGAATGACGTGTCTATTCGTTTAAATTCTTCCGACAGCTTTGTAACGAACAAACGCTTACCTGAATAGAGCGGTTCTTTCAGATATGCAGAGCAAATTATAAGGCGTTCCGTGAGGCGCTGTGCAAATTTGAATTTATGAAGTTTTACTTTAAAATGAGCACTCTTCCTAGGTACTGGTATAAACGTGGAATTATCATGGGAAATGGCTCAAGTATAACTAGACAAATGCTAGTGCTCTCACATGTTTAAGTAATTCAGTATTTTTTAAGCAATGAAGTTGAAAATAACTTGTTGTAATTCCAAACAAAGAAAAATGTGTATGAATGACTATATTAATAAAATAATAATAATGAATATAATCTTCTTTCATACACATTTTCCTATTGTAAATAATACAAAATTGTATTACAAGCTTGCCTATAATAAGATAAATGAATAATTTGTAGTCGTGTCACAAAGTTAAGTTTGTTTTATAGATAATATATACTGCATAGATGGCTTTATAACCGCTAATTAAGGCATTTAATGACAAGCAATATTTTAGAAAATCAGTTTCTAGTTAATATTTAGTGCCGTAGTACACCGGCTCTACCTCCTACGTCTTACTAAGAAACAAATTGTGTTTACCAGCGGGGGCCTTTGCTCTTAATATGAAAATATGGTTCACTACAAAGAATCGTCCATTTAATTTGCATTAGTCTGGTCGTTCTCGTAATAAGCTTGCCTAGTTACCTACTGGAATTTTGCATAGTCATGGTTTGTTACTTACATACACTGTTCACTTCTCTCTTTATATTCATTTTTATTAAACTCTATGAATTACAATTAGCCTTTAAAGATGGCGGATTCACCCACTGATCGCCAAGTTCATATAAAATAGTAATATTAGTACTTTTTAAATTGCATCAAAGGTAGTACAAGATATTTAAAAAAAAAAACAGTTTTAGCTTTCAGAAAAAAATAGATAATTTCATTTTTACATTATTAGCTTGCGGGATTACTCATACCAAATCGCATTAATATATTTTAAGTATAATAAATTAATACTAAATATAAATCTTTTAACGGTACACTAGTTTAAAACACTGTATAGCAATTAGAATATTTATTCTACATATTATAAACTTATAAGTATTAAAATAGTTTCTAATATAAATTAAAAATAAATAAAATAATACGAGCTAAATAGTTTGCATTAAATAACGTTTCCGTCCAATCTTCATAGTTGCTTGTTCAAATTAGTTAAACTTCTAAGGCCTTAAGTGGTCACCAGACGCAGGTAAACCAATGTAAACTTGAAACTCTAAAGCACGTTATATATTGGTCTACAGTTAAAACTTACTTGCGGGTGCTTTTGGGCCTGCAAATAAGCAAAGGGTCCAGTCCGCAAGTTGGTCAAGTCGCGCGGTAAATTATAGACTGTCAACTGGACACAAGTAACCTGTTGATGCTGAGTAAGTCGCCGCCAGAGAGGGCTGTTTGTTTTGGACAAGATAACAGTTTGTACACTCATTGTATTATTATTCTCCTAACGTCAGATGATTACTTGAACTTACGGAGAGTCCTAATCATGTTGACATCGTTTCAGTTTTGAGTCACATTATTGTTTGCTCACGTTCTTATGACCCGCTTAAGAGATAAGAAACTTCCGCGATATAATTTTGGTTCAATGAAACGAAGTGTATATAGATATATATATATATTAGTGGGTCATCCGTCTTCGCTTGAGTCGGAAGTTTCTGTATTGTATCTTACATAGAAAGTGGAAATCAAATAACGCATGGTAATTAAGTTCAATGAACTAAAAAATTTTTTTGTATGATGTAGGTAATCTTAGTAAATATTTCATTTACATAATGTTTACAACTGACAGCAGCAATGAAAAAATTAATAGTCTTTTATAGGTAAGTACTATTAATGAAAGCTTTATCATTAACAAATAATGTTTAGTTTAATAAAATATCATGTATCTAGTGTCGGTTATAATGCGTAATTATGTAATGCAAATAAGTAAGTTCCAACTTTACTTTGTATAGAATTACCTTATAGTTATTTTAACGCAATTATTCAATCTCTTTAGTTATTGTTACAATTGTGATTGTGTCAATTCGAGTCGAATTATGTCGTTCGAAATAATGGCATACACTAATCAATTAAGCAGACAAGGTTGTAACTTTTGTATATACACAAATATAAATATTAAACGAACATGCAGATATTACAGATATAACACTCAGAAATATACATTTAAATGCAATAGATATCACTAACCAACAATGATGTAATTACCACATTAAAATGACAAAGGGGATTGTGTTAAAATCTAGTATGATTCAAGTTTTATCAGTACATGAGACATTGTATAATTTTGTTTGAAAAGGAAACGACGATGCATAGTCATGTGATACATATAAATAATTTTGGTCCGTCTGCATAGTGAGCCGTTTCATCGGCTGAGAGGATTCTACCGTCGAGGCGTCGGTGCGCTGCCAGTTTAGTTTGAAATTTCATTCTTTTCGAACACATATCTCGCCTTCGTTCGGGAATCTACTTTACATTTCTCATCCTAATGGCCATTGAGAGAAAATTGGAAAAGAAGTTTCATGTTCGAGTTTCTATTTCTCGAACCAAGATCAGGAAAGGGAATAGTTTAGAAAGTATCGGATGAAGTTTAAACAACAGCGCGTTTGTGTCAGTGCGGATTAGGAAGTACTGCATTTTTGTGAGTGAGGATAATTAGGTAGTTACCCACAGTTGCTTTTGTATTTTAATTATTGTAACACTAGTTGTGCTCGTGGTTTCACCCGCGTTAAATTTCAGTAAAAAATATTGCCTGTATATTATTCTGATGCATAAGCTTTAACTTTAACTTATGCTTAAGCTTTACAGTAACATATACTGTAAAGTTTTATCAAAATCCGTTCAGTAGTTAGTTTTTTTATCCAAGCTCATAGACTTTCGCGTTTATAATATTATCAAGATTAAGATTTAATACCACTTTATGTATCGTTTTTTAAGGTTAACATTAAAAGAGGTGTAGAGCGTCACTTTAAATATGTTATGATAATATCGATAGACTTTTCTAGTGAGAATTTGAAACACTAAATTTATTAGGTATACGAATTTTTCTTTGGTGATTTGTAAATGTAAGCACGACGTATTGCTAAACTGTACGTTAGACATAGTACCTAATAGCTGGCAATGATACTTCATTTTGTATTATTTAAAGTGAAGACCCTATACGTACACTATAGACCTACATAGCTAAGAAAAATCAAATTAATAAACTCTAGCAGGAACTACAATTTCCTTGAAATATTTTATAGATTCTATAATTTCAATACGCAACGAATATTCTAATATATCTAAATTAATTAGAAAGATCAAACTAAAATTGAGATTTAGGAAACAAATCTGATATAAGGTTTGTAAATGGCATTCACATTATATTGAAAATAATAATGAACAACAATATTAATTCTATTTTGATGGAATAAGGGTGTAAAATAAAACTAAACTCAAGTACAAGTTAGGTTTAACCCCAGGTAGAATAAAGAATAGTGGCGATGCACTGTTTTCCTGGAATTCCGATTAAGGGGAGAGGGGTGCAAGTATATAGAGGCGGTCTCCCTTACTGAGGGTTCGACCTCATAGATGGTGCCTATGGTGTCGATGACCCCTATCGATTCGTCCATTTCCACGAATTGATGTAATTGCAAATATTATGGGACACTAAAGTCTCAGTCGCAATGACGATTGAATGTCTAATGTCTTTCTTTGCAATTGCCTCTATTAGTAGAAAATTCAAATTCCGTCCATGTATGTAATAATTAAAATATATATATAAGTAGTAAGTATATCTGACAAGGTATCATCAATTTAATGAACATTGATTATGTTATCTACTATAAGTTTAGACCGACCTAACAACTTTAATAATCTTTGTATCGTGTAGGTTTAGGCAATATTGAATTAACTTAGATTTATTAATAATAGTTCTAATTTTAATATATTTGTCATCATCGACATAGATTATTTCTCTGGAACAAAATAAATTTCAATTATTATTATCCCTATAATTTACTGACTCATCGTAATCTCCCATTACACTTGAACTAAATTCATTCAATATGGTGTACTGTACTGATTACGTACATCTATTGGAGATGTGATAATAAATCGTAGTATCGTATGTATTATTTATAGAATACATTTAGTGGAGCTAGTATTATTATGATAGCATATATTAAAAATATGAGAAGTTGTTGAGATATATTTTCTTTTGGGTTTATTAGCATACACATATATATAAAATTTTCTTTGAGAATAAATATGATAAATTTCTTATCCAATTAAAACAAATGTTGACAAATAAAGCTTATTACAAAATTGAAGAATACTTGCAAGACATTGATTAGTATAATATTTAAAACATCCGCCTCTCTTCCACGTTGTAGTGCCTAAAAGGTGCATGTTATGTGTATGAATTATTTCATTGCATACTATAATTGTGTAAAGCAATATGAATAAATAAATACAATAAAAATAAAGCTTGGAATTTAATATACAGGAATAGTTATTATATATTTATAGTAAAAATAAATCTCTATTAAAAATAGGCGTTGATGGTAGATGGTTGACGATATAGGGCTGCGTGTACTTTGTAATGCTGATTAATAAAAAAATAATAAAAAATGTCCAAAATATATAAAATATATTTTAAGATTGGGTGATCCTTGTCATTTAGGGGTATGAAAACTAGTTAGGTACTAGGTCTGTTCTCACACATACTGAATATACACACCAAATAAGAATCGGTTAAACCGTATCGGAGATATTTTATTAAAAACACTGTAACACGAGAATTTTATATATTTATTAAATATAGATTGAATAGACTTTATTTGTAAGATACAATAAAGTAAAGACATAAACAATATATTAAAGAACACATGAATAGTTATAATAAAGCTACTATAGCATAACATTTACTTTTCATGTGGCAACTCTATGAAGTCCAACTTCGGTTTTTGTGAAGTCGCATCTCGGCTTAATTTACTGCTCTGTGCTAGCCACGCGGCCCGTACTTTGTATTCATTACCCACCTGGATACTGCCTGTACGAGATTTAATGTCACGCACAATCACTGTTCTTATTTACTATTAATGACAATTCAGTTAATGCGTGAGTTACGTTTACTTCTAACGACTAATTTTAAATATACCTATTTAATTATTAATACCTATTAATTAATTATTTTATGGTAAAATTTTGTTTGAGTAGGTACAGAATAATGACATATTTTCTTCTATAAAATAATCTGTAATAAATTCTCAACAAAAAGAAAAAATAACACCATAAAAGATTTTCTTTTGTATTCTACTTCTGAAGTTTTCAATTAAATGCGTTCTTTGTGTACGTCTGATTCTTTATTCGAACCATGAAGAATAAAACGAAAAAACTAAAACTGTTATGTGTTAGTATTAATAAAACAGTCTACCTATTTTATTAATACTAGCAGGTATGTATATTAAACTACATATTAGATATTACACAATGAAAATCAAAATGTAATCAACACAATCATGTTATATATAAATAAATAAATGAAATAAGGTCCTGTAAATAAAAATCATACCTAAAGTATTCACCATGATTATCTTTTTTCTTGATATTTACCGACGAAAAAACAATGATTAGATTTAAAACTGTGTGTAATAAACAAATGCCTCGAGTAATACTACTATTGCATTACCATATAATAATTGATCAATAAGATTCCGCAACATTTGTAAGAGTAACAGGGGAAAGATAACAAACATATGAGGACATCATACGAATATATCTGTAAATACATTTTTTATAAGTTTTATTATATTTATTTTGGTGAAAACGCGACAATACGGAAACAAGGAACATTCTGTGGCTCTACATAGGGCAAAGATGGTCTAATTTAAACAGACAAGTTGACTGTAGTCGCAAGCAAATTAGACGGCGTATACTGTAAACGAGTTGTGTAAAGTTGTGGCGAAGTTGGCGCACCGGGACCGTCCGGTGGAGAGTCCGGGCCGGCTGTGCGGTAGTCCGGACAGTTGGTAACAATAACCGGGGGAAGTGGCATTACCCGAACATACAAATGCTTGTAAGCAATGTAGGCCGTTTAATATGAACTTGAATGCAAAGATTTTCAATTAATCCAGTACCTATATTTTTAAATTACGCAATACAAGTATTAGGTCTAACATTACAACAATAATTAACAGTTTAATGAATTGTAATGGATTTTATAGATATTGTTTAATGAACGGAATATGTTTTATGGAATCTAGAGAGCTTTCAAAGAAGATTTGAATATTATTATCTTGTTTATTATATAAAATTATCTCAGCTTTTATCTATAATGTTAAGTAATATTTTTTTATAGTTAATTATTACAAAATGATACTTATTTTTTATTTAGCTTTTTTTGCCTTATATATATTGGAATAATGGAGACTTCCAGTACAATTATTTAATATCAATATTGTATAATAATAATAATAATACCAGTACATAAATATAGAAGTTACAATACGATTCTTTATTACATCATTGTATTTATTCACCACGCATTTATTGTAATATAACTAATTTCAAATTCAGTAATCGCCACAATACATACTTACCAAATAGTTATACTTGTTAATACGTATAATTTTATATAATGACAATAAAATAAAATAAATAACTATATTACTATTGATTTTTATTAGTATGTAATTGTAAAACATAAAACTAGTTCAATAAATAATTTCACTTTTAGAAAGCTACATTATAAGCAAGTCAAATATATTTAGTTAAAATAAATGTGATACGTTCAATAATTGTCCCAGTATGAAGTCAAGAGTGGTGGGTTACAGGTTACCAAGATTAAAAATATAAACAATATCAATAAAAATTATAAAGTACAGAAGTGTATATGAATTTAATAAAATACCATCAGAAAATACCTTTCTAGGTTATAATAACTATGTAGCACTACAATAAATACCTTTTGTCTTAAAGTTGCAAAGTTTTAAATAAACTGGCAGACGAAGGCATCACCTGTTTTATGTTAGGCGTCAAAAAACATCTTACGTTTCCTTCTATTGTGGGATCTCCGCCCTGTGGCGTGCCGCTAACACTCCTTATAAATACTGGTAATCCCTTGGCTTTTCTGGCTAATCTTTCGCGTGAAGATCGCCATTATGCCGCAATTTATTATTTTACCCGTATTTTTCTTGCTTCCAAAGTCAAATTGGAATGCGACTCATATTCTTGAAGGACTTTTCAGCACACAAATGCCAGTGTATAAAATTAAAAATGCCGCTCTTTTAACATGTTTGCCGCAATGGAGAATGTAATGCTGTTTGAATTTAAAATTATATGCAAATTTTTGGCGGTTTTTTTGACGTATTTACTCGCGGTATTGTATGTTTAAATTTAGAAAAGTATGTTGAAACGTTATCGCTTGTAGCTTTTTTATCGTTTTCGTGTTATGCTTGAAAGCAATTTTTAAGAGTTTTTTGCAGTCTGTAGCATACGGAATTAGATTTCAAATTATGAGTGTTCCACCACATAATTTTGGACGACAGGACCTTAAAAAATATTTTGTCATTTTTACATTAAAATACTAATAACTATATTTTTCGTGATTAAAATATTCGTATAATGTACATGATAACTTTGTATACAAAAACGTGTATAAACTCATATTTTTGCGCGAATAACTTTAATACGCCACCGGTAAAATTATTTATCGTGTTATTCAGTCCACTGTTTCGGTATATTTTTAGGTATTTATTTAATAATTACATAGATAATGTTATATTTTAAGTACGTAGGTATAACCTAATGTGATTGATTTTCCTTATAATTAATTTATGGATAAACCCATGTGTATATTCGATGCATAATATAACATTAAATTTTGTACAGTACACACAAAATTATAAAATAAAATCACTTGATAAATAATAATTAATTCATTAATCTGTGTGATGAATATGTAAAAATAATATATGGTAATAATAATATTTCCTGGTCTGGTCAAACACACAGTTCGTCAGAATGATTTTGAACTGGAGACGCTTGCAATTTTCCGCCAGGTATAAATATATATATTCGTACCATAGTCTCACTCAAGTCTGCTGCCAGCAGTTTGTTTTTCAAGTATAGTTAAGTATGTTCTGGTTTTGGTTAATTATGATAGGGAAATTTTAAGGTACCGAGCCAATAACTTAGTCATTAAGAATGAATTATTTTGTATTATAAACATTCGATTTAATATCGATATCCATACTAAAATACAATACTACTACCACTTTATAAATGATCCAGTAACAATTACGTATTATCTATTTTATTTATATATCATGTATACGTATTGGGAAAGGTGCCATATTCCTGTTCAAATTGATGTATATCGATATAGATCTATACTTTCCAAAAATATATAAGTTGGCAAATAAGACTACAAAAGAAACAACACGTTACAATGTAATCTTTTATTTAATTTTTTTATACCAATATTTATACCACAATACTGGATAATTTGATTCCGAACGCTATATTCATAACTAAACGGCGCTATATTCCGAATTACATTTTTGCGATTTCGATACAGTACAAAAAAGGTTAAATTTGCATACCTCAGTTCATATTAGGTTAGGCTCATAAGAGCAGGAGAGTAGAAAATAAGAAATTGTTAGGACAAAGCTACTTAACTTGTAGAATCTGAAAAACTTATATAATATTGTTGATGTGGAAAGGAAAACGAAAGCGAGCGGACCACTGTTTCTTAACTTATTTATTATTTACGAAAACTATTTTCCTTAAAGTACTTATACTTACATCTTATGGAATTTCACTAGACAATAATATTGGATTGTATCAATAGGGCAACACAATTATTGTTTATTAATTATTGAAATAAAATTGGGATTTAACTTGTATTTAAGGCGATATGAAGTCACGTGATATAAGCTAAGTTTGAAGTAGGAGAACGTACTATATTAATTTCATAAATAATATATACTGTGAATATTTTATAATAAACTTTTAAAGTGATATTAGGTAGGTGATTAGGTATCTATATCTGTATAGATATAATATTTCTATTCAGACTTGCTTCATAATATTAATACTAATATTAATACTAATATTATGAAGCAAGTCTGAATAGAAAAATAATAAAAATGGTCTATCCAGCCCTAAAATGATAATATTTTAGGGCTGGATAGACCATTTACCCTGGAAGACTATAGGATACATAACATCACGCTATAGGAGCGAAGCATCAAGGAAAAGAAAAACGCAGATGAAGTTTTGTCGGTTAATGTAGTCGATACTACATATATAAAATATACAGTGTATTTATTAAATGTATCTATGACCATTTTTACACCACTAATCAGTGGAGTTGGTGCCATGAAATCTCAAATATTGATTATACATAGAGTTACGTATAAATAGCTTTCTGCTATTTAACATGAATATCTTCAAAAAACTACCAACATTATAAAATATATTCAAATAAAAATGATCAAAGACGAAGCCGTGGAGCTCGTTAAAACTCCCGCGTTAGTCCTGATTAGCTACCACAAGAAATAACAAAAGCCGCACCAAATAAAGCAGTATATGCCTGTGAAGCAATAACCGAGCAAGTTATGACAAAGTGAGGCAGTCTCCGGGGCGCCGGGCTGCGGCGTACCCGCCCCGCTTTGCCCGCCGAACTCTTAAATTAGCGCTAACTTAGACCACTTAGCTTCTTCAAGTTTTGTTTGCAGACGCCATAAATATTCGATGTAGCGAACGCGGTACAATACGGCCCGCCGACTGCTCGCTGCATTGTGCTCGAATCAAAGCTGCCTTTGTATTGTTGCTTAACAGTTGACTTGAAAATTCTCGTTTCAGTCGTTGTTATGTTCAGTTTGGTTGACTTTGAGGAAGAATAGTGGGGAATGATAACGGATTTTGTCTTTTATAGGGTTTATGTAAATAAAAATATAATGTTAATAAATTTTATTGTGCCGCAAGTATTAAGTCATAAAGTTGTCTCTTTTTATATAGTTACATTATTAATAACAATTATAGTCCCAAGATAAACAGAGCTTGTGTTGGGGGTACTAGATAACTGATATTAATATATCATTTAAAAGCATTTCGGATTCACTTGACATATGATATGCTTATATTTTGTAATATAGATAAATACTTACAGTCACAATATTTAAAGACTTCCTTACCTTATACCTCAATCTTTATACTGAAATACATCTTGTACATAGCCAATGAAGACTGAAGATCACTGTATGCCTATGCAGATGATTTTGTGCAAAGTGACTTTGTAGTCGTCTAGTATAACTTGACATGAACTTCATCTTCGTAGGGTTTGGCATGATCCTGATTGCCTTAGATGAAATGTAATGGTTTGTTGTCGAAAACAGTTTTTTTTACTAATTTATCATTGACACAATTAATCTCAGATTATATTAATAGAATGGTTTTACTGAATATTGACTTTGCACAAAGTATACAAAAGTATAAAAGTCTGATGGTCTTTTTCATTTATTTCAGCTGTCACTTTGCTTGCATTGTAATATCTATCATATTTTGTGTAAATGGTGAGATATTACAGTAAAATTACAGAGTGGAGGGGATTACCTTATGCTTGACTTAGACTCCTAAAATCTTCCAAAATGGCAATGCATGAATGCTGTTCATAAGCAACAGTTAATACTTACATACAAGTAGATCATCAGTTAGTTCGCTATTTCAGTAACAAAAAAAACTCAATTTACCTCATAGGAAGCAGTTAGAAGTCTATTCTGTCTAAGTATGGAACAATCACTGCAATGAGAAAAAATGGCTTAAATGTCTACTTTCTCTAAATGGTTATTTCTTGTCACAAAAGATTTTACAATTAACAGTAATACCTGTGCAAATTACACAGTACTATTTGTGAATAGGCCACAACTATAACAAATAAACACGAAGTATTCTTGACTGAATATTTGTTATAAGTCAATTTTGAATGCCGTGTACTATAATGTATTCTTAATTTCTACCCATTAGTTAGTGTTAGTTTTTATTTTATTATATAAGAGTTATATCACTAAGCCAATATCATGATGCTTTTTACACAAATATAATTTTAATTGTAAATTAGTGCTCTTCCAGATGGAGGGTTTATACGATATCGTCTGCCAAAGATCTCAGTCACATCTATTTCGTAGTGAGTGTATAACCGTATATGTTGTATTCCAGTTAGGAGTTTTAGATATCACAAAAAAATACATGCTACGATGCTCTAGATTGAGTAGTATACTGTAGATAAGACATTCAAGTCAGAAGTGTGTGTTGATTGTGGAGAGCATTTAATCTTATATGAACTACAATCATTTCTCCTTCGATATTAAATAAAAATATATTGATTTATATATATAAAAATATATCGATTTATATTCCAATATGTTTGATTTCTTTTTATTTTAATTTAGAACGATTACTATTCAATTGTTCGGTGATGATATCCAATAGAATACAAAGGCGAAAATATATTAAATTTAGGAACTGAGAAAAGCCTAGATTGGCCTTTTACGATCAAGTAAATTAAAATCATAAACAGAGTCAAAACAAAATGTGAATTCAGATTGTGAGTGAAGTAAGATTTGTTTTCTAACTACCACTTAGCCAGGATAAGTTACTAGTGAAATTATTACAATTTAGTTGCAATACTCGCAACTAAGATTTCACGAAACAAAACTTAAACATAGCTGATAACTATATAGAATATTGGAACAAGCCGAGCGCTGAAAACTTTACCTGATAATTGATATAACTGTACAAACTTGTGAAACACTAACTGCAAGTTACAGTTGAAATTCAGCCAATAAGCTACTTTATTTAGCAATTATAAATGATTCAGTACCCGCAACTGTATTTGGTCACTCGATCGGAATGCCAATTCGAGTGCGCACTGAATGGCGGACGAGCCAATAATGCGATTTCGCGGTTATTTTAGCTCAATGTAGGCTGCGTAGGATAGGACCCAGGTGCTTGCTCCGAGCATTCGGTATAACGATTCAGATAGAGCTGTGAACGTTCCGTTATACAACTTCCATATATTGATCTAGATTCTGGACTCAAAGAACAATGACTATAGAATAGCTAAAACAAGATAACAGTTCATCTTATAATATAGAATGGATTTTTAACAAAGAAAGGTCAGAGTACATTTATATTCCGAATTTTCTTTTCTGTTAGTTTGTTTTTGAAGGCATGATACGGAATGTGAGATTGCATCATGATTGACTAAAGAAATGCTTCCAGGTGAAGTTGAAATAATTTCTCATACAACTGGCTACTACTATGATTATACTAGGATGGCCATTTTTAACATTTCTTCAGGAGACATACTATGAACATAACTTGTTAACAAAAAAGATCTAAGTGTAAGGTATGGTGTAATAAAGTATAAATTCTACTAATATGATTACCATTATGTGCATTTCAAAGAATAATAGTTAAGTTAAATAAACGATGGAAATCGAGTACAATACCTTGCTCTACTTAAAAGTTTTACGTAGAAAAAAAATTAGAAGAAAAGTCTAAATTGTAATGCAAATTTCTGCTTATGTATTCGTCTTTTTAAATTGGTTTTACTTTCTACCGAAATGGAAATTAATGTCTTACTTCCGAGTAAAGACACGAAAGTCATTGTTAGTCTGAATGGGGTGTCTTATTTAATTTAGGATGCCGTAATAGTAAAACGTATACAAAACCGTAGAATAATTTGTTTTTATTTGTCAGTAGGAAAATCTTGCGACTTTGTCCGTGAAATTTTCTACTCGAATACGTGTAAAATGCATTCATATGGACAATGTTCTATATATTGGTTAAATATATTGAAAATGTCAGATATTTGTGTGATTAAGCCAAAAACTGATTCCTTGTATATCTATTAATGTTTATTTATATGACGATATTGTTTATTTAGGTGACTATCTATCTACGTGTTTGTTTAAATTTGAAGCAAAAGCATATTTCAGTTAGATGGTACAGGTGTACTATTTTGCTGCAACTTCGATTAATTCCCATAACGAGGCAGGTCCATCACGCGCTCGCTCGTTTGTCTCCGGGCCAGCTATAAATACATCAGCGCACTTGCAATTTAATCCGTTCTGTTCCACTACCGTGAAATGCTACTCTCTCCCTCCCACTTACACGGCGCCATAGTTTCGGCTCGGTGAAAGTTGCTGAAATTAATCTTACATGTGGAAAGGAATTAGATATATTGTTAGTTCGCAATTGTTGCTTTAAATAAATCATTTTGCTTATCTAAATTAATATATACGAATACATTGGAATAATTTTAGTATTTTTACTGAGACCATGCACCAGGTACGAAGTAACAGTTCGTAGAAAATTTACAAAATTTGCGTACAAAGCGCACAGAACTGGCGGGATCGTCTTTGTATGCAAATATTATTGCAGGAGTCTATTGAAGGACCACACTGAATATACGTATTGAGCTTGAGTTGCTGTAGCTACTACAGTTGTGGCGTCTAGGAATGTTGCCGAAGAATATTTGGCATTATCTATCTATCTATCTATCTATATCTTCTCTGATAATTTTCAGACACACAGACAGTACCTATGAAGTAAAATTTAATGCCCATATATCTGAACATGAATACTTAAATCTAATAAGATTTTGTAATATTACACCTTAATGGGCTATTGGGCCATAACTCAATCGAATTGCAGAGTTAAACAATTCATAGGCAAATCTGCTCTAAGCATGTTAACATGGCTTCAGGGGCATTGTGGTGTACTGATGCATATCTATACCTATGTACTATGTACTTACATCCATAAACTTGATAACGTGGTTGATACTCTATTACTATGTATTATAAGTAGGTCGTAGCAGTATTATATTACGACACCTAACTGTATATTATACGTATCTCGATATATGTGATTAACCTAATTGAAATCATCAATTAGTCGTATGCTTTGGTATTCCGGTTAATAAAAAGATTTGTAGACAATGGTATTACTATAAATCTACTTATGCTTAATATAAAATCGCAAACGAGGTATCTGACCCGTTGCAACAATGTATTAGGATACATTAGGAGATTAGTAAATTACGCATACAATTAGAAGTGACGGTGGTTGGCGGGCGATCCGGGCCACAGGTTGACAGTGGCATGCAAGCGAGGAACGATGCAACTGACAGCTCTCAATCACTCCACGCAGTGACACTTACGTCGTTTCAGTATATCTTGGTCACAGTTTCGAAATTGAACTCTATGGTCTGCAGTTAAAATATAAGATGACAAATACGCGAATAAACCGGCGTCCTCTGCGTCACGGTTGCAATCTCTTCTTTGTATTCGAGTCGTTCCATTCATAGAGATAACGGCGTACTTCGAGGCGACAACGGGAAACAATTACGCTATTACAAAAGATCTTAAGGATTCTAATTACAAGTGGATCCTTTCATCCGTGAACTCCGATCGGATACGTAGCCTGCCCATTATCGCGTGCCATAAACATTTCTGGATTTCATATCCGCGGCACGGCTGGGACCGCCTCGCTTATTACCTCCGCGCGGAAAAGAATAACATCGTTTTGGCACTTTTGACGCAAATTCCGGATGCCTACGTTCATATTGTGCGCCGTTAATATTCTGCGCGAAGCGTCCGACCTTTTTTATTTGTATCTAAAATTGAACATTTTGTCGCGACAACGAGCGCTCGCGACGCTCCCCTTCGTAGAAGGAGCGATAAAAATACGGAGACGGGACGTTTTAGCGGCAATCAGGTGCACTAACGACATTGCAAGCGGTTAATTCATGTACTCGTATACCTGTACGAAATTAGAGTCAAAAGCGTATTGCGGATCTGATGATTCTATTAAAATCTGGCAGTGGATAGCTTAATTACGTTTCGGAGAAACTGTCGGAACAGGCACGCCTTCTTTAACCTAATTGTAAGACTAGCGAGCACTATAACATATAGCTAGTGCACCTGTGCATCTCTTCGACAAGTTTGGAAACCTTCAAGGTCTCAACGAATCTTTCTGAAAGTGGTAGTTAGTGTCTTGTTTTAGAGAGGATTTATTCCTTAATTTCCGTATTGTTTTGAAATATATTATGGATAAATTGATGACCATGGGTAAAGAGTTAACTTATGGATTATTAACTTTTTGGTATGAAACCCTAAAAAAATGTAGTAAAATTGCTCTATCATAACAACAGCCCTCCTGCGAGCGACGAAAAACGGAAGTTAGGAAAACAACAAACAACGGGCTCGCCTGTCTGCGGCGTTTCGTAGTACCTCTGAAATTTACGGCGCTGTCATTATTCAAAGTTTTGAAAAATTCTGAGCCACGAAAATTAGAAAAAAAAGGATTTCCCTTCAATATGATCTTGAAAATCTGCTGAAGTCGGCTGCCTTTATGCTGAAGTAGCGAACTCGGTAAGATAAGGGGAGGAGCGGACAAATTGTAATAATTGCGAGACGAGATAAGAAGTGACACCAGAAAACAAATGAATGCGGGCGGTAATGTCGCCGTCGACGGGGACTGAGGGGGCGCGTGACGTCATTTTGCCTTGAGTTCATAACTATCTCGTCTACTCGTTGGGCAAATATATGACTTCACATATTATGTATATTTCATTATTTTGTTAAGCTCATGTGCTATTTAGTAAATTTGAAGTAGATATTTGGCTAATAATATGTAAAATATCTTATATTTTAATATTTTTTCTTCTACTTCTGTATCTGATATTTTAATATTTCTAAAAAAACGGCACTATCATAAAATACTTCTATAGTGAGGTCCACGGTACTTACACCTCAAATGTGGTAATTCCAATTCAATATATTCGTGTGAAATATAACAGTAAGCTCTATCTATAAAAACTATAATTAAATCTGCTTTATAATAGTAAAGGTTTTTTTAAACTGTCATGAACATATTACAATGAATTTAAACTCTAAGCGGGACTCCTGGCGAGTCCCATGGGATTCCAGGGGTTCACCTCAACCCGTCGTCACCGTTCTCCAAATTAAAATGATAAATCAAAATCCGTCAGACGGTCGCACAGAGGCATGTTATAAAATGAACTAGAGCTGCCAAGGAATATTGCATATGTTGTTGTTTTGTTACATTCTTGTTTATTTTAGTTCAACTTATCTGTTATAATATTGTATGTCAACTGTCTAAATATTCATACCAATATTAAATATAAATGTAAAACCCTGTATGAACCTTGATAAAATTTGGCTAGAAATTAGAATATATCACGAGGAGGTATATAAGTTATCTTTATTTCATAAAGTAGATGAAGTCGGAGGTGACATCATGTAGTTTATAATTATTAAATTTTAAAGTAATGTAACATTCAAATAATTTTCTCGTCAGCAAGATCCTGTCCTCGTACTGACAATTTGAATTGAATTATCAAACAAAATGGACTGAATTTTAATGACCGATATTTTAAATGCAAACCTACAAGCGGGTGCTTAGCATTTTATTTTCTTTCGGGTTTCTTCCGTAAAATAAAAAGGAGACAGTAAAAATTGGAGCGTTTTAATCATTTTATTCACAAACCTGAGTGGAAAGATAATGTTTATATTATACTGTAACAATTGTAAAGAATAAAAATGAATATCTCATTTGCACTAAGCAGTCGCTTGTTTCCGAGTTGAAAATTAAACAGATTCTGCGAGAATGCGGTCATTGTAGATCAGAGGTGGAGATATAGAAATCAAAAGGAATAAGCTTATAAATTTTTAACTGAAAATTAAATCCATGGATTTTAATGCAGTTTTCAGTAATAGATAAAGTAATTCAAGAGCATTTGTAATGCATCCGTGCGACGTGCAGGATGGGTCGCTAGTTGAAGGCAAATAACTTAATATACGTTTGAATAAATAATAATGAATAAATATTTGATCGCTGTCTGTATTGAAAATCGACTAATATAACGAGACTTCATCATGGTAAGAGAACTCAAAACAATTATTTGTTGGAATTTGTCTATTTGTTTTTTGTGCACTCTAATGTTAGAAACTCAGGTTAGCCGATTTGGGTGCGGCATTCACTAATGTAGTGTAGCAAGCTTCACAAAAAATGTGCTAGTTTTATTTTAATCGGTTTACAAATAAAAACGTTATAAGGGTTTAGCTAGTAATAATATGTATATTAAAATATTTTAGAAAAGAAATATGAATGTGATCTGTCTCATCATATTTGTTTTAAATGAACCTTATATTATATTATAGAATATTTCATAAGGAATTATGAAATACCCCATTTATTATTCTTATATATTAGGCATAATCGAAGATGCTTGATAAGTATAGGAGAGGTATACCCTACATGGGTATAACTCGTGTTACTAACTGAAGAAAAAAAACTAAAACTATTGACATGATTTATGTGCGACCTTTTGTTAGTTGTGAAAACATTTACAATATGGGAAATTAAAAATCGTGACTAAACGAAACCTGTTTGTGGAAAGTGAAACCACAAGTGGAAATTAAAATTTTAGATATTCCCAATTCATATGTTAATTTTTTTTTAATAATCTATTAGATTTTTTTGTAGTTTGATTATTATATATATATATTTAATATAATGATGAACTTGCGGTTAACATTAGTAATATAAAAATGTAGGTAATAATATAAGCATATTTGAAGCAGATGTTATTTGTACAAACGCAGCACAGACTGCTAAAACATATTGCATGGTGAATCGGAATGAGTTGTAGTTTATCAACTATGCAGCACGCAAATACTCTCATTACAAGAATAAAACGAGTACAAGCATTTATATATAGGTATACTATTTGTGACATATGTGGCACATTTCAGATGCAGTTCAGTAGTTTACATTACAGGTAACATACATACTGTTACAATCTCTTACTTAAACATTAAGACCAACGTTGCGAAGTCGTAAGTAGTTTTCGTCGTGGTCTCCGTATTCTAAATTAACTTTTTTCAGAGCTTTAATTTATTCATTCTTATTAAAGTTGCTATGTTATTACTTACATAGTTTTATCTTTTATTAATATTACTATAAATATGAAAATGTCTATCTGTTTGTTATCATTACAAGGATATCTATCATTATGATTCTATAGGATTTATAGTACATTTTTTAATGTTCATGATACAACTAAATTAATTAATAGCTCAAAAATGTATGTTTTCCGTTGAGGCGATTAATAGCTTGACCATTTCAGTATCCAAAATTAGAGGACTTTGTAAAGTTTTATTAATATTAGCTGTCCTACTTTAAACATAATATGTAAGTAAGATATCTTTTATAAAGTAGTCTAAATATTTGTTAAAAATATCTTATGACGTCATTGTAATAAGATTTTTGAATAAATATTTAGATAATATAAATAATAGTAAAAGAGAAAAGTTACATTTATCATTCAATGTCAAATATTCATCCTTACTACGGCTTTATTATAATGTATGAAAATAGATTATGTAGATGCGCACCTACAAACTGATTGCATTTTCATACAATGAACATTTTTGTATAGTGTGAACGTTTATCGAAAACCGTTTGCGTGATATCCATAATGTTTTATTAAATGTCATCCGCAATATAATGAGGTGCGAGGGATCTAGCATCTGCTCGGGGCGCTACAGAAATATGTGCCAAGTGTTATGGAGTGCCGTTGTAAGTCAATGAAGCGGGAAATGGGGTACTCTCCATAGTCTCCACTCCTCGCCTCTAATAAATAAAATTATGCCTCAGAAATTACAAGAATACGCGTGCCGCCAGCGATCCCCGTGAGATTGGATGCTCGACATTTTCATCGATATCCTCCAATAATGAATCTAATATGTAGTAAGCATTGGACGGCGGGACTGTTGCGGCAAAAAATGAGATTGCCTCCCGACGATATTGGTCGTATCAAACTATTTATTGTGAAGACTTTTATCCGTTTTGTATTAGTTTTAAAGGGAAATTTAATAACGACTGTTTCTTTTCTTAATGATACTTATTTATATGATATATTTGGTCTGAAAAAAAAACTGATATTAGTAATTTAATGAGCAATCTGTTTTACGTAACCTTCATTCTTCTTTCTTCATTAAAAAATACCATACATTATGAAAATGGTTATCGTAATATAAAGCTTTTTTTCTTTATATGGAGTATGAGGTAAGTTTATCACTTATTATTTAGCGTTCAACATTTGACAGTTGCAGATACAGACCGAGTTCTACTTTTCCGTACCAAAAAATCAAATCCAGTTGCGAGTCAGTTTGTACATCTGTCTCTCACAAAACGATATAGATTTAAAATTGGGTTTAGTTGTTTGAAATGTTGACCCAATTTTATTAGCAAAACTAGAAATTATAAGAATAGCATTTGTATTCGTTTATAAGAGCATTTAAAATGTGTTCTCGAAATTTCAAAATAACAAGGTGATAATACTAATAATAATACCCCTCCGGACAATTCACACAACGAATCTAGTAGCAATAAACGCAGAGCTTGTGTTATGGATACTAGACAAGTGCTATAATTACTTAGATTTTTTTTGGATAGATACATAATATACACAGAA
Organism: Achroia grisella; assembly: GCF_030625045.1. Lineage (NCBI taxonomy): Eukaryota > Metazoa > Arthropoda > Insecta > Lepidoptera > Pyralidae > Achroia > Achroia grisella. The sequence goes on along the minus strand of NW_026713045.1, from coordinate 918,327 downwards.
AATAACCAGACCGTTACAAACAATCATACTCATGAATGTAAATGTTTGTCCCGTGCGAGGAATCGTATCCGCGACCATAGGTAGTAAAGCGGTGTGCTAAGATCACCGAGGTCAAAGTAAGTAAGGAGATATATATTTTAAATTGTCTGTTATTAAAGTAGATTCCGCAAACCCCATACTAACAGGTTGATTGTAAACCTAATGTCACCTCACGATTATTGATTAAAACCTTATTTGAATTTAGAATCTGATTTTAATTTTAGAATTTGTAATATAAGGAGTTACATACTAATTCTCCACAACAAGTTCTCTAAAAAAGTTAGAAACGATATTTAAGCGAAAATCTAAAAGACTATTATTTAGATGGTGCAATGAAAATTATTTTTGAGTGGCATTTGGTCAGTATAATGTAAGCGTGAAATTGAAAGGAAAATAGCACCAGTATCTTCCACCAACAATTTTACTTTAGAAATATTTGAGGACAAATGTAGAACAATTTGTCAGTTCTATTGTGGCCGCTGACGTGGGACCGACGACGTCACTTCGCTAATGATCCATCTTATATCACACTGTAAACCAAATTGCCTTACTCGTACGACAGCTTCGAGTAACCCAAAAATAAACCTGAATCACATTGGATCGATTGCTGCCTATTTCCTATTTGACGGCCTCAGTGGTCTAGCGATTTACCTCGCCGCTTTACTCCGATGGTTGTGGGTTCGTTTCCTCGCACAAAAAATTTTGTATTCATTATCATTATATAATATTATTTTAGTGGTCTAGTTTACTATGTATACTATTTATGTATTTATATCAGTGTTTAGTACCCATAATAAAGGGTCTGCTTAGCTCAGGACTAGATGGCGTTATGTGAGTTGACCAGGGATATTATTATTATTTGCAACCGTGGTAGTTGGTTGACTTGAACTCTGCCCAATAGTTAAACAACTATCATTTTTTATGATATCAATAATGGTGAACCAATAGATATAGGGATATAATACGCTATTATTAAAAATATAATAATATACATTTGTACTAATTATGTACCATGGGATTACTTGAATTAAGATAAAAAAATATCCTATTAATGATCAAGAGTATATATGTATACCAATTGAACTATTTCAAATTAGAATAAAATATGGTTTTATGCTAATTTGAAATAGTTCAATTGCTTTTACACGGCAGGACGAATTAGTTGTTGTGTCAATACACATGCATCTTTATTAACTTGCATATTTTTAATACAAATACTAGTATACAGATATTATAAACAAAAATGAAAACCTGAAGTCTTTCAAATCTTAGTAAAATCTACAATAGAACAAAGTTAAAAAAAATACGGATTTGTACTAGAAATATCGATAATTCAAATAATCGTGACTGCTGACTGGTGGACCTTCAGGGAGTATTACGGAATAATAAATCCGAAGTTTCAGATAAAAGTTCGGACATTTTCTATTACGAACTTCAATTGGTTTCATCGATATGAACTTCCTATTGGGTCCGGCTGAACTATATTTAACGTCTAACGTGTCACGATTCCAATCTATTCGAATGAATTTTGATTGGAGTGATTAATTTAAGTTTGACAAACCAATGTAAAGTTCGCTCGTGTATCGCTTGAATATTCGACATTCGAGTTTCTAATTTTGGAATAGGTTCCCTGGTTGCAAATTTAGTTAATAAGTTAGTGCTTAGTAATTTAGAACGTCATCAGAACAAAATGTAAAGGCAAGATTTTGTTTAACAGTTAATATTATCATCACCGTATTTAATGGAATGAACACATGGCATAATGATTTAATTATGGTCATTGTAAGTTAGTTCACAACGTGAAATGGTTATAATTGTAATACATTAACTAAAGTAAAGCTCACAATGATAGGTTGGAGATGATTTCGGGGCCTGTATCGTGTTCCAAAGGGAATATCTGTAAGACTGTAATAAATAATACTATATTAGAGAAGTTATTATTTGGAAGCAACCCTTACACGCGCTCGCGTCCCCTAACCTACTGTATTAAAGTGATATTGCTTATATGCTTACCATTAGGGCTATACGTTTCGAGTAAATTAAGACCAATTTGCACAGGTTTTGCCACGGAATATGAGAATTTAATTTGTAGGCGGTATGACGGATGTAATTTGAGTGAACGTGTAATGAATGACTTTAATTTGATTTCGCATGAACACGAACCTGGCAGTCCTTATTGATTCTATGTTATTGGAGACCGTGTGGGAACCGATAATGACATTAATCTTGTATCAGATAGTTTACAGAATAAACGTTTCGGATAACAATATACGACAGTGAGATTATGGTTGACTGGAGAAAATCTAAATTGGGTTAAGTCCGCTATTATGCTATATTGTGTATGTGTGAATTGTCCAGGGATATTATTATTTATTATATTTATATTTGTATAAATCTAGTTAGTAGTTATATGTATCCATATATGCTTTTTAGTATCCTCCTTTGAATGGGGTTGTTAGACACATCTTCGTGGTCATTATTGTATTATCACTAAAAACATCTATATTATTTTATTAATTTATTAGCAATAATCATAAACAGACACAGTTTTAAGATAACAGAATAGATATTATTTTCTAAAACTTTAATATACTAATACACAAATATAGATACTCGTGGCATTTTCTCCCAGTTAGTCATTTGTCAAACTAAGATTCATGGGGGCCATAATTAAACCCAGATAATGTTACCGATCTTTCCATCAATATTTTTGGTCATAATATTGAAACCCTCGAACAACAATATATACAAGTAAGTCTTGTATGGAGTGTTTTGTAAAATACGTATAATATTATGATAAAAATACAATAATAAATATATAACGAAATAAAAAGTCTAAGACACACTCTAAAAAGTCGTTATCTATTTTATCAGTTAGAATTTATTAATACAATTCCTTATACATTGAAGTTTTATTTCAAGTAACTATAAAAAATCGTAAGCTATATTATGAATGAAAAGTAAATTTTTGATATAATAATCTAGAAAAATTATGTAACGAATAATATTCTTATTTTATTCATCAAGATTAACTTATTATTGAGGATAAAGCAAATATACTGAGCAGTTTAATTTTAATTTTAGTAAGTGCAATTTAATAGCACTCGCGAAGTTAATTTAATTTTCTATACCGTTATGAAACTTCACTTGGCAGTAAGTGAAACGGCGCTCAAACCACCCTAATTGGTGTTAGACAGCTACTAATCATTGTCAATCATATCCAAGGTAATATAATTATATCTAGAGTATCGCCACTAGGTACTATTATGAAGAATGTAATGAAAAGCCCCGGATAACGATATTAAAGAAATGAAAGGAGAGTAGAAAAATAGCATTCGTTTCTGTTATTCGTTATTAAACTTACTTCAAACGTCATTTGTTAAGAGAGCTTTTGATAGATGATTGTGAAAATATTGATGTCGCGTAAGCAAATAGTTTCATACCAGGTTGTAATCAGTAAGTTAAATCATGATGGCAGACTAATCAATCAATGAACTAATATGCCACGTGAAAGTAGATCTAACAGAGTACATAGTCTAGGAAGCGATAAAATTAAAAATACCACAGTATAGATATCAACTTAAATTATGATTATGACTTAAATTTAAATATCACAATTTAGTTGTATATTCAAAATCAGTTTCACAATAGTAAGAAGCAATGTGAGCCTATACTGTATCGTAACGAAATATCCATATAATAACTCAGGAAAATTCATACGTCCTAGTCCCAAATGAAGAAGCCATTGTAGTTATAAAACAACTGACATAAATACTCAACTTTGTGTAATCATCAATTGCATCTTAATCGTACTCATGAGCAAAATTTGTATCGTGCGAGAATCTAACCCGTAACCAGTACTGTATAAAACCGATGGTAAATGTTTGCCGTAGCCTATGGATGCCTAAAACACTAGGGGTATTACGTGCGAGTTACTGACCCTTAAGAAAATTTAATATACTCTTCTTGATAAACCCCATACTGTATTTGCACGAGAAAACCTCGGCAGGTAGTTCATACACAATCTAAGTGTACGTGGGAAGAAGATCCTCTGAAATCACAGTGTCCGAGACCACTTAGCCTCCAAAGTGTGGGGATGAAATCCTATTATCGACAACTGATGATAGGTAAAAGATAGCCATAGGCAGATACGTAGTAGGAGCACAGAAGTGATGTAAATAGGATTAGGATATCAGTTGGCAGAAGCAGACCGTAGAGTGATGATCTCTAGCCCGCACCTATCCCGGCATCATTCACGATAATGGTTGGGCCCATGTCGCGACCGTAAATGTAAATCGCTCTAATTTATACGGCCGATAACGTCGCCGCACTGCTGTTAACTGTAATTATATTACCCGGCGAGGACGTGTTGATCAAACTTCTGATTAAATGCCACTGACGCGGACTGAGAAAAATGACGCCGGCTTCTGGTTCTAACAGTTTGAAATTAAATAAGAATTTTTTTCCGTTGCTCGTTTCTAAACATAAATTTTGCATCTGAATATATATTTCACAATCTTTATATTCTTTCACCACGTAAATAGGTATGATATTTAATGTATATTTATTTCATTTCTTTAAATAATAATGAGCCAGGGCAATTCATACGACGCCATCTCAAGGTAAGCAGAGTTTATGTAATGGATACTAAACAATAAACAGAAATATACATAGATATAAAACACCCAGACCAATGCAAACAATCATACTTATGAATATAAACAAATGTTTGCATCGTGGGAGTAATCGAATCCGCGACCATCGAAATAATAAAATAAGGTCGCGAAATATGGCAGTGTGCTAAAGTGCTAGATCATTGAGCCCGATTTCATGTAGTTCTTCTACATATTGCTTTTTATCTAAAATATTTAATGTTATGAATCATAATCGTAAGACTGAGTAAGTTCTGTAGATCTTAAAGTAAGTGTATGGTAGTGGCTACTAATTTTTAGTTGCTATTAACTATCTCATACATCATTCAAACGTTTTCAGTACTAGTTTATCTCACAATGGCTATTTTAAAGGAATGAGTCGCATTGCAGTGCAATTGCTATCGGCACGTAACTATCCTGGCATCCTGAAGAATGTCTGGGTATTATGTATGATACTGCCGCGGTAATGACAATCTGATTATAAATTAGTTCTATTTAGTTGAATCTAGTAAACCTAACAATATAAGATTAGATTTAATAAACACTGTTGTTTTTAAAACAACATAAGTAGGTAAGGTAAAGTTCTCACATACGTATTAATGAAATATTACTTATATATTCAGTTAGCATTATTGTATGTCACACTTATAATGAATGTTCAATAAAATATAATATATAAATATACATGCGAAAATTGTCTAAAGTTTAACTCGGACATTACGTTGCAAATAATAAGAATTGAGTTAGTAATTTAGTGAACGGCAACATTCATGATATAACATCAAAAGCACATAGACACAATACCCGAATGGGCAATCTATTTGAGTAATTATCCGCTAAGGGCCATTGTCGGCCATCTTGTACGCGTGGAATGAGCCGTGTTCGCTCAATGCCTGCCTGTTATGTACATGCTTTTGGTGATCACGGCGACAGTGCCCCCGAGTGTCTTCAACGACCGTACAAACACTTCATTGTCCTCAAGATATCTATCAATTTATATCGATGTTCTCACGTATTGACATCAATAACATCAAATTAACAAATACTATAATATGTTACAACAACAAGTATTACAATTTTATATTACTAGCTAAAATCGTTTTAATTAATAATAGAATGCAGACAATTGAGTACAAAATATAAGTAAAATCTGATAATATTATGAGGTGAAATAAGAACGGGAAGGAAACTGCGTAAATTAAATGAGAATTGAAATATCCAATTGAAGGGAGTGACGGAAAATTAAACATGAAATTCTGTTTAATTACAACACTTGATAGGTTAACAATCTCGGATTCACAGTTTGACTGCGGCTTATCTGGTGCCAAATGTTTCAAAGAAACTTTTAACGAGTTTAAAGTTGTGCCAAGTGTAGTGCACCCGCAGCAGTTCCGTAGCTTAAGATTAATTAAACAATTGCACGATGGCTCCTTGAAAACACTCCGACATGTCTCGGCCTGTCGTCGCCAACCTTGCCAAATTAAAGTCATAAATCAAAATCCAACGACCGGAAACAGAGAAATGGAATAATGAAGAACTAATTCCAATGGAAAGAACTATACGAGCGCGACTTAACCATGATTAATTATTTCTTTAGCTCACCATACGAAATGTAGCTCGTACGACCTCACTTGCAACTGTGTAGTGACTCAGCAAGTGTCAAAAGATTTTTGATGAGCGAGCAATTGGATTAGGTATATATAACTTATAGCTGTGTATCATCATTACTAATATGGCAATATAAGAGACAATATCTTAATTTTCGTCTTGATATAGCAAAACATTTTGTCGTCCACTATCAATTTCTAACTATGATTTAATTAAAATGACCTTAATTTTAAGGGTTTTCTTAAAATTTTTTAAAGATTCTACTATCACATTCCGAAAGAAATATCGGGTGAAAAATTTATCAATCAAATTAAAAATCTTATATTCATGACATTGACATTGACATTTTAGCCGCTTATGAACGTAATTTCTTAATATATTTTCCTTATTGTCTTAATAAACTTCACTATTGCTCTTTTCAGACAAAAGTATGTATGTATATGACTTTGTGTAAATAAAATGCCAAATATGAAATATAGTCCAGTATCACAAATGAATTGACGTCCAATCTATCGGGCCGATAACGAGACTGTGTGACCAGTCTCGTAAATTAATCTATCGCTATAATGCATATATAAAGCTTCTAAAATTTTGCATACAGCTTATGGGTATGATTGATACATATATAACTGTAATCAAATTGGAATTAAAAACGATACTATGAACTCACTTGTCATTCATCTTCTAGATGAATTATTTACATTGACATAAAAGTAATAAAATGGAATATTTAGCTGGTTATGTATTCAATTTTGCTCGGAACAAGTGAGTGTAGTTGCAATTTACAGGGGGGGAAAGAAGGTGAGTGGGTAACGTCGGTGTTGCGGGCTAGCTCGTAATTCAACAGGAATTTATGTGCGTGCGCCGGTGACGCTAAAAGATTAGTCGCTCGCATCGTCTGTACGTGGATCCAACAGCTTTGTGACAAACAAATTGGTTTTATCTTTTTCTAAAGCAGCTTTAATCACCCATATTATTAAAGATCGTCATCATTATATATGTACATTAAAAATGTATATCTCTATACGAAAGACATTTGAAAACAGTAACAGTAGTTTTTATTTTTTTCTGTACGTTACGATTTAACAGATTTGGTTATGTATTGTGGTATGTTGTATTAAAAATTTTGTGTTTGTTTTATATTGGTTGTTTTAATCTGTTTACAAATACAAAAGTTGTGGGTTCAGTTACTCGAGTAATAAATATTTAAACTTTACCAACGTTAACGTTTATAGGTTTAGTAAGACAATAAGTTGGTATCTATGTATTTATTAAATGTAAATTGGAATGTAAATATTGTTTAAATTATATTATACAAATGTACCAAAGATACGTCAGTATCACAGTTGTTGTCTCTACGTTACTAATAAACTTTGAATATGAAAATTAATTTACTTTTGCATAAACAATCTGTCTCTAACTTAGTTATAATGTATTGAAACAGTTCGAGGCATAGCGTCGCGTAATGAAACAAGCCAGATGTACAAAACATAGAATGTTCTTTATGGGACACGCTTTCGCTATTACAACAAGACCAAATTGCAGAGAACTATCACGGTATAGGACGCATCGGGTTTTCCGATGTTACAGGAAGGGCCCAAAGGTTCACTGGAGGTCAGTGTAGGCTGGCGGAGTGATTCGCGTTGCTAGTAGGCGATGCCGACGGCGGCTGTTCAGGCTTCAGGCTCGCTCCATATTGTATGCGATTCTAACAGCGAGCCGTAATATAATATTAACAAAATAAAATATTAGCATTTCGCTACAGCAAGGGTAAGGTAAGTCGAAATAACAATAAATATCTAGCGGTTTATGCAACCTCTGTAAAATATACAAATTTAGTAGGTAACTGGATATTTCTGTAACTACATAAATAAAAAAATATACAATGCTCACGGATATAATCCAAATAGGACAGTCAGAGATATTCAATTAGAGATTTATCTATTTCATGAATATGTCACTCATTTCATTACTCAATTTCTCGGTATTACACTATAGGTTCGTGAAGCCTATCATCATTCCTAGTGTCAAAGACCGTTGTTAACTATGGTTACTATTAAGGAGAGTAAAATTGCTCTATAGGAATGTTGTAAAGTCTATTCTGGAGACTGAATTAAGCTACTTTATTTATCTATTAATAAATAGATTGTTGTTACGTAATGATAGTTTAATTTTAATAACAAGAAATTAAAATTTTTAATTTATAATATTTAGCTACTGCATTACATATTGTATTGTATATCATTAATGGCTTAACAATGTAATGGTTAGCAAGCATTACTTACTCGGTGTGTGAATATCGTAATGTCCAATGAATTCACGAGGCGATTAAGACATAATTGCGGCCCAAATTTTTATAGGTCATATCGATATAGGCTGTGGTCGAATTCATTACCCTATGGGGTTGGCGGCGTGGGAGGGCGAGGGGAGGTGAAGGACGGGACTTCATGGCGTCAGGCGCGGGGCGGCGGGAATGTAATATCAGTAGAGTAGTGTTATTGCGGTTTCTAACTCGGCTCACATCCATAGAGCCGCTTATATATAAAATATTTACATTTATTACATTTGATTAATTTCAGATTCCTTATATATATACCTAATTTATATATATTAAATATTCAGACTATATATGTATACACATTTACATAGATAGTAAATAAATATATCTATGACAAAGCTAAGTATATTTTCTTTTATGACGTAATGCGAAAATATAACATAATAATGTTATAAGTTATTAAGCCATTAGAAACCATAATTAGTATCATAATTTTCTTAAAATTCATGTGCAATGTGGTTACCTGAGCTTAACTTTTTTTTATATTAAATGACATTAAGGTTTTTGGTGAAACAAGACTGTTTTGTACTTACATCAGGCACTATTACGTATTCTGTGCTTTAACTGAATTTATAGTCTGTTGCAATATTCAGTTGCTACAGCTATTATTCCGTAAATTATGTAGAATGGAGTATCATAATATCCTACCTGTGTTCGTTTATACTGTAGCTAGACCTCAGAATGTTGATAGGTATTACAATATTCAGCGTAAATAGGAACTTGTGAATTTTAAGTGAATGTATGCATAAACGCTGTATTTTCAATATTTTCTGTTGATTGAATGCACCTCTCTTTTTGACCTTTCACATTCTTTGAATTATGATAAGAGTCTTCGATATTAAGAGATTAAGTGAAACACTATTATTCGGTATCTTGGACTTTCTCATGAATGTGCACAATCGATTTAATATAATAAAATGTTTGCCATTTGTCTAGGCGTTCCACTCCATCACACTGGTCGCGAAGCCAGTCAAAATATAGACAGATTTTTCTTGCCACTAGCACGATATATAACAAGATAGAGACAAAAGCTCAACATCTTGTTCTTTCTTCTGCACTAAGAAGCATACTTACCGACTGATATATTTATCTACAAAAGTTAGTGGGTAAAATTCAGAAAAAAGTTGTCTCAGTTTTGAATTATACGTATATCTGAAGCAAGCTGACGCGACGGCCCAATTACTGATTACTTACATGAAAAGCACCAGGGACATCACACATCATATAAAACCCGTTATACCTCTCATTCTTTACTACACGTAGCAGTAAAACTGCATTGCGGTTAGCTGAAATGGATGAAACAGAGCTACCCACGCAGCTGACATTCCACGAAATTTTTACTTCTGACGAATTTACATTATATATATATTCAAATGACAACTGCAATGAATTCTCTGTTTGCTTTATACTACAAATGCCAAGTGGGTCGGGTTATGCTGCGCGGGCACACGCTTGACGGGATAACCGTAGGTATAGAGAGGCCATCAGGATAATTATGACTTAAATACATACAAACATAGGTACGGCCATACAAAGTTTTCTGTGGTCAACTAATAAGTACGACAGGTATAGAGCTATTATATATATAACAGAACTAATGAATAACTTGTTAGCAGTAAAGTTTATTACGAGATTTTAATTGCTGTCAGTTCTGGTTACATATTACATTATAATTTGATAATTAATTATTAGTGTATATAAATGTGGCCCCCGTCCTACAGCGTCTCGCCTCGAACTCAGACGAAAGCATTAAATTAATGTACAAAGCCATAATACTAGTGCAAAATGAACAAAATTACATACGATTTATGAACATATTAAGGTATGAACTGTTATAAACTTCATAATTTGTTAGACTTAACAAAGCAGCAAGTCGAATAGCGCGCGGATAAAAACATAGGGACATGCAGATCGATTTAATTGCAAAGAGCTCGTTAGCGCTGATCCGATTTGCTCTGCCCACTAGTTTTAATACTGAAATGTAACTTCGGAAAATACTTATACAGCAAATAAATTGATTGATTGATTGCTATTTTTGTATATCATGTAATAAAAAGAGCATAACAATACGAAATACACCAATAATAAGTAACAAAATTAACGATCAACTTTCTTCAACAAGAATTTGATGAAATGTGAAAACAATCTTTGAAGCTTTTGTACTCAATCGATCACGTGACTACGAATTCTATATGAAGAATATTTTTTGTACTCCAGATCTTTGCTTTTCCTTGGGGAAAATTCTTAAGTTACATAAATACTATCGCTGGAATTCGGATTGTAATACACATTTTTGTATTCTTGGAAGGGTTATTGACCAAATTTTTTTATCACAGTGCGTATTTACAAATATAATACCTAATATTTGTTACATGAATATAGTGTTGTTTTATTTATAAATATTCAATAAAGCGTGTTATTTTTATCTAAGCACAGAATAAAATGGTAAATAAAATAAACCCAATTCAAATAATCATAATAAGAACTTATGATTCGATGCGGAGTATAAAAAAAGGGAGAAAAGAATATTGAAACACGAGCGTTATAATGTATTTTATTGTGGAAGTAAAGTCGTTATTATTACAGTAAATAGACCCCGTATTGTACGTTTGTAATGACGTAAAGAAAATAATTGAATCAAAATGAGTAAAATGGTGTAGATGTTTAACAAATTAGATGTGTATTTCTTGTTTACAGAAGCAAAAGATGTAATTAACGCTTTAGAACGGCAAATGTTCTAATTATGTAAGAATACAGAGCAGTTATGAAATATTTAAATACCTCACGTAATATATACCTTGGACAATTCACACAGCGAAACCTAGTCGAAAGGTGTTATGAGTACTAGGCAACTATTAATAATACTCAGTTTTTATTAAAACATATATAATACATAAAAAACAGCCAAACCAATACAAAATATCATGCCCATGAATACAAATGTTTGTATCGTGCGAGGAATCGAAATCGCGACCTTCGAAATCAAAGGCAGTATGCACAACCGGTAAACCACCGAAACTGTGAAATGAATTCCTAAAATAAATATAAAAATGTTGTAAACGTAATGCCCACATATTTTTTTCAAAATACATCATTCTAAACAAAATCAATAGATAGGTAGTGTTTACTCTGTAATAACAGAAAAGAATGGGTTTTAATATTCATAATGTCAGTTGCAAAATAAATGGATTTCACGAGCGGTTATTCCGAGTTTGAGTGATAAAGGCCGTATACAATTGGTCCGATTTTGCTCTCTTTTATTCTAAGTTTTATTATTTTAAAGTATTTTAATTAAAACTGACATTGTTTTGTGGAAGAAGATTATGACAAGCCGCCAGCTTGACGTAGACAAAAAGATTTCGCGCAATCCGTTTCGTTCTAATGTAGGGTTGGACAGGGTCAGAAATTATTCAAGTTTAGCTCGAGATACTCAATTTTTAATAATGTTATTTCATTGTAAGATAATTAAAGAGTTATTATAATACACAATATAATTTGGAAATATATTTTTGCACACAGAAAAGAAATGTAATTATTTATGTTTGTCTCATTATATAGCTCTTGTTCTAATAAGGAGCTCTATATGTACAAACAAATATTACAATAATATTCAGGACAGTTCACACAGCGCTGTCTAGTACTTAGCTTAGCGGAGCTTGTTATGGGTACCAGACAACTGATAGAATACTTAAATGCATTTTTTTGTAAATACATACATAATATGTATAGAAAACATCTACATAGATAAAATAATTAAATTTAAAATACAAATAATTATACTCATGAATACATATGTTTTTGACAAAACTGTTATAGAATGTACAAATTTAAATCGTTCGTATTTATTGTGACATCGATAAAAACAGGTGTTTTAAATGTATATAATGAGGGCCATTTAATTTATATCAGAACTAATGTAACAAATAATTACCTAAGAGAGCTCTGAAAGAAATTGTTCTAGAAAATTGTGTAAACGTCTAATTTTCTAACCACACCGGAATTTGCAATCACTGATTCTAAACCTTAATTAGTAACATATATTTGGGACTAAGTAGAGTCATAGAGTTATAATTGAGTAACAAATCTATACTCATATTACAAATGCGAAAGTATGTCGGTGTGTCTGTTCGTTCCTGTTTTCTGTTTGTTAACGATTAAAGAGCTGATCGGATTTTATCGAAATTTGATGTAAAGATAGATTGGAACACGATTGCTAATACAAGCTTTCTTTTAATTAAAAGAAGCTATCTGGTAGTCTATTATGAATCTGATTTACGTAGTATGAATTACTTACTTACTACTTGCTACTGTTTATTTTAATGTTAGAAAAAGTTGCTCTGAATAATGTTTTAAAAATGGCTCTGTTTATTTGATAAGTTCTTTTTTAATAATATGTAGGTAAAGTAATATTATGATTTTTACACTGATTAATTAGCAATTAAAGAGTTGGTTTTATTTACATTTTACCCGCCTTCGCAATAGTTTTCTTAGCTGCTCCGTCTCTATTAGAGGTAGCCTGATGTTACATAACCTTAATCGTTAAATAACCCACATTTTTTTAATCTAACTAGTATTTCATTAGATTATCGCGTTTAAACAAACAATAAACTTCATATACTCGTAATACGAGTAGTGTGGGTAATTAAAGAATATATAACTTATTAGTCACTGACGTAATGTTATACAACCATAATAAATATTTGTTTGCCAGCCCTATGGTGGGGTATCTTCGTGACTGGCAAGCGCTGCCCATTGTCTCTCCTTTGTATTGTGGAACAAGGATCTGCTTCTATTTGCTTACGAGGTTAAAAGATTTAGTTTACAGTTTTTGTTTCCATTATGATAGCACAATTACTGTAATTTTTAACAAACTTTTAAACAGAAATAATCTAAATTAGGACATAAACACTAATATAATATCTACTACTATAATAAAATCTACATAACCTTGTATTTTAATAAGTAGTTCTTAACGTATTTCAACTTAAAATGATTATTATTTATAATTATCATTAGAAATAAAAATCACGGAGTATAGAAACATAGAACAAAACTATTATCAAATGCATATGTTTTAGTTCATATTACATACTTGCTTTAATTTATTTGAGGTGCTCATTTATATGGGGAACTTACTATGTATATACATTTTGTGTGAAAAGGCGTACCCGCAACAATTAAAAGTCAAGTGTGTCATTTAGTCAGTATATTGTTACAATAGAAAACATTTACAGATATAGGAAATCTACTTCCTTGTAATTGAATATCAACCATGAATACGAGTACCTACTCGTATAAGAAGTCTGTTAAGCAATCATATAATAGCCTGACAATGACATTTTCTTTCAAAGTAGAGTCCTCTTAAAATGGACCCAACTCGAGAGGTACTCGCTGCCAGGCGTATACCTTTTATAAAATTCAAATAGTTACTTTACACTTAGACATTTTTATAGAACTATTCATTGAGTTATAATAACTTTATATTATCTCAGATTCTTTAAACTTCCTTACTTCTTTGAAATGGCTCGATTGTATTCCATTTTCGTGTGTATTTATGTTATACAAAATCATTGCCAATTTTTTATCAATTAATTGTGATCATTATCTTTTTCTATTTAACCGAATGATTGTCTCTCACAATCTCTTCTCAGTTGAGGTCCGACTTATTTTCATGTTTTCATAAATTTATTTTAGTTTATTTATTATTTTAAAGAAGATGTATTAATATAGGAAGATATCCATTTAATTACTGTGGAGTAGATATGCTAGTTTCCCTTATTACCTGCACAAAAGTTCAAAGCAACGCCATTTATTTTAAATGGATCCGTTCTAAATTATATACATTCACTCCTTAAAGTTATATAGATTCAGGTAAATTAATTTTTAAAGTGTGTTAAATGATGGTATTTTATTAGGCTTATAAAATTAAAACATCCTACCACATGTTCAGAAGCGGTTAAGAACATGAAATAATGTAACACCAAACTTTCGGAATACGAAAGAAAAATAAAGTTGTACGTCAGATATTTATAGTTTTCGTAAAATAAAACACGAGAAGTGCTCTTGTTTTTCTTATTTGTTGAGATAAGTTTGTAGAAACAAATCAACAAATAAGTTTACGAATGCCAAAACATCATAATACATAGGTACAATACAATAGAAACTTGAGTATTTAATAAAATCAACAACATCAAAATAAGTTTAAAATCATTTGTCGTTACGGCGTCAAATTGCAATTAACAACAGTTGGAACATGAAAGTTGCCTAATAAGTTATCCAACAGACTTGGTCCAGACTGGAACGCAATGGAGGAACTGATCGCTAGCGAATTGACAGGCTGACCTTCAAACTTAAATGCGAAGATTTTACGATTGTTTTCCTTTCAGCAATTTAAATTGAATAGGTTAGAGAATTTTACGATGAAGAATATTCCGTTCAAAGGGATATTCATTACCTTCAGTAAAGTATGTAGGTACTAATCTATTTTATGGCTGAAATATCCATGTAAATCATACTCCCAAACTCTATTTGTTCTCAAACTACATGTGTCGAGGTCTGAATCCGTAATCGTCCGTATCCGTAATGTATGAATCCGTAATCTAAAGATTAAGTATGTGTTAACACCAGAAAATGTTGTTAAGTGACCGTAAAATAGGTACATTTTTTGTGACGCTATGTTAATAGTGGAAAAACTGTGCGTATTGTGACACGGGAAGCCTCCAGCGGTGTGTCCGCCCGCCGCGGCGAGGTTCGTTCCGCAAGATCATTGTTATTTATCTCGGTGCCTCCCCGCTTTTATTTCGTCCCTGTCCGCCTCGGTTTATTTGTCTTCGGGATCTGAGGGTACATTAACGTATTTTTCTTCTCTATTAGGGAGACGGTCGTCGGCTCACCTTCAAACTTTGCCGGGATCCGAGAAATCCGATTCCCGGCGTTTGTTTACTTGTATTTTTTTCTGAGAAAAGTCAAATAAAAGTTGATGACTGATTGTATTGCAGAAGATTTAGTAATCACGACGAATAAGGAGAAGTTGTGATGCGTTAAACTGTGAAAACGATAGAGGGCCGAATGCGGCTGCCTCTTGTCCCCGAGACGTCTCCCCGTCGTTCCCGAACTGACGAAGTTTGACAAAGCAATTTCTAACTTGAGAATAATATTTGTCCCCATACAACTTATAAATAATTTATATATTATTATGTTTATATAGGACCGGGTCGGGTATTGAGTGGGTGAGAGTAGATAATATAATTAATTAAGTACTTTGGTCTCATAATATTTTCATTCAATTTTCCATTAAGTAGATTTTTATATTATCTTTAAATTAATATTAAAAGTTTTCATATTCTGTCTATTGCTTTCACAAAATGTCTAAAGCATTAACGTCCAATTACTCCAAATTTAGTATTATTTCAATTTATCATTTATCCTTTGAATTTAACACATATCAATAAGCTATTTAAAAAATATTATATATTATTTATTAAGCCAAATTTTCATGTCAAAGTAATGATTCCATTATTTCTATTGAATAGATTTTTTTATTTTTTTACGCAAAGTCTTTACATATTTACTACAAAAAGGTATGAAGGTTTTTCTACCAATCTATTGGACTTAGTAGTAAATATTAACATCTTGATCCTATAACAAAATTGACATAAGCATGTGTTAAACACACAATACCTACACGATAACTACCCATAAGTCAAACGAATAATTATTTTCCAGTCGTACTGGTACTGGTCTGGTCTTGTCTGGTCATGTTGTGATTATATCACGTGATATTTTACATCATAGAACTACTTTCTGTCAGTACTTACTCAGACGTTATAAGTTAGGTGTCAAAGGAGCAAGTGGTATACTTATTAATTAGACCGTTAGTACTTACTTTTCAGTAAGTTTTATAAACAATTAGCGATTTCATCTGTACAAACTGTCATCTAGGGGATGACAGTTTGTACAGACCACCCCGTCCATATTATTTTTTAAAATAAAAGGTAGTTTTTGTCCGTTTTCGTGATACTATCCAGTTTTATTTCAAATTTCAGTATAATCCGTTCAACTGGTTGTGCAAAGGTAGTTAGATAAACAGACACACTTTCTGATTTATAAATACATTGTAGTGTGGATTTAACTTTCACCAATAACTAAAATACAATAATGTACTCTTTATACAATGCACAATATAGACAGAATAGACAACAATTTTATCAAAATCAAAACTGGCAATAATTATTAAAATTAATTAGCAGCAAAGAAATATATACAATTCCTTCAAATCGGGATAATCTCGACACAGATTCCCACCAGTTCTTGCGAGAAAGTCGTTACTTTCAAATAAATTTCACAATGAATTTAATCAAAAAGGAAAAGAGAGAAGTAAGACTTCGTAGACGCAAATAAATTATTTCCAAATTAAAGTGAATTGCATAACATGGACTAAATTATTTATATGCCTTTGTATTGGCAAAGCTGACCTGATGGTAAACCGTAACTGTTACCTACCTTAGTAGGTAACAGTTACCTACCTCGCATATACATAAATAGCACTAAGCACATCACATTATCATATGACGCAAGCGATACTACTCATGCGTTGTCATTCCAGAAGACTAAGAAGTCGTCCGTCTTATCCTGTAATTTCTCTACAAAGGAAATACAGCTTACAAAGCAAGCTTAGTGGCTGAAATAGGTGAGACTGAGGTACCCACGCAAACGACTTGTCACTTCTGGTAAATGTATAAATATCATTGTGTTGTTCACTGCAACCCAATGGATCGTAAAATGTTTTGTGAGACTCGTGCTGATTCATACAGCAATAAATAGCCAAACTATTTTAAGGCGTCCTTCGCACAGTTTCAAGCCCGTTAACATGACTGGAAATCGCCCGTGCCCGTATTAACCCAGAATTCTCTCCATTTGCATAATACTTTTCACTCTAGGCGGCTTTTATTTAACGCCTTGCCATCTGTGTAATAATATCTACAAAAATTATAAGACTAGAACAGTTACGAAAATAGTACTTTAAGCGCTATTATTAAATATCCCAAACAAACGACAGTGTAAATATGATTTTAGAAGACGCGCAAACACAAAACGTGCCGTATTTATTCATTATAAGAATAGTTCATGAGGCAGGTAAAATATATACATAATAGTACTTTAAAAAAAGTTCGAATGGTTATATTCAAGTTGTCAGCAATAATAAATCAATATAAATGTTCTATTAGCAAGATATCGCCATTAATAGGAGAAAATGAAATCACCTCAACATTAATAGAGAGAGCAAATTGCCAGATAGAATAAATCCATTCTGGCAGATCGGTTGCATGAAAATTGCAACAGCGGGCAATACCGGCGCGCCAGCGAAGCGCACGATTATAACGAGTTGGGATAAATCAAAATGAATTGTGGTAAGTTATTAGGGCCATTCCACAAAATAGGAAGAAGCCAAGCTCAATGCAAATTGCAATGCCAAAATATACCCAGTGTGATAATGAAATTTTAAGATGCTATTTTTATTTACATAATTGAAATTCTTTTCTTTCGTTATTTTTTTCTCGTAAATATGAAACATATTACTTCATTTATACAACACCATAAGCTATTATTACTTTTTTATATTATTTCACAGTGTTGGTATGTGACCGAAAACATATATAATATAATAATTATACAATATAACCATATAATCGTTCACGAATATATTTTTTTAAATAATAGTAAAAACTATCAAAATCTGTTACATACTTGCATTCTTTACGTAATTAACATAGCAAGCAAATTGACGATCCCATCCGATGTTAGTTAAAAGGTAATCATCATCTGTAGTTTGGTATCTACTTAAAACACAAGTGTTGCTTAGATTGGGACCAGATGGCGTTGTGTGAATTGTCCCGGCATATTATATTATAATTATTACTGACACTATTGTTATATACCTTTTAGAAATTCTCTTACTTAATAGTTTTTAACAATACAAAAAAATCTTTAAATATGTTAATTTCTCAATACATATTTGAAATATTGTAAATGGTACTGAATTTTTATCTCATTCGATGGAGGTAATGCATGCACGGTCATGCATCGATGGCAAAAGATTAGATTAAATTACGTTTGCAGTTAATATCAGTGCATGTAACACCTGAAAACTATATATTATTGTATCTATTGTTGTGTGTATCTACCTCTATGCATTTACAAGAAACACATTTTTATTCCATACCAATATATAAATGTGTGTAAACGGACTAAAGGGCTGTATAGCTGTTATAGACATTTATCGTGAAGATAGATTATGACATTAGAAATAGACATTTTAATCTAAAAACACACGAAGTCGTGGGTAACAGCTAAGTATATATAAAATCTTTCAATAATGTCTCATAAATGTCACGCCATTTCACATTACACATTATCTAAAACCAACACTTTCATTACAGTTTCGGGAAAGAAATATTAAAATGCCATTCTTTCTTAAAATAATCCAGTCCTTTATCTTTGAATATTAGATATATATAATAGATAATATATCATTGTAATATTAATTGTTAAAAGTAAAGTATGATTAACAGAAAGTCACATACCTTTTGCAAATAATCTTCTATTTGCGATTAATGTTGCAACGTAACCTGAAATTAAATAGAAAAATGTTATTCAACTGAATTATGAAACAGCGCAAAACGAAATAATAAGTCCTACTGTAATTGATATGTGCAAGGACGATAATACTTAATATAAAAACTAATTCTATATCAAATTATAGGATTCTATTTAATTAAATAATTTATTTAGATATTCGCATTTGAATAAAATTTCCTCACCAGCTCCGGCATAATAAAGGGGGGACTTTAATTACGGTAATTTGATAATCAGCGGGGTTGCCCTAATTTATATTTGACGTAATTTCCCTTTATATTTGTTATGGTGTATTAATGAACCAATATTATATATTAAAGTTCTACCATAACGATAATAATATTAGACTGACGTGTCTTTTAGGATTACAATTATAGGTTTGACAAACATTTTTATTTTTCTTATAAATCCATTTATAAAATAAAAGCATATAATATGAATAATATCTCAGGATAATCCTCACACAGTGCCTCTAGTCTTAAGCTAAGCAGCGCTTGTGTTATGGTTATTAGATAAGTGATATAAGTGGAAATAATTATACATATTTAATGTAGGAATCAGCCATGTGGAACGGGTTGTTAGTAATGCGGACTATGTACACATTACTAGTAATGTATCTCTATCAGTTTTATGTTATTTATATTTTATAATTATGTATTATCTTTAAAACAAACAGGATTTTTAAGGATGATTTTTATTCTACCGCCAGATACACGTGTCATTTGTACACAACTAGGTATCAGGAGTCCATCTATAATTGAATACTTCATATTAAACGAATGGGTGTCCTAACAAATTGAATCCCGTGTGTTGGCGTAAGATGGCTTTGTAATGGACAGTAGTACAAGACTGTGTTTAATACGATGTCTGTGTGAGGATGCATCCAGAGTTCAATGCGGGTATTGCGGGTCGACGCCGGTAAACAACGCTCGTTCCCCGACACTGGCGGCAGCTGCGCGCCTGCACCCGACGCGCAATATCCCTCCGACAAAATAAAGGAATACTCCGCGACGACAATCGTTCGCCTTCTTTACCCTTACCCAACAAATACAAACGCACGCCTCCGAATGACTTTACAAAAATTTGCATTGCACCGCCTTTTTTTTCTCTATATTTTCCACGTTCAGAAAAGCAATTTTTGTACGTCGCCCGCGATGCGGGACGAGGGAAATTGCACTCGTTCGTCGCTGAACGAAGAACACTGAGAATGGGGTGACATCGAGTATTGTGCGGAACAGAATCGAGCGATTGCTTTCGTCTGCCTTTATTGCCATATTCTTCTGGACGCTTAAACATTACGACACGTGTTTTGTTTTTCATGACCCAAGGTCAAGCTATTCATAGGTGAGTATTTATTTATGTGAGGTTAAAATTGCGTAACAATTCAGTAACTACGTAATAATATCAGTGATTATGTAATTTAATTTATACTTCTTATGTATAAATATAGTAGACTAATGTTAACTTTTAGAATAATGTCACGAATTTGGTACAAGCATTATGTCGTCTATTGGCGTAGAAAAAAAATTGTAGTCACTATCTACTACAATTTTTTTTCTACTATTAAATATATTTGAAAAAATCAATAATTACAATATGTATTAAATTATTAATATTTAATATTTAATTGTAATTTAGTTGTAGTAAAATATATTTTTGGTGAACATTAATTTATTTTTATTATGTTCAGATTTAGTGTAGTTATGAAATAATTTACAAACAACATCGACTACCTTTACTGTAAATAAATATAAATATCAAATTTGTAATTTAATAAATAACCGCGTCTCTATAACATTAATCTCCTTCTACGGCCCTATCCTTCGTGAGCTAAAGAAAGTCTAGGTTGATTTATCTCTCGACGTTCCTAGATTCAATTAGAGAAAACAGCCCGCTGCATTGCACAGCTAATTATCTTCATTACGCGAAGGACAATAGAGTAACTTGTTAATTACTTCAAAGCACAAACTCATCTCCTTTTCATTGTAATCAGATAAATAGTGCAGTATTTTTCTGTGCGCTCCGAGCGCTGTAGCGAGAGACCAAAATCTGCAAGCGAAACGGAAATTATTTTCTTTAATATCGTTTCAGCAATCTTGGTTGTGTTTTGTATTTCAATGCAAGTAAAACTTGTATAATGTGTATGGTTAATTATTAATAACAATGTAATGTTTCCTTTTTCAGTGAAGTGATATTCTATACAGAGACTATCTTTTTCAAAATAATGATTTCATTATTTCAGTCGATCGCAAAAAGAATATATAAATATATCCCTTATTATAAATAAATTTAATGTATTTTTTAATCAAAGTTAATAAGTAAGTTTATTTTCTACCACTGGCAATGAAACAGTTCTTACAAATGAAATTTGTGTAGTTCAATTAGGGAGACAGGAGCCCAAGCGAACTTTCTCTGTGCCATGAGTCTTCTGGCTAATAGTGATAATTTAAGTAATTGCTTATTTTAAATTATTTAGCAAAATATTAAATAAAAGGGAGTACCTTCATAACTTTTACTATTCTTAGGTTTCTCTCTTCGCTTTCCGTTCTCTCAGTATTTATATCAATTTGTTAACTTAATATATTTTTAAACAATGAAATTAAATTTATATACTGTACATCTTATAATGTTAATATACATTGTACGAGTCAGTAGTTTATTTATATTTTTAACCTTGTTTCAGTAGATATGCCTAATTACTCTCTCAGCAGGCTTATTATTTATCAGCAGTTGCAGTATTTACAAAACTGACGCACACACGATTAATCTCGGTATATTTAAAGTAGATTACTGCATTTCTTATTTTACATAATTTCAATGCCGCGACACACTTGATTTAAGAAACCAGGTGTTGTGTAAATCTCTGAATATTTAGGCAGATGACTCGCGACGGTAATTTAGGATGACAGTGTTAAATGGTTCGCTATATTTTGTTTACTTCGGCAAGTAATTATAACAAATAGGCTGCTACTGCGAATCTACACTGATTATCGCATGGAGTATTTTTTTTGCTGTTAATACTTCTTATTAGAATATAGGAAGTTTTTTTTTAATTTAATGCCCATCATTAGAATACAATCTAATGATGGGCATTAAATTAAAAAAAAAAAAACAATATAGGCTACCAGAAACGTAACGTACGAATCATTTCATACTAAAATTTAAAAAAAACACTGCTTTAGGTATCGGATAGTATTAGGTACAATTTTATAACGATTAGATTTATTCTTATCACAGCAGCAGCCTCACATCATTGGGAATACGAATACTTAATAATTTCAAAGGTATAAAATGTATTTCAGATATAAAAAATCCTTTGTGATTTTTTTATCAATGAATTAAAATTAAATGTAGTAGTAAAAATTAAGGAATTTCAGTGTCAAATATTAGTTTAATCATAGGTAATTATTAAAATTGTCTTCAGTAGCGCCTCTACTCATTCGTAAACTTGGTAGTCGCGTTATTAACTGTGATTTACGAGCTTGTCATCGGTAACGTTTCGACAGACAACCGTAATGACCCCGACTTCGACCCGAGAGGTGCACTCAATTTTATTTATTAGCTTCCTGTGGAAGCTGTTACTTTATCTTAATAGTTGAAAAATGTTTTGAAAACGTTTATCTTCTCTGCCATACCTAATGCGAACGGACGCAATGTTTCACTAAAATGATGTCATTGATATATTAACTATATGAATTAAGAAAATTTTACAATAACAAGATCAACAAAGAAAATGACAATTAAACATAAAAAATGGAATTTCACAACAGTGTGCAATATGGTAGTTTATTCTGTATACTGTTATTGTTTGTTAATACATATTTTATTAACGTAAAAGTTTTACATTTTTTAAAACATATAAGTAATATATATGAAGAATTGAAAGCTAAATCCATTAGAAAAAAAAAATACAGAATTTATAATTTTTTGTATTCATTAAACAACAGACAAAAACAATAGATAAACCATGGCACAACATTTTCACACAGCCGTATAAAATATTTCCTTTTTCTTAATATCTAGTTTTCTTATTTATGTTAACGAATCTGTTTTTATGTTTCTAGGATAATATTGAATTAAATAAGCATGTTTGAATCTATATTTATCTTGTAAAGGAGGAAAATAAAAAAAAAACATAACCGATTACTAAATTTTCCTTCACTGGTTGAAGTCTAGCTACATTATCAAAGAGTAATTTAAATATTCAAAAAATTAGTGATTTATACAATAATTGCAATCCAATCCAGGATCTAGGCTATCTCTAATAAAGTACATACTTTACATCTAACCACAGCAGCCGTCTCGCTATCTGAAGCCGCATATTTTTACAGAATCATTTATTAATAATGTCAATTTCTCAAATGTCTTCGGGCATCCTTCCCATCGATTCATTAATTTTATTGATTGATGTCAAGTGAACCCGAAGTTCATGTAGTAAATCAATCAAGAATAAATCACTAAGCCACATTTTGTTAGTAATTATTAAATGGTTTCCGATGAACGTTTATTAATTATATTATATTATAATACTAGCTATTACTGACGACATCGTCTACATAATCTTTCATCTACTACTTCAACATTTTCAGATTAATATTATTATATTACTTTTTATTATAGAGATATTTATTAAGTTAAAAAATAGCCTATGTCCGTCGCTATAATACAATCTATCTTCATGTATTTTTTTACGATCCCTTCAGCCCTTTAGTCGTGAAAAAAGAACAGACCGACTGTCTGGCTTTTTACTATTTATGTTCTTTACAATATACAAACTAATAATGGAACATCACTGACGACAATTATTGAATCTGATAACATCTAACGCCCGCATTATTAAGCAAGGTCTTGTTGTAACTATCGATTTTATTCTAATTTAATACTAGGACAAGCTGAACATAATATATTATGAACTAATTGTAACTTGGGTCACGACTGCTGGAAATAACAGTGTACAGTTCTTAAAACGTGAACGCTTAAGAAGTACCGTGGGTGCCTCACGATCACGTGATGTCCGATGTGCTGTTCATATTCTATAGGTGACAGTAGCTATTATTTATGAGACGAATCATTAGCTTGATTGACAATCTAGTTAATTTTTTTATAGCACAGGGCATAAACGTGCTTGCTGCTCACCTGATGGTAAATGATTACCGCTGCCCATTACCACCCGTAATGCCAGGGGGGTGTCAAGTGAGTTACCGGTATTTTAAGAAGGAATAATGTCTTTTCTTGAAGGTTTCAGTATCGTATGGGGTTGGAAATACCATTGCTGGAAGGTGATTTCACAATGTGTGGCAAAAGTCGCAATGTGGAAGACCGCCATTCATCCAGATGATCAGAATGATATTTTAGTTTCTGAAGGGTGGTATGGTGATGAAATAAAATATGTAACGTATAATATAGCTCTTTAGATAAAAATAAAATGTAGGTATATATGGTCAATATTTTAAGCCCTTTTCAGTACCATATTATGATAGTGTTACGGAAAAAAAGTCAACAAATGATTGTTAACGGGTAGAAATTTTACTTTGAAAGAGTATTGTATGGGAAATTGCAAAAATCAACATTTACACCTTGTGGTATAAAAGAAATGTAAATTTAAGACTTAATTCGTTTGTAAAAAATAATGCTTTTGTCTTTAGTATGTGTAGAACGATATTTATTATTTTAAATTACTACTTACGAGTATATCTGAAATTTTATGATAGACTGAACAAATGCTGTTACGAAATAAAATTCTTTAGTATTTCTTTAGTCAAACATACATCTCTCATTAGTTTGTTCCAAAACAATCAAGGTCACAAGTAGGTATAAAAATAAAGCAAACCGCCTTGAAGCTAGTTATAAAAGCCCAATAAGTCCATATTATTCGTATGCCACTCATACACCCTACTCAACTATGGTTAAAAGCCCTATAATAAAACGACAAGGGAGACTACAAATCATAATAAATTCGGCGAACTTATTAAGTCCGCCGCCAACAAACAATGGAGCGAGTTATTGGTGATCTACCCTCCTTTTATCTAGCGGTTCCCTCCCCCTCGCCCCCCTAATGTCCCCCTCAGGGCCCAACAAGTAGAGCAATCTTCGCTTTATCGGAAAAAGCTCACAGGGAAACAAGAATACACCAATTAACACTGGCAAGGAGTTAACAACAATGTGATGCTGATCGGTAAATAGCTCTCTATAGCGGCTCTCAAAACAATATCTTCACAAGTTATTTTGCGGAAGAAATTCGTTTTTATATTACGTTGCTTCGGTAACAAATAATTTTATTTTTGCATATTTAGGAAACAAATGATTTAACGAATTTGCATTATGTTAAAAAAAAACTATCAGATAGTGTTTAAGTGTAAGAATAGTTAACTATAGTAATAAAGTAAAAAGTATAACGCTAGTGAGAATGTATACTAGCTTTAGCGTGCTAAGAATTAATCACAAATTCAAATGAAGAAATACTAAATAAGTAATTCATCCTTTGAATTTATTTCCTACTATGATAACATTTAATTTACCTGTTATTCACAAGAAACTACCATCAAAATATTAATAAAGAAACACAACTTCATTTATGAAATAAATTGACGGATATTTTAAGATTTTATTTCAATTTTAGATCAATTCAGCAAGTATAGTATATACACATTCGCACAGTGGTGATATTGTTTTACAGTATTTAAACATAAGATAACTAATAAAGTAATTAGATGCTAATGTTAGCATTTTATATCAATCATATAGAGGATATAGGACAGGAATGTTTTTGACAAGCAGAATTAAATGTTCCAATTGTGATATCTTAATTCATAGTGCATCACGTGTCAGCTTCCTACTCACTGGAGCTCTGTGCCAATGAGCAATTATTCATTGAAACTAAATTGGAGCACATTAAACAGTAAATTTGTATCGCATACAAAAGGTTTAAAGATGAATTAACTTATTGGTTGGTATTTAGTTTAATGATGAGTATGTTAGTCGTTTAAACGGGACCATTCATTTTCATTGTGTTAGAATAGCTAGTATTTAATTAATGAATTTAATTCAGCTATTATTAATAAAACAGTATTTCATAACATTATCCAAGACTGATGCTGTAATTAATCTTGGCACAAGGAGAGCCCAGCCAGTGCAAGCCAAGATACACGGTCAACTATTCCCGTTAATTATGAACAAGTCAAAATATCGGTCAGCATGATACATTGCTGGAAATTGGTGTTCACACCCTAATTTCTTAGATTTATAACAAGAACAAACTATTAAACCTAAGAGAACGAATTCGGATCCAATCTAACAAAATAGCAGCAATTACAATCCCAAACTATACGCAATAGCGGGTTACGGTCGTCCTTCGGCAACATATAAATAGAAAGCCTACGACTCGCCCAATAATGGTCCAAATATCGTTCAATAATGGGACACAAGCGGCCGAAAGTGTGGGGCAAACAATAATGGCGAAGACAGAGCAGGCACGTACACTGACTCGCAGAATTAATCAGTTAGTCACACTTGTGCCGAACTAAGGAAGAGTCGATTAGGAGGGTACCTTGAGGATTATTGAGACATTGGCGGCGGCAAGCCAGCTGCGGCCGACGAACTTGCCGATATTGCCGTGGCCAGGGCTGCCCCAACTTGTTTTCAACTGCCCAAGAATTTCTAGCTTCGCGTTCAAACTCCGTCGTTCGATCATACTTATTGGAAAAAGGGTTCTCGTTTATTCATTCAGTCATCGAATCTTTGGTCTATGCCTAGACAAGGGTAGTAAATGTTCCAGCAATTTTCAACCGCCTTAAAAATATACTTCTTTTCACTTCGTATATTTTTTATTCGCTTTATATAAGCCAATTTTAAGATTTATTTCTTTGATAAGAAAAAATAGGATGTTGTGTATCTTTCTTGGAGTTACTTGTATTTTTTATTGATGAGGATCTGAAAAAAAATTGAATTGAATATTCTTTTAAAGTTTATCGCTTTTCAAAATTTAGAGTTTAGTTCGATGGTCTTTGCGTTTGTCGCCTGAAGATATTGAAAAATAATTTTAAATATTCATTGTTTACAGACATTTAAATTTCATTCAACAACAAATAAAACTTCACGATTATATTAATAGGAAGTATGATAATTTCAATTAATGTTGAGTACGTTAATTGAAATATAACTTTAGAATACTTTTTCATAAAACCATTGCAAACAGCTCAAACTGGGTTCTTTTAGAAGTTTTTGTGAATTCGTTTTTAACAAAGCACGAATAACTGCCATTATTTCATATGCATGACACAAACTCGGATTTAATTGATAGTTCGTTATCTTCCTGGCAACAAGATTATTTAGTTATATACCCCGGTGGGTTTCACATGCGAGCTCGCATGCAGCGAATTTCACGTTTCCAGTAAATTTTATTTCAATTCATCAACATGCCAGTAATACATTTATTTATATGTGTATAAAGTTTATTGTTCATGATACACTCACTTGTATACTAATTTTATCATCTGTTTTCTACTGCTTCTTTAAAATTAACAACTAGTGCTGTAATTTATCAAAATCATGATGTGGTGGCTTAATGAACGCCTTTACTTCAGATAATTCGATCTCTGCACAGTTTAAATATTATATTAATGAAAAGACTTTTACATTGGTCCTGGCGTTCACTAAAACTGTCTGAAATATATTTCATAATCATTTCTATTATTCATTTCGCCTTAAGTTTGAATCTGAATGTTGTATCACTTAAATACAATATTAATTAAAGAAAATGACTTTATTGAGTGCCTATATCAATATTATAATTATATTATCTAACAATTTCGAATATTGTAGTAGTGATTAATGGTCTTATTGATAGTAACATATCTTTTCAAGTCAGGTCTGCTACTTTTGCTAGTAGAATTTAATTTATCGTAAATCCGTGTCAAGAGACCTGACTTTTTTTATTATTACCCTGCTAATAGATTGTTATTATTATATGTATATTAATTTCTTTCATAACTTTTGTAATACAAAAACTATTTATTAACTCGTAAACTACAAATTGAATAGATCTCTTGAACTAAAACTATACTTCGAACGACACTCGAGTACTAAAAGCAGGCTTAAACTGGACGGGCACCAGGACGAAGCGATCAATGCACAGAGAGAGTACCATTCTTATAGCTATGTTGATTGTTCAAAACAGATTGTGAACTCATTACGGCACAGTGTTGCTTGTCTGTATTGTCATCCAACTAGACGAACAACTGTGAAGCATTATGGAAACTAACAATCTATGATTAAATTTATATGACAACGCTGAATGAGGATGCCCAATTGTAGGATTGCGATAGTATTGCACAATCGAATAAAATCATGTTTTTATATTACATTAACATATATAATGACATAAACATTTTTTATAGCAAATGAATATTAGGTGATATTTATCCTGACGGAAAATAGTAGGGGCCTGAGGATATCGCTGATCACTGTGTCTCCGTAGTACCCTTGGTATTAGTTTTTATTCCCAACGATGATTTAGATTTACTTTACCTTCGTAAGTCAGTAATTTCTCTGATATATGTCATTCAGCTGAACTTAGAAGATAGTTACAGAAATAATTGAGACTACACTCTATAGTATTAAGACTGTTATCATTTATATTTCTAAATTTATACACACACACATTCTTAATTCTTTAAATGTAACTGGAATTAGAAGTTTCAAAAACCAAATTAAGTTACATGATTTAATTATTCAAAATTTGCCAAGTTTACTTTAAATTAAGGATGAACACGTTAATATATTATTAAAGTTAGTGAATGCGCACATGGGCAATAGGTATTGTAAACTATATATGGTTAAGTACTACATTTGTCACCTACCTGCTATAAGTGAGAGGTTCTCAATTCAATTACATATATGTTAAAAAAAACTAAACTGATTTTAAGTGATTCTTTTTAGTATTGAAAGTGATTATTGTCTCGTACCAATATTACTATTATGTATATAAAAGGATTCTTTTCTGGTAAAAAAATAATTGTCTCAATTATTCTGTTCCTCAGCAATTTTAATGGAAAGTAGCGATCCGCGGCCCGCTATTGTAACGTAATATAAAGCCTATTACTCTAGAATAATGTACTTTCAAATAGTCAAAGTATTTCTTATATCGATGCAGTAGTTGTGGAATTTACTTTCCTCATAAAAATCCGCTCCGATTTATATTATTTAATGGGTACATATTTGAAATATTTACATATTACATATTTCAAGTATATCCATACAATATCGCCTTAATTCACGAAAATATCAATTGTTTCGTAAACCTTTTTGAGCTGCCTCTGTAATCTGTGTCGGTTGGACGGTGAGACATGGCAGTTAAATTACAGGAAGATTAAGGAGGTATAATATTTTTGTCCTGCAGAATAGCAAGAAAGAAGTAATGGTAGCACGGATTTGCCATCCCAATGTTATAATAAATATCTACTAAAGAGAATTCTTTATTTACAAATAGCATGTTTAAAAAAATTATGACTTTCGTAATAAAGCAGTTTTCGTTCAATAAGAAGATATTTGGTTTCTCCATTTCACCGATAAAAGCTACTGAAAACTGAACAGTGAATGTGTCCGGCAGGTCCGTCGGTTTTGACTGTCAATCACAGAACGTTGATTGGATTTCGATATTGGCACCGATTCTGACGACACTTCACGTTTTTAAGTGGGACAGCTCGGAAGAGTGATCGAAGCACATAATTGGTGACGGAATTGTAGATAGTATGTACTGTTATTAATTGAAGTGTAATGCGACATTTAGCGACATTTATAATTGCATATATCTTCTTTCTTTGTATCAAAAGGTAATTTTTTTTCGTTCTATTTCTTTACTTTCAGTCTATCATAATTAATATTATGTGCTAAGGTTAATAGTTCGCCTACGGCAATGTTTTTAAAATTAGAAATGTTTCTAGCTCTAACGACTTCAATGAAAATCGTTGTATCCAATCAATCATTTCATTAAATTTGATGACCCGACGATCTGATACAGCTTTCCACAGACAATGCATGAAAAATATGTATTTAATTAATATTTCAGTATCAGTACTAATCATATCAAACTTCAATATTAACAAAATATAACTAAAGTGAATAATGATATTACATTTATCTTACTCACACCTCGTTGTTGCACACTACTACAGATAAAAATTGTTGCATATTCAAACTAATAATGTGTAGTGTTTATAATTATTTAGGCAGAGCATTAGAGATACAATCCTATTCGACAGATTAATCGCATTTATAGGTCTCTATTTAAATCTGTTTCAAATATAATACTGCTGGCATCCGAGATATTGCTGCGTACAATATTATCTCTCATAAATTGATGAAGTCATTAAATTTGAAAGCTTAACTATCTATTGTTAGTGACTCTGTCCGCGTGGGAGTTGTTTGTCGTCATTGTTAAAATTTCACGATTTGCGTCACGTTTTTACGACGCTAGTAAAAATTTGTTCGGTTTAGTGGCATCTGAGATTATATCGGAAAATCTCGAAGGCAAACAATACGCTGATGTAAATTATATTACACCGCCAATGTCTGAATTATTTCAATTTATACCAGAGGAGAGTATTTTCTTTATTCTTACCTGAGGTATAAATATTATACTTTCCTCACAAAGTCAGGGACAGCAAGAAGATTGGATGAAAATATTGTGTATAATCTTGTTCATATGCGACTAATGCAGTTCTCAAAGGTAAGATGCATCCGAGCTTCTTACTGTTCTTAATGGAATAAATAAGGTCGACAGTAAACGTATAACAGTAACAAAACCGTGTATCATATATCATCATACTCGTATATGTCAAAATGATGCAAGTTTTGTTACTGTTATTTTAAAAGGGATGAGTGTAAATTATTAGTCTAGCAAGTAATTTTATGAAAATTGTACTAGATCAAGTATTCTTAATTATAGGAATGGCTCCAATAATCTCTGTATACTACAAATATTAGTGTAGCAGAATATGTACAGAAAGATTCATGTTTGCGTAATACAATAGCATAAAAAAATATATTTGTGTTATGTATGGCATTTAGACTTGAGTTGTAAGGTGTTGCCTGGAAGAATGCGAACAGCCAATGACCTGTTCCTAATTAATTTTAATGATATTCTTTTACCATTAGTACAGATACCATCACACAACTAATACATTCTCTATGTATTTGTACGAGTTGTGTGATATTGACTATTTTAAAAATGCTTGATTAATAAAGAATAATTTCGCCCTTGGTATTGATTTAGCACATCGCTTTATATATTTACAAAAAAATATTTATATCAGTTGTCTAGTACCCATAACGCAAGCTCTGGATTACCGTGGCACTAGATTATATGATATTATTTATTTTATTCTTTTATATAATATTATCACAAGCTCATAAGCATTTATATAAAAGAATAAAATATTAATTATATAAAAGAATTAATTGAGTTGCAACTACTAAAGCCGGAAGAATCAAAGTTCGCGCTCATGTAATATCGTATTTGTATTTCCTCCATGGTAAGCAAGCATCAAGACAATGTGTCTTAAAATAACACAAGATCGATATTAGCAGAGTGAGCTGCAGAAAGCAGTTAGTATGTTCATACTGCTCATTCTTATACAGTCTGAAATAGTTAGAGCTATGTTCTCATGCGAATCGGTATTGAGAAGATTCGATGTTAAGTGCTCTCGACATTACGAGCTTAACACGATAATATATTGTACAGTTCGTCTACAGATAATACTCAATACTTATTTTCGTCATGTTGTGTTTACATGGGCAATAGGAATTTTGGATGCATGAGTCATTCAATACGTACACGAATATGTATTTTGAAAATAAAATTAACTAATTTCTAAATAAACAGACATATACCAAATTGAAGTCAAATTGCGTTATTATTAGTGGATAGGCATATGTGTTTAATGGAGAAATTATATATAAATATTGAATATTGATTCATAAAAAGGGTAACTAAACTCTATTAACATTCGGTTATTATAATATACAGAATTAATTATTAAGTACAGTAAGTTATTGTATTAAGTAATGCATAGTAAACTAAAAATAAGTCAACTCTTTTAATTATAATCTTTATATGCATGTAGATAGAGAAATATTATATCACATGTACAGAGAGGTCGAGATTACAGTTTTAACAAGCAATCTCTCAATAATTCTCTGTCATATATACGCAGGTCATATCTCTAAACGTTCACAAGTCCAAGAGACTGGGTTACAATTACAGATGTATTATTTATCAGAGAGAAAGCGGGCCCTCGCTCGTCCGGGGAAAGGAATTGATTTCTGCATAATTTAACACAGAAAACGCCTCCCAGAGACCTCTGTAGTACTAAAAACAAAACATTCGTTTGTATTTTACTACTTTTGCCTGAATAAATGCATTTTTTATATCCATATGTACTTGTTACGGAATGAAAGGGTCCTGATGTTTCTTACTTCGCTGCGTGCAAAGTTCTACTTTCATTACCTTAGCCTTATATTATATTTTTCAGGTACAATGTTTAATGAAGACTTAATTCTCTTTGACAGACCATGTCTAATATTTTATTCAAAAGAAGGTTTCGTTTACATAATAATTAAATGTGCTTTATGAATATAAAGTCTTAATCAAAGTTGTCGTAAATAGCATAACTTTTCCTAGTGTTCAGCTCGATACACATTGCGCATATTAATTAGTTGTGGCTGAAAGGGACCACATCGACAAATAAGAAGCATTCCCAGCGAATTTCATCTTTGGAAAGTTTAATTGCATAATTTATATTGACAATGTCCCGTACAAAGGGAGCAATGATGGTGTACCAGATAACGTCATACATTTATGTACACGACGAGATTATTCAGGTATCTGTATATTATGTTTTTGTATAGATTTATTATAACAGTACCTACATACATATATCAGTGAAATATTTTATGGTAATCTATTCAGGGTCGCTGATAATATGGGATATATTTTACAGTTTGTGTATAATTCAGAATGAATACCGAATTTTATTGGAACTACTTTTTTATTTGGTATTATGGCTATTTGCTTTAAGTTTGGTTTTTCTGAGTATCCGGTATTTTTTTTTTATTGCAAATGACTATATAATATATATACTATAATTGTACCAATTTTTTATATATTTATCTATATTATAGACACTAGTTTAAATTAGGAAATTAATGTAAAATTTTGATAATATAGGTACAATATTTTACCGTTTATGTTTAGGTATAGGTGTAGTCGTATCGCTATATTTATTGCCTTTCAAGTTGATAGTAAGATTATTAGAATTAGTTTCTTTATTTTGATCTTTATTCTCATTGTTATTTAATCTTTATTCTTATTTGCTTAGAAAGTTGCTTTCATCAATGAGATGGCATTGCTATACATATGTATGTATTTACACATACTATATAACCTTGTTAGTGAACACATATCAAGTCAGTATCCATATGAACAGGCCCATAATTTAATGAGTGAACAATACCGCTTATCGATGAAGTCTAGAACTCGGCAGTGACAATATTTCAACACGTTGTGTATCGAGACACTAACTAGCGAGCACAGCTGGAGTTGTGGCGAGGCGACAATGTCTGGACGCCGCATCTTCGGTCGCCGGGCCGTGGCCCGAATCCGCAATGAGTCCCGGAGGGCGCCGGCGTCCGAGAGAAGCCCGGTTGCTGGACGCAACTAATTTATAGCGACCGTTAATTACCTCCAAGAATCTGAGTCAGCTCTGTTCAGAAAACAAGACGCGCTGCAACGCTCTCGTGTATGTGTTGCAAAGTATCCAGTTTAATGTCATATTGTTTTTACAGAATTATCTGTAGACATGACATTGTAAAAAAACGTAACAGAGCACTTAACACAGTACACAGTTCATAAGAACGTTATCTAAAGTAGAGTGGTATTTTAGTGTTGTCCGTGGTTGAATGTTATAAATTTCGGAAGTCCACTCACACACGGAAAATTTGTAACCATATTTATTATAAACTGTTCTAAGTTTGCATATGTTCTACTTTATGCACTATATTGAAAAATATACCGATTTTTTTATACTTGAGTAAAAAGTTAATATAACGGAATTAACGAAGAGATATTTTGATTGTTACAAATTAATTGAGAAGTGTGATTATAACTATACACACAATTATGATTATAACTTTTTAAATATATTAATCTGAACGATGGAAGTATGGCCGGTTCATGGAATTCCCATGAACCGGCGTCTATTAATAAGGTGTATAAGGAAACTGTAAATGTATTAATATTTTATTTTTATGTATAAATATAGAGGTATTTTACAATCGCATCGCGATGCATATCTTGTAAAGAACCGGGTGTGATTATAAAATAATCTATTTTATTTATTTATTTACCCATATTATATTTGTAAACAGTTTTAAACTCAGTGGAAATGTACTCAGAAAAGTTGTAAGACTTTTAAGGTACACAGTATTTTACTTAACATGAATGCAAATACGAGTAATATTTAGCAAATTACGTAAACCAGAAAATTACATGTACCAGTGGCGGGTTATATAATTTGTAGCCAGAGCGAGTTTAGATTGTAGACAAACTACATTATACGGCATACTGCTGATGTATGTCACCGTAGTAGCTCCAGGTAATCGCTGCGCACGTATCTGATGAACTTCCCAAGCTTCCAAACAAGTTGGACTGTTGTAGAAACTTCTAACTATGCTCGCTGGGTGCATGTACCTGCACCCGATAACGCGGTGGGATTGAACCTTAAATCCTAACACGCGCTTGAATCTGTCTAGGTTAGCACAACGCCCACATACTTCGTAGGTAATTAAAACTTTTCCTTGAAGATATTCTAGGAATTTTTATATTTAATTCGTATTGAGAAGATATTGCCTGATATATCTAATTGCTTGTTATTTCATTATAATACAATACTAGAACCTATTTCATATTATTAAAATTATATCTTGTGTTATTCATATCGACGCAAAGTGCTATACACTTTGCGTCTCTTCGTTAGTGCATTTTTCAGAAGGTTCCTCTCTTTCACAATGTGCAGGATATATATATTAATAATAATAATAAATAACGCTGGTCAATAAACACAACGCCATCTAGTACCATGGTAAGCATAGTTTGCTTGTGTTATCGGACAACTTATATATTTAAATACCTACTTAGTTATGTTTTGTTTTTGTAACAACATACAGAATATACCTAGAAAACACCCAAATCGTTGCAAACAATCATACTTATGAATACAAAATATTTACACCGTACGAGGAATCGAACCCGCGACCATCGGAAATAAAGTGGCGTGCTAAACCGATGGATAAAGAGGCCGTGGAATTTTTTATATTTTATAAATGTATAAAATTAAATACCATATGTTCAACTTTATCTCGTTTATTAGTTCTGCTGATTTAAGTAAGCTAAGCTTTAGACTTTGTTAAATATTTTCCAATAATTAATACGTGCTTTATCGAAGCCTACATTATTTAATAGGTAACTAATACAGCAGACTATTAATCGAAGATTGGCAGGTCGGTAGTTGTTAGCCTGTTCATAATGCGAGTCACGTCATAGTGTGAACTTGTTGGCTGCAGCGCGCGGCGGGCGGTGCGAGGGGATCTTATCACGTGGTGGGGAGCAACGCCGCCCATTGCCGAGGCCATGAGACTTATGAGGATTACGCGAAAATGTGTATTCGATGACATTTTTCGGGGCCGTAGAAAAAGATGAAATATAAGGAATTCTGGACGTGACTTGAATACAGGATAACTCGCCACCTATTACCGGTCCATGTGCGTTCTTTTCGCGGTCGGGCGGGCGACTGCCGATGAAACCGAGCGTGACGTTCCATTCCTGATATAAAAATGTAAGTATGAAAAAGCTTTGTTAAACGCGCCTCGGCTTCGGCGAAGTGGCAAAGTTTGAAGTGGAAAACTTTTCATGGAGAAATCTTTGCGGAAAGCGATTAAATTTTAAGGCTATTTGTACTGTTTAAAGCGGACGGTGTGGGCGAAATGTCCCCGGAATGTACTACAAATAATATTTTCGGTTCCCAAATTTAACTATTTTTAATTTCGTAGCGCAATAGTCAAATATTTCAAATAATATGAAATACTACTGGACATCTGGGTACACAAAAATGAAAGCAAGACTTTTTTATAGATTTTTTCAATAAAAAATATCCACGTTAACTATATTGTTCATTAAAACAATCATAGTAATGAATACTGTTATATTTTATAACCCATTCCGTCACATATCATAATAAATATATGAGGTGTAGTCATATATGAAGTTAATCATTACAAGAGTTGTATACTACATATTTTTAATTAAGCAATACTAACCAAGACGGGCCGTTGATCTCAAGTGATATACTATTCGAGTAACAAGACTAGTTGCTAGTGTGTTAATGGCTAACATGAATAAATTGCCGATCAATTTTAAATTGACATTTGTATTTTAACTCGTAAGTTTAAAATAGAACATCTATATTACACCTTAGTCATACACATACATATACATATATATGGTTATTCAAAATTAGTGGTGCCCGCGATGTCATAGATTTATAGATAGGATCTATTGGTCAATCAAAAATAGTAAATAAAGAACTAATTATTACAATGGCGTATTGAAAATTTTCATAAAATTCACATTTACCATCTTTAGAAGTCTTTTTATCAACTTTCTCGCCTCAGATGAAATGAAAATCCATGAAATTTTGAGTTGTGTTTAAGTGAAACAATAATAGTGTTAAAGTTTCTTGTAAAAATAACTGTTTCTATTATAGATAGACAAATAATAAGTTCTCACTTTGTCACGATTTCATTATATGTAAAGATCATTATACGTTTCATTTTCGCGATTATAATTTCTTTCATAGTGATAATATTCATTACTTATATTTTCTGTGTCCTAAAGCATGATATTTTAGTCTTCATCTTATGCTTATAAGTATAATCAATTAAAATATCTCGTTTAGATTGAACATATTTTATAATATCTTGGTCACAAAATCTAATAGGTTTTTTCTTCAAGTAATTTCAGCCACATATTTCACCCTGCAGACCGGAACACAGCTTGCAAAGCTGCCTGGCGGCAGAAATAGGTTAGACATAAAGGTCTTGCAGATGATGTCGCACAAAGTCTTCTTCTGGTAAAATTAATTTTAAAAATTAACCATCTGCTTTACCAAGTCTATGTCTCTGCAACTTGAAAATATGAAAAAATCCTTTCATATTTGCTTTTTTGAAATGAAAAAGCAATACATTAAAATTTTCAAGCTTGATAAGTCAAAACTCTTCACAAATAGAGATTGAAGGACGATATTCTGGTATTTATAATAGTATTTTAGTAGGTACTCATAATGTAGCTATACTGAGATAAAGTCTTATTACATTTTCTTTTGTCTATAAAGTTGATTAGCAAGGGTATGTCACTATATAGATTTGCTTAGATTTATAATTAACTAAAAAGTCCTAATGTTTAATATAATTATTTTATAAAAAAAAATTAATTAGTACTTAAACACAGAAAAAGAAATAAATAATATATATCGCCATGAAAAATAACACTAAATGTAGCAACAAACCAGCCTAAATGCTTTTAGTCGCTTAAACATGTATGTAATGAATGAATTAGTTTAAACTCTTAACACGATAATATTATTAAATCGAGACTGCAGACCACGCAGTCTTTGGAGATTATTTTAATTAAATAATGAAATTAGTGGGAGTACGGTGGACGGTGGACGGTGGACACAAGCAGAATCTAGAGTAGGAATAGGGTGCAGTTGTGATTTCATTTGAAATCTACAAAATACCTTTAGCAGAGCGCGCGTACATTACATTAGAGTACTTCTTACATATAGCTTGCCAATCTCAGTTCAAAATCAAGTGTTATTGAAATTGCCACGTTACGTAGAATGGAGAATCGATACAAATATCGAGACCGAATCGAAGGTCTGGCTTCAAATGCGACGTAAGAAGATTCTTATATAGAGATAAGGAAAACAAGGCTTGTTTGTCGACCGCGCGGTTCCCAGTGAACATTTAGTGCCGCCTCGGACCCTCGTTACAATCAGCGCTGAATTATTTACCAGGGCCCACCTCGCCGGGTAGAATTGATTTCTGCATAATTTACACAAAACGAACATTTATAGACGAAAACATAAAAACCGCAATAAAACCGGCCCCATTATCTAGGCGGAATGACTCATTGCGAGAATTTCGAGTCTCAACTTTTGCAGTACTCATTTATGTGAACACGCAAGCGAAATCATTGGCCGTCTGGAGATAACTATTAGATAGTTGAATCAAGGATGAGGGAGGCAAAAATAAAATCAGTACAGAATGTATTAGAATTCAGTGCACGTTCCGTATCGGAGGATTCGTGGAGGCAGCGGGCTGCGGCGTCCGCTCCCGCAGTGCGCGCCCGCCGCCGACCAACCAAAAGATAGCTATTCGTACCTGTTCTAAGACAATTACCGCTACGTAAACGGAAAATTGTTCGAGAGCTCTCGAAAACGTGTTTTCTAATCTTTGGAGAGCCGGATTGAGAGGAAAATAGATGCCTGCTCTACGTTTTAACGTTCCAAAGAGATTATTGGGTTTACAAATTTCTTTATACTTAGATTCCAATTTTTTTAATTTTTATATTATTTAATCAGATATTTTTAGAATTGCTAATAAAAAGGTACATCATAAGGTAATAAACAAACCGATAGACAAACTTTGTCATTTATTATATTAGTATAAATACGTGACATTTCTCTATATCTATCGTTGAAATTGATATGACCTAATGAATAACATGCCGACATACTGGAATCCGTTTTAATAAAATGTCTAAAAAACCTATAAGATAAATTCAGTAATGACTAATTAAATGATATTTGCTTAATCTCGTACAGCATGTGTACTGTTTGCAATCAAAAGTAACATAATTGAAAAAAAGAAATAAACCGATAGTAAACAAAAGAAAAAATAGACATAATGTAATTTTTTCCTTCAGAATCACTAAAGAATTTGCTAAAGCCATTGCGAAAATCCATTAAAAAATATCGAAACCCTCCTGCATGAGCAGGAGGCATTAAAAATAATATAGATAGGTCACAACTTATACGCACTTTTCTATTTCAATATACGATGATATTGCAATAAATCGTAATATATTTTTTAAGGACTATTCAATTTTACGAATATAGAATCTGTACTCAAGTATGTACTTGAGACGGAATACTTATCCAAATTAATGTACTGCTGCAGACTAATAATGCTATATTACAGAACTTAGAAAATTATTCTAGTAAATATATTGAAACAATACATTCTCCTATACTCATTGTTTTTACAAGAATAATACAAATTACAAGATGTATTCCATGGAGTATATCAATGTTTCTTAGAAACTTAGCTTAGATATGTTTGCAGCACATGTAGAGTCAGCATCGAAATCTGTACTATCATTAGAAATTTTATATTGGATTTACATATCAAACGGTATTTATAGAAATAGCATAAATATGAATAAGGAAGAATTTAATTAATGGAAAACAAGTGCCACTTTTGTTTATTTTGACATCAAAACAAAAGCATTTAATCGATTTATCTACTTTGAAAATACCACAGGGAATTATGTTTTTGTCGACAGTCTAAACTTTTGTTCAACATTATTGTCATATTGTAAGTTCGAGATAAAATTGTGTATGTGTCCCACTGGGTGCTTATATCCAGTGTAGATAATATACACTCAAATGAAGTACAGTATTTGAGTATTCATATGTGATAATTGTAGACTTAAATGGACTGGTAATCAAATAAAATGACTAAATAGTGTTCTATTGCTTTTATAACTAACAAAGATTTATTGAACTTTAGTTTAGTTTTTTAAGTTAAAAGTTCATTTAATGTAACGTAGTTAAGATGTAATCAAATGTCTTAAGTCTACAAAATTGTCTCAACAGATGATAGCATAATAGGCCAGGGAAAGCAGTGAGAGCTGAATCACCGAACATATTCGTAAACTGCTGCTGGTAAGGATTGTTTATTTACTAATAATATGAATAAGAGCACGAGGGCATGGATTTCTAGAGGAATTTACATTTAGCTGTAGAACATTAAATTAAAAATTATTCATAAAGTGATTATTTTATGAAATTTATGTATATATTATAATATAATAGGGTAATGTATATACATTGGTACACAAAATAGTTGCTGACCATGCATACGTTGTTTGTCTGCGGAATTCATCGCGCTTAACGTCTGGCTGACGGCCATTAACCATAAATCCCGGTGTTTGTTCCTCCTTCTCAGTTACTACATCACAGGATAATCAGGTTCCCCGACAAGATATAGTACCTGGATTATACCTAATATAGTCTGATAACCTAGATAGGGCGTTGAATTATACGGTCCCAACTTCAAAGCATTGTCACATCACATGAGTAAGTGAATATTTTCTCAGTATTAAGATTCACTAAACAGTAGACATTAAAGTAGACTAAAGGTAATTTCCTACTTTGTAGGTATTCTGACAATGAATGAGGCTCTTTTTCATATGGAATAGCAAACAAACTGAAGGTCTATGTTATCTTACTGCTGTGAGGCAATCATAGCCTATATACTTGAACAACACTACAGATTTACGTCATCCCGTGACGCTAGCTTCAGCACTCATTCTGTCCTCTGTCATCTGTCCTATTTCGAAGGACTAAGATAGCATATCCCTTACCTTGGAATTTTACTCCCTTATTGCTAGCGTTGTAATAACTTAAACTTTAACCATAACATACGAATAAATGTTTGAATCACGTCACAATAATTTTAGATAAACTAAAAGTGTGCTATGAGTGTCTAAAATTTTGTTTGCATGTCTAGTTTGCATATAAACTAGTTGTACCCAGCAGTATCACTGCCAGTCCAATTAATTTTTTTGTGAATGTCATATTCGACTGATTAGCTTACCTAGAGATTAGCGCGTGCTAATAACCAAGCAAAAGAACTAAAATTCTCAATATATTATGTACAGCTATGACTGAGTGCCTTAATAATCACATTACTCTCAAAAAGGGATATTTGATCGTAGTTTGGCAATGACAAAGTTAATCCAATAAATCAACATTCCGAAAATTGGTCGTATATTTTAGGAGAAACGAAAATGCATGAGAAAAACTGCACAAACTTTAAACTCCGGAATACACGGACAGCCACAAGCCAGATTCAACTTGTACCTACAAAAAAGAAGCTAAACAGAACGTAAACTCAGTTTTGTCGGAAATCTCTGGAGAGCTCTATTTTTAAGCTGCACGAAACATAAATTTTACAGCTCGTTTAAGTTTACCACATTATTTAATTACTCAAAATATCTGTTTGTATTTTGTTCGCAACTGGCTTAATGAGTTGGTTTTTCATTAATAAAATTACAAATAACATGAATTTGTATTGTAGAGAATATCAACCTCTGCAGACAATAGGCATTAGTGTCTGTTTGAAGAAATATTATCAGCTTCTGAATCAAACAATTGTGAATCAAATTCAAATTAAAAATTCAAATTTTTTTTAGAATTGAATAACACAATAAATCAATGAAAGAATTTTCAAAATTGTTCCACAGGTAACCACTGTAAAATACAGAAAAAGATAATACGGAACAGTCAAAAGCCTGATCCTTCTTTTTGGAACATGGTTAGAGACTATAATATAAACGGTGAAAAAAAAGATCGTATTCTAGATTTATTACAATATTTAGTATAAATTTTAAGATTGAATAACAAATCTTATGACATCAGATGGTTTAGTAGAAAATCCTATATCATGGAATTGTTGCAAAAAACATTGAGATAGCTTGATGTCATTC
The DNA here is from genome assembly GCF_030625045.1 of Achroia grisella. Taxonomy (NCBI): domain Eukaryota; kingdom Metazoa; phylum Arthropoda; class Insecta; order Lepidoptera; family Pyralidae; genus Achroia; species Achroia grisella. The sequence goes on along the minus strand of NW_026713045.1, from coordinate 876,170 downwards.
CGACTCGAGGACAAATGAGACAAAGGAAATAAGAAATATTAAACGTGACTTGAATATCAAGATACTACCATACAATGATACGGGTTTGTGCCATCACACGTCGGGAGTATGTAAACCATCTTGCTTTTATGGAAATACGCGTTATTATAACAGTGGAACGAGATGCCATTATCCGAGAGATTTGTAAGATGCTGGATTAGCGCTATTAGATTCTCTTTGTTCTCATTTATAACGGATTTGTTTAGTAAGTACTTGTGTAAGGAAGTATTGTGGCTGCTTGATTTATTAATTATTTTATGCATTCAAAAGACATGAATTGTCCTTAACTGATCGACACCAACATCGTTTGAAATATACGAAGAAAAAGGTGTATATCTCACATTGGAGAATACATAGACCGAACAAAAATATATCATTTTTAATATGCGACTTTAATAATCCAGTAATGATGTGTAAATGTTAAAAATCAACTTAGTAGGTTTTGAACATGTAGACATTTAATATTATATATAAGAATGGAAATCTAAGAGGGTGTCTATGTTAACTAGAACATGTATTCCTAAATAACACTCCACCTACGACAATGGAAAAACTTTCCTCCTTCCCCACGGGGATTTTATTGAATAGATTCTTTAATACATCGGGTTCCATCTTCGAATCTCGAGAATGACTTAATTTTTATTATACTAAGAAAGTAGCAATAAGTAAATGGTTACTGAAGGATATGAACGTTTATTGTCATACGTACAGATAACCATGTAATTTACAAAACTATGTAAAAACTACAGACATCATTTTAGAATCTTTATGTATTTCGTTTGTGATATACCAGGTATCAAATAAAACACAGGTATGTATAATACAAGTAAAAGCTTTGTACATTTCATTGGTACGGTATAGTTTCCATTTCATATTGGATAGCAATTTATTTACCATACATATTGCGGCTGGGAGCGGCCACCGGATCTTGCTACGAACGCATCTTTCTTCCTGAAAGAAATCAAGAATAGAATACGTGTAGGGAATTCAGTTTTAGTCACTAACTCACTGATAAAATATTTCTAGAACTGAACCATTACAATAAATAATATAATAACGATTATAATAATAAATTTTCATATCCTTTAATAATATGAATGAGGGTGACATTATAATCTAGATAAGCACACATTCTCCTATGGAAGTCTGCGAAAATATGAAAATTATAAGTTTGCGTATTTATCTTTTATGTGGCGATATTTCATCTTATATCTTTTTGTATTGTATTATGTTATCTGTGATATTGTAAAGAATAGTACTAAAACGAGTATCATACAAAATAGAACGTAATCTTCTAAAACGTCTGAATTTAATCGGCTCTAGCTAACTCTGCGACATTTAAAAAAACTGAGAACACTAGACAAAAGGATCACAATGCCTTTTTCGGAAAACAATCTTTATAAATTATTTTTTACTGAGAAGGTTATAAAGAAAAGATAGTAATTAAACAAAATTATTCAAAGTTAAAAGTGGCTTATTACGTTGTAATTTGTTATGTATATTTTCTAACTCAGTAACATAAATTTCGAAAACTTCTATCGGTAGTCAAATCTGAGTAGTGATATTGAATTTTGTCTATAATTTTTATGATGGCCTCTGTGATCTAGTAGTTTAGCATATTGCCTTACTTGGACGCGGGTTCGATTTTTGGCACGGTGCAAACATTTGTACTCATGAGTATGATTGTTTGTATCTTGTATGTACCGTGGGTGTAGATAGCGCTGTGTTAATTGCCAAGGGTTACTTATTTAATTACAGTTTTTTGGCTTTGGTGATATGCCTACCAAATTTGTTATAATTTGTATCTGTGTTTTGCATTGATAACTGTTATGACTTAACTAAATAAAGCGATACAATTACGCAAAGAATTATTTGATTAATTTTCAACAAAATACGATAAAATCAAAAGTTGAACTAAAATAATAATAAGATAATAACACTTTATTGGAAACTGCATAGATGATATCGTTATGGTTCACAATAACTCAAATAAGAGTGGCATAATAGCGATAACATGGTTTCACAGAATAGCAATATTCAACAATTGAAGTGCATAAAATTGTAGTAATTTTAAAATAGTCTCTTCTTGCAAGTCATACATTGTAGCATGTGTAATCAGTTGTCACAAATAAGCACAATCAAGTGAAGAAAAATATAGAAGTAATATTGCTATAGGTATTTAGTAGGAATTTTTTTGGCCTATGTGGACGTATTACAAAGTTGCATGGGCATTTCTAAACCTACTGAAATTGATGTGACGCGGTTTATGAATGCCTCTAAGCTGTGAGTTCGAAGTGATGGAATGGTGAGTGAAAAGGATAATTATGTAGAGCTATTGAGAAGAATCTACAATTCATTTAGCCATTTTTTAGACATTGTTCACATAAGTGAGCAGTGACGTTAGTAATATAGCTCATAACATTTTATTAGTCACTAAAATGGTAACAAGAGATGGATACCATTTGTGTTACTCCATATTTTGTTAGCTTCTTGAGGACAGTTCATGTCTGCAGGTGGACTACCTTCAGACATGAAATTTGGTGAATGATTATACATGTAATTCTATTAATTTTCTACACTATATGAAATGAATGGTAGAATATAATGTCAATCAAAAGTGCTTGCATTAAGTTTATTCGATTAAATATTATATTTCAGTATACATTACAATATTAATATTTACAAATGATTAATGTACAACACAATATGATATCAAAATATTATTCTAAGTTGGTATAATCATTTATTTACTTATACTTGTAGTCGTCAGTTGGTTGTTGTGTAGAATGTTCAGTTCAAATTTCAATATGGTACATTTTACAAAAACGTATTACAAAAATTATTACTAAAGTATCGTTGTTTTAGAAAAATGCAAATGTCCCGGTATATTGGACTCAATATTACGTCATCTTTTCGTGGTATCCTCCATTGCACACTGGCTCATCACGGCTATTTTCATTTTCAATCGCGCCTTCAGGAATTTATTAAAAATTTTGCTCCATTTTTAATCAGCGCTACACACAAGGTTCTATCAGGAAAACATTTTTAAGTCCGTAATGAAAAATATAGAGAGAGATTTAGTGGTTAATATTTGCTTACTTACACTTTAACATTTACTAATATTTAGCATGTATTTTGTCATCATAACATATATATAGACATCCTAGATAACTGATCTAGGATATTCATCTGTATGTCAAATTTGATATATAGTATTTAAATGAATATGCATAAATGACTATTAATTGTTGATAAAAAATATAGAAATGACATTATCAACTTCATATTTTCGGTAAATTTTATTCGAATTCTTTATCATAACTGCAATGTATTATAAATATCTTTGACCTATGCTGAGAGTCACTGGCAATTCGATATAATCTTTTATCCGTATATAAAATACTCATTTCTAATATTGAAATTACCTTTGGTTTTCATAGTAACTTCTGTTTCTGCACTTTGCTTTAATAAAAGTCATAAAAGTATCCCTTCTTTATTATTACTACATAAAGTAGTTTAAACAAATGTATTTTCACTGCCAGCTCTAACTAGCTGTTCGTGCGACTACTATATTAGTATTCTAATTACAATTTACGGGATCGAAGTTTCCATTATACATAAATCTTAGTAAAAGCACTATAACTATGTGAAGGAGAGCACGCGAAACGTAATAATTTAAAGAGTTAGTGGGTTGGAGTTGTAAAAACTTCATTCGGGAATTCCATACATTTCAAGAGTAAAGTTGCGGGTTTAAGTTGAAATTTATGCTGTGCCAGTATGCTGGGTGTTAGCAAGAAAGAGAACACGTGAGTTGGCGGCGCATACATCACACAGAACGTGGCATAATGTGGCGGCGCGGCGCTCCATATGGAAGTCACTGCCACTCATACATACTGTAACATGTTTGCTTCCGACACGCTCAGATACTCGGTAATATTATTATAATTACATAAGTACTATCATCGTATTCATGAGTACTATCAAAACAGATTTGTAGAAGTTATTAGTAATAATATAGATTTGTATTTGAGTAACACCGTAAATCTAAAAGCATTTCTATTTATAAGGTCTTCTAAAATTGAGACATCATGTGTCTCTAGGTGCTAAATAGAGAACTATATCTGAAAATAATTATCCGGTTCTTATTCCGTTTAAGAATTATAAGTTAATGCCTTCATTATCAATTTCATTACAGTTATTAAGACACTGTGATGGTCATGGATTCCATTTATCGTACGGTACAATCATTTGTATTCATAAGTATGATCATTATTATATTGGTCTGGGTGTTTTCTATGTATACAATGTATTTATTAACACAAAACATATATTTAAGTATTTATGTCAGTTGCCTTGCCTTGAGTTATTCATATTATTATATATAGAAAAAAAGACAAAATATTTCAATATCGGTACAACACAGTTATAAACTTCTAATGAATAGAATAGAAATAGAAAAAATATGCATGCATAATGCATTTGATTTCTGCATTAATTTCATTATTACACTTCCCACAAATAAAGAAGCAGTAGTTATCAATATTATATTTGTATTATATTTTCGAATTCGAAAGAAAAATATCGAAATTTTGAAGAGAAGTACTAAAATATGACATATCCTAATGATTATATGGAATTGACCCATAAACGCGTGATATTAGAATGTTTCCTTATACACTAAAAAATAAAAAGATCTTATGTAACATTAGTTCAAATGTCAATATTATTTGTGTCAATACTGCTTACGTAACGACAGCTCGGGTGAGACTTTTCACCACACGTAAGTAGTTCCTTCTCATTTATTTTAGAACAAACAAATAAAATACCACGAAGGTAATATCTTACATAGTTAATGGTATTTTCTCCCTATAAATGTCTAGAGAACACATTATATGTTTAGGTAGTTAATGTAGAAAAGTTTGTCTGAAATTAATGTTGGTAACTTTATACTTATCCACGGATACTAATGTTATAAAGTATTATGATAAAATGTGAACTCTGTTGGTTTGGTGGTTTATTTTAAAGGACCAATCCTTAAGAAACAAAGGAAAATCCGAAAGTTCGGTATAGGTTTGATAGATTTCTAATTAATAGATTCATAAATAAAATTACTAAAAGAGTCTAGAAATTTTATGAATAATATGAAAATTTATCAATTTTGTTTGGTTTCTTGTGATGGGAAATATAGAATAATAAATGTGAAAAATGTAAACCAATTGTCAGTTTGCGGAACCTCAATATACGATATCCTGACAAACAGTAATATGTTTATCAACAGACATTAATATGTTTGTCAACAAACATTCATATTTGTCAGATAATACTTCCACAAAATCAAACACGACTACCATTTGAAACAAAATATATTTTTAATAGTAGATATGTATATAGTATACTTACCTTTTTTCTTAGATTATTTTATATGATTTTTGATATTTTATTTTAAGGTATTATGTAACATGTACTCAAAAACACAATTGAATTTCGAACCTTTTACTTTTTTCCTACAGTTACAATTATCTAGCAATCTAACGACTCATACCTCAAAACGATTTTCTTTTAAATTATGGTAAACTGTATGTATGTTTAAATATGTTTACGTTTGTGGTTTTCACTAATGTAATAATCCCTTAGCTAAATATCATCACGCTTTTTTTTATAAGCCGAGCAATAGTTTAAAACAGAGTATTTAAAAATAATAACTCTATTGTCAAAATACAAATCCTTAATAGATTATTGTAATATTTTTACTGATGTAAAGAGTCCAAGAAGGTTTTTAAAATATAAGTTTTCTTCTAAAATCTGAACAGTAGCTATTTTTACAAAAGCAAGTAGGTGGTAGCGGTGATTCGGAAGCCAGTCAGATATATATTACCATATTTAACTCTACTACTACTATCATATCGCTCGTTCTATATAAAATATTAATTGTATTATATAGAAATCTGGTTAAATAAATCGGAGTTTTTTTACGCATTATTCTATTTTGTGTCAAGCAGATGCTCACAGTGGAGGACTAGTCGTATATATAACACTCACTGTGGAAATTAATAAAGTGTAATTTTATGAAATAGCAAAGGCAGAACTCCGAAATACCAAATCTCGTCCAGTGGGAGTTATCGGGCGTTCGTACGCGATTTTCCTTTTATTTCCGCCTCTCCCGATCCGAATGGTCCCGGAGTTCGTTAAAGAACTAATCGGCTCATTGTGCACACTGCACTTTGACCTCGTTCGTGTCCGAATAAATACGTTTATCCTTGCAACAATATCGAATTTTCGGTATAAAATAATCATCGGACCTCAATAGTAACCTAACGCTCTTATTATTTAGAATGCCGCAGTCCCAATACCTGTATCAAACAAACATCTGTATTTTGATGTTGCATCTGTTTGTATAGCTCTGGATGACTATTGACTATTCAGGTAAATAAATATCTATCGGTTATCTAGTATCCATAATACAAGATCTTAATGCTTGCTTAATTTGACGTCGCTAAATGAGTTTTCCATCAGTTATTATCATTTAAAACTTGCATATCTATAAGTACGCCTATCAATGTGGCTAAAATATAATAATAGTATTAACAGGAGTGGTTACTACAGTTTTTTTATAATAATAATCTATACTATTACTCTCTAATGATAATCTATATCGTTATAACATACATTATAATATACTAGTTACATGTAATAACAGGTACATAGTAATATGTACTGACTATAATTATCTATGAATAGACAATAGAATAGCACCTAATTCGCAATTTAATGCAAATTAGATACAATTATAATAGTAATAGTATATGTAATCATCAACGCCTATTAGTGGTACCTAAATCCCTTTAGACAGATATTTTAATAATTATACGTACGTAGGTCTAGTCGAGTCTACAGTAAAAAACATTGAAATTACTTATTTACAATAAGGGCTGCTATAATATTATTTTAAGAATACTATGAATCCTGATGGTCGCCGGAAGATATTATAAAAGACAGTGGCCTTAAGAGACTATCCATTTTCGTGTAATATTTTCCCGATTTATGTGTTTATATATTGTACTGATTTTCTTTTTTACAAGTTAATTTTAATTATTTTAAGAAGGAATGATATTCATTACACCAACGTGGGAGTGATATAATCCACTCCAACGGTACCTAAAAAAATAAATGTGAATAAAACTCGACCCCGGAAAATCAGGTAAGAAAACGGTTTGTTAGATAAATATGACACGTTTATACAAATTTAAAACACAAGATTGGATAAGCCTCCGCTTGAATAAGCTATACGATTATAGAAGGCAGTTTTGGCGCACAGTGAGTAATAAAAACTTTTGTAATTACACTCATTTAGGACAAGAAACCGACGATGACGCGTTGTCGTGCCAAAAACGGCAATTATTTTTATAATACAGCTAGCTAACTTTGGCAGTTTTATCTCTTTATACTATTTATCTATATAGCTAAAGTTTCAAAATATTATCTATCATTATCTATACTTGTATTAGCGTCAGGGTGTAATGATTTTCTATTCCGACTTAGATCTAAAAGTTGTCTACCTCACCGAGACAATAGTCGTAAAGTTATCTCATTATTATTTGTTTGAATATAATTTTTTTTTTTGTTTTTGGTAGCTCAATTCTTCAGAAAGTTATTTTAAACATCACGCTATGACCCTTAAGAGTATAGTAAAAAGTAAAAAAATCTGAATGAAAAAAGATGTAATAGCATGGGCGGGGGGTGCAATACGATGTGGTGGGTCGGAGACAAGGGTGGCCGTCATTTTTTTTAACTTAAATAGCGGGTGAAACCGTCGGACACAGCTATTTTATGGGACTGTAATGGTAAACAAAGAAAATACATTTATTATTGGGATGTTTGTAGTGATCACGTCTACACGAATAATTACTTTTCATCAATCATACTTGTTACGTTTCATAATCAAACTCGTACATCATATTTGTAAGCAATTCGTACGAAAAAAAATTGATTTAGCTAAATTTTAAGTAGGCACTAATATTATAAATGGCAAAAAGTGACTCTTAATCGTGGTGTGAATAATGTTAATAATTATCGTCAATAATAATTAATCATCATCACCATCATCATCTTCAACGTATATATTGGAGAAAAATAGAATAACTAGATATACAGAATTCTTTTTACGTAATTCGACCCAGATCAGCTTACCAAAAAAAAGAAAGTAAACTTGGTCATAATTAAAAAAACAAAATGATCAACCGAAAAGGGGATGAGCCTAAACGTCAACAAGAATCACAATTTGTAAATAATTTGTTCAGTAAAATTATAATCCTCATCCGGACATAGGGAGCGGTGTCAGGCGCTGACAAGCGCCGACTTGGCGGGGACGCGCTCGTAAAAACTTTTCTAATTATGTACATTTTGTAGCTAAGAACCGCGACTCCCAGTGCCCAGGGTTGCCATGTGGCCAGCACTAACTTGGACAAAAGAGAATGAAAATGAAAAAAACTCTTAACTGTCAGATTACATTTATAGAGGCAATAATTGTTTAGTAAACATGACTAAACAATTATTCTTGTGAAATTACAATATATGAGGTATATATACTACAAGACTCACATGATCATCGTGATGTTCGTGGAGATGTTCATGTATAGCCTATATTTTACAGTTACGTAAAAAATATACATCAATGCAACTGGCAAGTTTGGTAATAGATGACTAATTGCGTATTTGCATTGTCCTTTGATACTTTAAAAGGTCTTATGCTCTGAATTTTAAATGGGATTTGAGACCGAACCATTCGTATATTCGGAGACATTGAACATAATTAATATATATTTTCTAGTCTATCTAGTCGCACTTTGTCAATAATAAATTATAATAATTATGTCGGTATTTGTAATTATTAGGGCTACTTTTAAGAACAAACTATGGTTCTATTAATTTATATGGTATAAAAGTAGTATTAAATCATACATTTTTGTTTTCAGTCTTTCAATAATTTCAATTTTTTGGTATGTTAATCGAAGTTGTTCTTTAAGTATCATCTATACCGGTTTGATGTTAAATAATTAATTTTGTTAGTTTTCAAATCCTTGCACTATATAATTTATATTTATCATACGTTTCTATTACATTTTTGGTTCAAATAAAAAGAATGAAAGCTTTATATTTATTCACATTTTTCTTCAAACAAAGTTTAGTTCTTTGAATAGACAACTTTTTAAGCGGGAAGATAATACTCTTAGTTTATTCATATTTTGAATAAGTACGTTGGCAGTCCTCTCTCTGTGGCGTTAAATCTATCTATCTCACTCTCCAGTGCTTTAATTATTTCATCTTCAGACAACCCTGATGTCGCATTATAAAATATTTTCTGCTTAATTTTGGATCCCAATGTCAACACGACTCGTGTCAGATGAAACCACCAACAATGGCCTGACTTCACACTGATCTCTACTTACACAATCCAACAAACTTAAATGGAATGCCAGATATGTTGTTAAGTAAACACGAAATGGGACATATTCGCTAAGTTAACAATATTATTCTGATATAATATGTCTATTCAGGTGGGTTACAAGTTTGAACGGGGATATTTTGTTTAGGGTAAAAGATGATGGAATATTCCAATACCTATATGGTTAGGTTCTCATCTACAGTTGTATGATTTTATGTTTTCCGTACGGATTTTTTGTTTTAATATCCTATATTACATGACTTAGAATTAAAAACTAAACCCATATGAAAGAAAGCTGCAGGTGGAACAGTTGTTTCTAATGAACAACTTATTGATTGGAGGAATATCTTAAGTGTTGGTGTAGTGAGCCTGGAAAGGATGAATGGGCATTCATGGGCAGTCTATTTTAAAAAATAATTCTAATCCATAGCCACTAAAATTCGCCGTTTAGACTATTTTATAATCATTAATTATACACTAACAACATATTTAGTGCTCAATGAAAGAATTCAATGATGGTAAAAAAACTGGTTCAAATTGAAACTGGGCGCGGTTCGGTCCCTCACATCGATCTAGGTGTTTTCCATGTATATTAAGTATGTATTTACAGAATATGTATTTATGTATTTATATAAGTAGCCTTTAACACAAGCTCTGCTCAGCTTGTTGTGATGGTACAGTGCCATTTACTTGATGACACTGTTTAAGGTGTTCTGAGATATTATTATTATATTCATCGTGGCCAAATTTCTGTCTCTAGTCCCGGTCACAAATAATCCCCCGCCGCTGACCCTTCCCTCCTGAATTAACATTAAAATTAACCTAATAAAGAGTTAAGTACTCTATACTATAAAATTAATCAACGTGAGCATAAAAAGTGTATATAATCAAATGTAATGTAATATCGATATCATGGTTAGAAAAGTGTATTTCGTAAGTACACGATATACTGTGTATATCGACAAGATTTTATAGCGAGTCTTGAACATGGATGGAACTCCCCTGAGTGTGTATATGTGCGAAGAGGTCCCGTAACGTCCGTTGTAAAGAGCTGTGTCAGTGTTGCCAGTATCATTGAATAAATTGTGGGACATAATAAATAATTGGGACATTCTACAAATAATAAATCATAAACCTCTGATTAACATAGATATGTAAAATAAATTATATTTGAAATATTCTACAAAAGAAAAATCTCATTAAACTACACTCTTTAAATACAATAAGGCGGTATTATTGGGTAATAAATTTCATTTTCAAATAATGATCAGTAATAACAATAGAATAGAAAATAGTGGTGCTTAAACCAGACCTTCTTTAGTTCTCTGTCTCCTTTTCAATTATAAAAACAATACTGGTATAGAACTACTTCATTAATGTTAATATATCTTTATTCTACCTATCTATTAATATTAGTAGTTGTTATAAAGATGTACAAACTGTTAACGTTCACTTATTGGTTACTTAAATATTGAATTTTTTACGGGACAGTAATATCGGGACACCTGGCAACACTAGCAGTCTTACTTTTTACGTCGCACTTGTTTCGTTCTCGCGATTCTTGGGAATATTTTACAGCGGGCCGGACGACCCATCCGCCTCAACGATGCTGCGTCTGCACGAAACTCGAGAATTTTACGTGTTTCGACACAGGATTATGAAACACTCGTAAAGTTTGAACTAGGATTTCTACCGTCCAATTTCATTGAAGACGCCTCGTTGATCCAGTGGTTTAATACCTACCTGTGTTGTAAAAATGTTTTCGGCATTATTTGCATTTTACAGATATAGCCGTGTGAAGCTTACATCTGAAGTACCTATTCGTTTATATGTAGGTGCTGAAAAATGTTACCAAATTGGAAATACTGTTAGCATAGGTGGTTGTTTTGTTCTATTGTCATCTATTAAAAAAAAAGAATATTTACCTCACTCGTTTCAACTTAGTTGCACTAGCCGCAAAAGCTAATAGGGGTAAAGCGAAATTAATGTTTAGAGCTGTCAATACTTTTTTCACCTACCGTCACTAGATTGTCCAAGGAAAGATGTGGCACCGCACACATGACATTCGTACACTTATCGCGAGGTACTACTGAAATTTATTTAAACTTATTTGTACATAGTTGGTACTCGCGGTTTTGTCTTCTTTACTGTGAGAAGATAAATCCTGTTTCCGTCCACGTAACAAAATCTGTCTTCATGTCATTTTATTTAGCTGTTTAGTATAAACAATTACACAATTATATTATACAGTTTGTAATATTAGTATGGAAGTAACTATTTATATTTTTAGACACTACTTGTTAGCTATTTTTTAAATAGGTGTTATAAACTATGTAGATACCTATGAAATTAGAACAACAAATGAAAAATGACTATTTACTCCTTTTACTAAATCTAACGAGGTTCAGAGTTTTCATAAATAATAGTAACATAGCATTGTTGAAACTTATTTATGCGCTTTGCATAAACACAAATAAATGGTGTCTATTATGGTTAAGACTGCAGTGAGGAAGTTTTGCAATTATTGTAATTATGAGAAGCAACCGGCTGACAGCGCGATATTTCCTACTTGACTGTGCAGTTTATAACTCTTTTATTAATTTATAAGTAAACGTCTAGAATGTTCTTTAATTATTACATTACTATGAAAAGGAAAGTAAATCAAATACATAAGGTAGGATTGATAAGTGGAAACTGTTGCCTTTGGCATGAACGATACCACGACATCACGTCATTTAGCGACGACGACTTAGTACCCCTAATGCGTTGCCATTCCAGTGAAATAAGGTATTATGCCTCAGTGCCCAGTAAGTTTACTATAATATCTCAACCTATAAGGGAAACTCATATCTCAAATACATAGTCAATATTTGAATATCAATATTAACCACTATACCCACCATAGACTGAAATATGGATATTTGCAAAATCATAATCGTAACTCAACCGTCCCCTACGCTTGTCTTCGCCTATGAGCTGGACTACGTAACTCCAAAAACTGTTAGTCATTCAATCAGCGCAAGCAATTTGGGGCGCACATTTAAAACTTTGTTCATAAATGGATGCACTTATCGTATTAAATTCGTCGACAATGAGTAATGGGTGTCCCACACAAACAGTAAAATATTCATCTTAAAAAAGCGACGTTTAAATCTCCCCTTGTAATATGAGTAACAGCTTATTTGGGTATAAATCGTGAGCGACTGCGCGTTCATCAAACGACTCCAATGAACTAGGCAATCAGTTTGAGTATGTTCACAGTTTAGTGGTGCAATGGTTACAAAAGTATAATACAGTTATAGGTTAGTTTTAATATAATATTCGTTGTCAACGCACAAGATTAAGGTAGGTTAATCAAACGATGAATTTATTTCTGATGATGCTGTTATTTCATAGTAGTAACCCATATCGACTTCGTAAAGGTGTATAGAAGAATTAGCGGGGAAACAAAGAAAAAAGTTGTCATTTTATATATATATATATATATATTGATAATAAACCTTTATGATAATTCATTATTATTTATATAATAATTACTATTCTATATATAATTATTACTATGCACAAAGGCAGTGCATATTGATAATTATATATAAATTATCAGAAAGATATTTTTACTAATTTCATGTTAGATAACTATTATTAACGAAAGAAATATTACTCACGTCAAAGCTGTGAAATAGTTTACTGCAATATATGAATTCAAAAATATCCAGAGCGGAGCGTGTTTTCACCATCTGTTTCTATTAATTCACATCAGATAAAAATATTGTCGACACAGAAGAAGCTATTATAAACAACGTACTCATATATAAATAAATATAGGACAGGTCACCTTGGCACATTACTTCAAATAATACATCTTTATTACTTTCTGCGAATAAAAAAATATATTTATGGAATAATTTTGTCTTTTTACAGATTTGGAAAGAAAGCTGTTATATAAATTTGCATCAAAACTACAGATGTTTGTTTTCTAGTTTATGTAACCTATTCGTTTAAAAGGGTTGTTAGTTTTTGGACAGTAATTCGGACTAATATTTTACTCTAAACCGAAATACCTTTAGCTATTGTTTTCTCATATTTAATATATATATATATATGAACTTATACATAATTCAATATAGGTATCTTGTAATTCCCTCTATTCGGAGATGCATGACTTGTACAGTATTAACGCAAAAATAAACATCAGTATTCTTTTCTAAAATTATACATATATATAAAGCAACAATTGATCCTAATATCCTCAACAATATAATTTCATACTCGTACACTATAATGATGAACCCTTGTAGTCAATATACCACAGCTTCATCTTAAAAATAATTACGAGTGCACGCCTTTTAGTTTATAATCTGTTGTAAGGGTGAATGCAGAATGGAAAAGGATCGATGAGCTTTTCATCGAGTTTTTTTCCGAGCCACTAATTAATCACAGCGCGATGATTAATCAGCGGAGCCGCGGGCACATTTAAAGCAGACTTTAATGATCCGTTTGTCGGATGCTAGTATTTCTTCTGTTTCCCGGCACGTGCCGCGGACGGGTTTATGCTGCTTGTTTCACGATAATTTACGGCTCCAATGAATTTTTAGCGGCGGTGTAAAGTGACGCGAATTGCTTTGTTAATGGCTTGTAGGTGAATTTGAAATGATCACAAATGTATTTAATTGGTGTTGCTAAAGCCATTGCGAAAAAACCTCTTTTGTTCCCCATAATCCCGGAGCTTATAGCGGTATATGTAGTTAATCTTACTTGTAATCGCCATTTATTATATGCAGAATATAAAATTAGAATGTAATTTAAATTATAAATTAATGAAAATAAAATTACCTCAACGAATTTAGTCGTCACTGCTCCATTGAGTAATTAAGTGATTTACCTGCAACAAAATTAATGTTCTATAAATTATTCAGTCGACCGGGAACAGTAGTGAATAACGCCATTCAAAGTTGAGTGATGAAAGAAAAACATGGGGAGGGATTGCGCTTTTATTGAAACCAATCTCACCACTTGCCTCGACTGACTGCGCTGAGGGCTGAATGCACGTAATTGCTACGTCATTCAGATGATCGCAGCTTTCCCCGCTTGTCTTGTTGACTGTACTAGCAGCCACTCACTTTGTGTACACGGCCTTACGTTGGCTGACATATGCCTTTGTCTCTGAGTTTTGTCGCGCACTTGTATGCTGCAACAAGTTTTTGCTTTGCATTGTGAATAAGCCCTTTTCATTATTTTTATCAGCAATGGGAAAATGAAGCACACCCATTGTCCGATTGAGAGATGGGGTTTTACGTGGCTTACTATGTTTTTTTAATACGAGTCTTTACGTGCTTTTTGTACATACTGCAATTTTAGCGATAATGAATCAGACATCGACCGTGACGTCGGTGGACCACGGAAGGAATGTTCATTGTAAGGCCAATTACAAAAAAATATTTTCTAATTAGTTAATTGTTAGTATATGTAGTTTTAGAAGGAGCATAGTTTACCATATTCTATTCGCCTATTTTTTTAGTAATTTGCCGTACAATGTGCATGGTTTTCTATGATTCAGCCATCGGTATATCTATGTATAATGTACTTAACAAAGCAGAATATTACTCTACTAAATCAATCCATAATAACTACAACTCTACGCCTATAGACAGAGTTTTACGTAGTCCTAAGGGAACATAAAAAGCAGGGTTTTATTCGAACAAAGTCACCTTCAAGTATTCATGAGATAATAAAACTAATATAAGTCTCAATAACATCTGTATGTGGTGTCGTATAAAATAATGTTTACAAAATATAATAAAAATATTTCATCACGTTCGCTGTTGAAGGGAACAATTTAAAGTGATGAAAAAAAAATTTATGGCTTAATTAACTGGCGACGTTCCTGCGAATTTCTTATTTTGATGAGCGACTTGGTACCTACTTTGTTAGTTAAGAAATCTAATTTATTTAATTACGTTCTGCAATCATTTCTATGGTTAGATATAACTTTCGTAGTATAATTTTGTAGCAGTCACTTTAATACACGTTTATTAAATTACTAGCTTTCACTGGCGGTTACGCTCATGTGATAAATATTAATTTTCCCTAAATAAACAATGCCCATGTAATTTCCGGGCGCTCTTCAATTATCTTTCAAAAATTACAGTCAACCCGTTGTTTTATTTCAACATATACAATAAAACAAAATATTGTACGTATTGTTATACCATGTATTAGTATGTTACTGATAAATATATTATAAATGATTAAAAATATACTAGCTGTGTACCTCGACTTTGCCTATGTGATTACAAATAAAAATCCTGCTTTAATCAAAAATATGATCTATCTATGTACCAAATTCTATTCGATCCATCTAGTACAAGGCCTTGTGCTATATTATATCCTGATATATTATAATGGAACAAATTTTACTATAATAATTTAATAATATTTGATGAACATGTTGCATTATTAAAAATAACAAGAAGCTCTTGAATAACAATAGTTATGATTAATTTCAATTCAAAATCACAAAAATGTGAACGCTAAAGGAAAAAGATAGAAATGAAAGAAGAGTTGTATTTTAATGGGTTAATTAGCCGACGATCCTCAGGCCGAAGCTTTAATTAAAATGAAAAATTTTCGTGACTAGACTACGAGAATTAATTGCTCCCTTTCATAGAACTATTCAGGTGAGAAGAGTAAATAAAGTGGCCATTGCTCATGAGGTAATTCTCTTTTGCTATTTTTTTACTATCAATGCCAATTATAAAGGGAGAGTGCAATTTTTTTGCTACGTATAAATGAAACATTTAAAAAGTACTTCCTCTAATAAACTCTTACTTTACTTAAAAGTTTACTTTACTTACTATATATATTATACTATAGCCTTGAAATAGAGTGCTAAGTACCACGAATGTAGATTAATTGATAAAGTAATGACATTACATATTATTTTTGCCTCCTCAGATTGAATCTTTGTTCGGTTTAAACGGAGATCACAATTAACTGAGCTGGTTCAAATCCCTATCTCTGCTTATACACTACTGTCGTATCCATCAACCACGAGTAGGCTTTCCACCGTTTTAAAATCCAACAGCGGATTTGAAGTGCATTCTGCATTCGCCCCTATTTTCATCCGGCGAAACTGTAAAGGCAGCTACGTTTAACAGTATTAGAATAGTTCGAAATATATACTTATTTTTTGTGAACAATTAAAAATTGTACAAACTGCTATTTTATTATTTTTAGATTTACTATTCATACCATATAATACGAATCTAATTAAATGTGTGATTGCCAGTCATTCTCAACTATACACATTAGTTTACACACAATCATCCATACGGACAGACTACATTTTAACACAAGGGTTATTTCGGTATGGATAGTAAAAGTGGTGTTTATTTTATCTGTATCACGCTTTTACTCTCCCTTCATCATTTTCAATGTTGATTACTGATGGTTCAATGATAGTGGCGTGTTCAACGTACGATGTTATCTGTTATTTATCAATAGTTAGATAATGACTACTTGATTGAATTTTCAATTAGTAAAAGTCATACCTTTTATACACTAAATATTATCAATACTGATAATATTATAAATGTGCCTGTTTATTAAGTTATATGCACGTTTGTTGCTCAATCAGGCTCAAACAGTAGGACGAATTTATTAAAGAAAATTTTAATGTAATCTACAATCATTTTTTTCCGTGTCATAATAAAAAAAATATTACTAACTATGCAAAGAATATTCGGGATATATTATTAAAATAGTTGGATTTATTACTCGGCACCTGCACGACATCCTATCTGTATTATTATAGAAAGACTTCAGAAATATACCCGAAAATTTACTAATCTGACTTAATCTACGTTAATGGATTCTGGAAAGGTTCACATCGAATTTGGTGAAACTCATTATGTAGGCTACATAAAATAGTTTTTGTGTAAAATGAAAATGAATTAGATTTATTAAGATACTTATAAGGTCATGAATTATCTATTTAATCATTATTTTGTTGCTTACATATTGGTTGATATAAATCTACTAATTTCTAGCCACTTTGCATAAACACAAATAAATGGTGCAATATGTTACTACCCTAAATCCTACTCCTATTTTTATCCACCAAATCTGGGGGTAGCATCAACAAAATGAGTCGTTCGTTGTACGTCGCGTCGAGCACACGCAAATCGACATATTCTCCGCGAATCAACGTTAACGGAACCATCAGCCGCGATCTCTGCGCAATCATCTGATTAGTACATCATCCAGTGAAATTCATCGTAGTGTTGTGCGTTTTTAAAGTGAAACGGCTACGCGTATAATAAGACCTGCACGCGGGGACGACACGAACCAGGTCGGTCCTTAGTTTCCCTTTTTTACCCAACATTCTTCATGGTCCTTCGTCCAGATCACCATCATTCATCTCAAAACCCATAAATAAATCATATTTCATAATCATCTGATTATCATATTCATCTCATAATTTCATCAAGTATTGCAAGTCATTTTTCATTGTCATATCAACCGCCGTACATATCAGCCATTTTGCTCATATTTCACCTTGTCATTCATTCCATCAAATCAGTATCATTCATTGGCTGTCAATAAAGCTTTAAGCAAAAATCATAACTCATTGTTGGCAACACAGAACAGTAAGTTGTCAATCATAACCCGTCAGTATTAATTCATTCAATCAAATTGTTAGTTTAACTTTTGTTTACATTTTAATTTTCGTATATCATTTAGGAAAATATTACATTATTTTGGTTAAATAACATCAAAATACAATGGCAAATATCAAAGCGTATGCCACAAACTGCGATCTGAGTTACAAAAACATGCGAAATGTGTATGAACTTGCAGGTAAACTTAGCCAAAATCCAAACTTAACTTCACAAGAGCAAGTTGGTTTCATGGTTCGATTTAAGGATATTGAACGGTTTAGGCAACAATTCGAGGAGGCTTTTGCTATTCTTATGTCTAGTACTGAGTCTGTAAGTGACAAATCTCGTGAGGAGTTGGAAAACAGATATTCAACTTTTATGGATATGTTTTATTCTGTTCAAGTTTTGCATAGTTCAATACAAACAAAGAGTGACAATGCCAGTGGTTTTCAACACTCATCATCTAAATCTGAACCTGCCTTTCAGCTTCCCAAGATATCTCTAAATAGGTACTAAAATGTGAGCATAGATGGCCAAACTTCATCTCAATTTTCAACAGTCTATATATATATATATATATATATAAGTTCTGTTCAAAAGTTACACTATTTATTGAGTGTTTTGGATAAGGAACCACTCTCTTTGGTAAAGCATTTAGTAATATCTAGTGAGAACTATCAAGTTGCTTACAATTTATTAACAGAACGCTATGAAAACAAGAGAGTTATCGCTGATATATATGTATTATTTAATTTATAATTTAACACAATTAAATTTAAAAACTTTATACAAAATTACTTATTCACCATTAAAGAGAGCACTCAAGCTCTTGATGCCTTATATATGAATACTAAATCATGGAGTTTTCTTTTACTTCATATAATTCTTAGAAAATTGTCACTGGATTTGAGAAGCAAATTTGAATCTCAAGTTGAAATTAAAACTATACCTACATTTGAGAATTTAATTAAATTTTTGGAAAATCAATTACATGTTTTAGAAAATGTTAGTGCTTCTATACATAGGGCTTCTACTAGTAGTACATTAACTGTCATTGAATCAAACAATAAAAATAAACTTAGTACAATTATTTGTCCTTGCTGTCAGGATAAACATAGTCTATATTACTGTTCTAAATTTGATACAATGACTCCGGAACAAAGAAAATATATTTTTTCAACATAAACTTGCTTTAATTGTTTAAGAACTCATCATATTTCAAAATGCATTATCATAAAGTGTATGCAGAGTCAAACACCATACAAAGCTACACATCTCATCCAATCAAGTGAAACCTTATTCAAAAGATAATGAAGTTGCTGTTTTTGGGTTCCATAGCTCAACTTCAATCTATCCATGGTGTCGAATGTAAATCCACTATGATTTTGGGTACTGATATTTTCAGTGTACGAGATTTCAATGGATATTACCATTCAGCTAGTGCTCTCATAGTCAATGGTTCTCAGGTTTCAATTGTAACCGAAAATCTTGCACAACAACTTAGACTGCCACATTCACCGTCTAGCAGTGTTCTTGGTTTAGGTGCTTCATCAGCTCAGCATAGTCGAGGAATGATACACTGCAACATAAAATCTTTTATGGATCCTACCAAGACCATATCAACTAATTGTATCATCCTAAAACGCATAACAGGTAATCTCCCATCAGTTATGGTAAATAAATGCATTTTAGATAAATGCAAAAACTTAGTCTTGGCTGATAACAACTTTTCAATGCCGGGAAAAATAGATGTTCTTTTAGGTGTTGACTGTTTTAATAAAATTATTGATGGTGAACAACGTAGCCTGGGTGAAGACATGCCCACTGCGCATTCATCCATCTTAGGTTGGATCATCATGGGCAAGGCTCCCACAGCATCGCAGCAGACTTGTGGTGTGGTCTCCATGGCCTGTACCACAGATATTAATTTTAACCTTTCAAGGTTCTGGGAATCTGAGGAACCTCCCAGTCAACCTATACAAGATCCTGAAAACATTATTTGTGAAAAACACTTCACTAACACTCATACAAGGGATAGCACTGGTCGTTTCATCGTGCGGTTACCTTTCAAAGTGGATCATAAACCTTTGGGTGAAACACACACCAACGCCTTAAAGCGATTTCATAATTTGGAGCGTCGCATGCTTAAGGATGAGAAGTTGCATGAACTTTATGTTGCCTTCATGAGGGATTACATTGAAGCTGGCCATATGCGTCAAGTGTCAGGTCCAGTATCAAGTGACCGATATTATATTCCCCATCATGGTGTGTTACGTGAACACAGTAGTACCACAAAACTTCGTGCTGTATATGATGCATCAGCCTCTAGCTCTACAGGTGTTTCACTTAATCAGGTACTTATGTCCGGTCCCAAACTTCAAAAAAATATTGAAGATATTATTTTGCGATTTCGACTCCACAAAATTGTCTTCACATGCGACATAAAACAAATGTATCGACAGGTGCGCATGCATGATGACGACTGCAGATACCAAACTATCTTCTGGCGCGCTTCTCCTGCTGAACCCTTGAAGCAGTACGAGTTAACTACCGTAACATACGGCGTCACGAGCCTGCTTATCAAGCTATTCGCGTCATTCACGAGTTAGCTCATTTAAATACTAGCCAATATGCTGAGGCTTGTAGGGTGTTGCTAGCAGATACATTCGTAGATGATATAGTTAGTGGGTCTCATTGTCTTGATTCTGCTCAGCAATTGCAGCAAAATCTGGTTGCCATTCTCTCTCAGAGGCGGTTTCGATTTGCGCAAGTGGTCAAGCAACTCAAAGGAGTTCTTGCTCTTTCACCTCCGATCATTGCGAGCCACCATACCGTTTCGAGGAGCAGGGTGACCTCTTCAAAATTCTGGGCATCGAATGGAACGCAAAAACGGATAGCTTCATCTATCATGTCTCAAACATGAGTAATGTCATGACCATGCGTGGCGTTTTGTCTAACATCGCGAGACTTTACGATCCATGTGGATTTTTTCTGTCATTCAGCCAAGCACCTTATGCAACAGCTGTGGTCAACACAAAAGAGTTGGGACGATCCACTTCCCAATGCTATACAAAAATCTTGGTCGGAATTAATAGCAGATTTTCCTCATCTTAATAAAGTATCTATATCACGTTACGTTATCACTGATCAACCGTTTGTATGTCAATTGCACGGTTTCAGTGATGCGTCCGAAAACGGGTATAAGTCTCTTGCATCTATCTGCGTATTCAAAATACTCATGGTAATTATGTTAAATTATTACTTGCAAAATCACGGGTAGCACCACTCAAACAAAAACTAACTATTCCCAAATTGGAATTAAACGGTGCACTTTTACTCATTCGCTTAACCAAACACGTGTTTGACATTTTAAATGTCAAAATGTCAATCACTACTGTCATAATTGTGTGATTCGAACATAGTCCTATCGTGGCTTAAGACTTCACCTCACAAACTTCAAACTTATGAAGGGAACCGTGTATCCCAAATCCAAAATTTATTTTCCAATGTCACGTGGAAACACGTACCGTCCATGATGAATCCAGCTGATTCAGCCAGTCGAGGCCTTACTCCTACTGAATTAGTTGATCATCCCTTATGGTGGTGTCCATCATGGCTTGAAATGGACGATTCAACATGGCCTAATGAATCATCAGAACTTAGCGAACAAAATTGCCTGGTGTACGGTCCTCCTATCCTGCAGCTTATGTCATGTTACTATTAATATATTATTTCTCAAATTAAACCAAGTTACGATGTATAGTAGCTTTGCAAACGTTTCTGTCACAATCTAAAAATCCTGCTTTACAACGAAGAACTGGACCAATTAGTGTGGCCGAGTTGATTGATAGCACTCACACTATCATTCGATTGGTTCAGTCTTCGATATATCTCTGGAACAATTAAAAGGCTACAGGATAAAACAAATCTATTAAAGGTGGTCTCATGAGACTTAATTTATTTTTCGACAACATCGGTCTCGTAAGAGTAGGTGGAAGATTACCAATTCTAATTTGCCGTACCACACAAGGCATCCATTGCTACTTCCTAAAGGACACCACGACATGAAAGATAATTGACTATTATCATCATGTCTTTTTACATCCTAGTCTAAATTCCCTTCTAAATTTATTACAAAAATACTTTTGGATTATATCAGCGCGTCGAATTGTCCGCCAACAAATTTTTCGTTGTCAACGTTGTTATAGATCACGACCTAGATCTATTGAACCGTTTATGGGAGATCTACCCTCCCACCGAGTAACATCCTGTCGACCTTTTCAAAAGGTTGGGATCGATTTTGCAATTTTTTTCTTAAAAAAACTTTCGTATCCGAAACGCCAAGTCCGTAAAATCGTATCTCTGTATTTTTGTATGTTTTACTACCATATATACTCATCTGGAAATTGTTTCAGAGTTGTCTACTGAAGCGTTTCTTGCATGCTTCGATCGGTTTGTTTCTCGTAGGGGACGTATTTAGCGATTGCGGTACCAATTTTGTTGGTGCTCGGAATTATCTAAAAGATGTTACGCAACATATTATAAATTCTCATGAGGAAATCCATAAATATTTAGCTCATCAACAAATAGTTTGGCATTTGAATCCTCCCGCCAGTCCACACATGGGTGGTTTATGGGAGAGTGCTGTTCGCTCTGCCAAATTAATCATTACTCGTGTAATTGGCGATCGCTCACTGGTTTACGAAGAATTAGCTACCATCTTCACTAAAGTATATGCTCTAAATTCACGTCCTTTAGTAACAATGAAAAATGATCCAAATGACTACGTTTTAACTCCTATTTTATCATCGATAAACCTCTTCAGGCATTACCTGAAGAAGAAATAATAGAATCAAATGTTCTCAAGCGTTGGCAGTTATTACGGCAAATAACTCAGCATTTTTTAAGCGTTGGCAATCCGAATATCTTCATACATTACAACAGCGACCCAAATGGCTTGCTAAACTACCTAACGTTCAAGTAGGCGATTTGGTTTTGCTGAAAGATCCCGGTTTGCCACCATTTCGTTGGAAAATTGCTAGGGTAACTAAAATTTGTCCAGGTTCTGACGGTAGTGTTCGGGTGGTAGAGTTGAAAACTTCTACTGGTACGTTACTTCGACCAGTAGTCAAGATTTGTCCATTATTACCTTGTGCCTAAAGCCGATCATTATTCTTATGCTATCGAACCTTAGCTTATAGTATTATTAGTTTAGTTACATCTCATTATTATTTTTTTTTTTTATAGTTAACATTATTGGAAACCTTTGCAGTTTCATATCTTACTTTTTTTTTATTCTCTAAAGAGCTTTTCTTTGGGGGCGGTATAATTGATATAAATCTACTAATTTCTAGCCAACTTGCAATATGTTACTACCCTACATCCTACTCCTATTTTTATCCACCAAATCTGGGGGGCATCAACAAGAGTCGTTTGTTAGTCGCGTTGAGCACACGCAAATCAGCATATTCTCCGCGAATCAACGTTAACGGAACCATCAGCCGCGATCTCCGCACAATCATCTGATTAGTACATCATCCAGTGAAATTCATCGTAGTGTTGTGCGTGTTTAAAGTGAAACGGCTACGCGTATAATAAGTCCCGCACGCGGGGACTACACGAACCAGGTTGGTCCTTAGTTCATTTTTTTGCCCAACACATATTTTAACCATGGTGCTACGATTTGCAAAAAAAATCCAGCGACTATAGTTAGGTACTTAATTCTTCATTTTTAAACAGTACCTTTTAATTATTCTATCTTTTACAGAGATAGTACTTTGTATAATATTGCGGCGTCTCTGTCTTACCTTTACCAGTCATCAAATTACTTGCTTTGTAAGATGTGTTTAAGTTCAATAGTGATATATCACAGGGAAGTATGGTTGCAAGACACTAACCCAAATGCTAATGCATGAGGTGTTCCACGGACATCCTGTGATACAGTGATGTGATGTCCGTGGTACTGTTCATGTGTCCATATTACTGATAGGATACTATGAGGAAGATATATCTAAACAAAATATCGATGCTGTGGTTTAGCAGTTTAGCATTCTTCCGATGGTAAACATATTATGTTTACTTTATAGATACTACATGCACAATACGTACCACGAACAGATAATATAAAACTTCATCTACTTTAAGCGAGATAATAAAAGATATATATTTATTATTTTTTTATTAGGAATTTCTCAATTAAATCATTAAAATATTTTCGCGGGGAATAGAGGGGAAGAAGATATCCCTAGCTGAAAATTCATGGAATACAATAGTGACAGCTATTACTGGGCCTTGAAGATGAATTTGCAGAAGAAAATACCTATCTTATAAATATAACATAAAACAGGTAAGCCTACTTACTTGTACATTAACAAATTAAAACGGGCTATGGTGATTCGAAATTTAAATTACAAACACGAGGAGACAGGCGATGTTGGCGTGGTAGCGTCGAGTCGTGTTGGGTGGCAGTGGCGGTTAAAAGTATTCAGTAGCGGGTCGCAGATACGTATTGTGCGATAGCGTGCGTCAGTGGGAGTGAGTTATGGAACGCGGGCCGTGTTAATTGTCGCTGACGACGCGGCAATGCGACAGGCGAACTAGCGACCCGTTTGCGGATTAGGGTTGCTACAACTTAGGGGATTGTTCTAGAATTTTCTCATTTGTCTTGCATCCGAAGCACAGCTTTTCAAAAAAAGATTATTGCACATAACGTAGACAGCGACCGTTATTATTGTTATTGTTAGTAGACCCTATTACCGACCAGTAATAGGGTCTACTAACAATTTATTACAATTTTTTTATAAATTTGAAAATTATTCTGAAACATATTATACATGTAACACTTAGAACAATTTAGTTTGCGAATGCTCAACTCTGTTTGGACGACCTCTTTATTCTAAAACAAGTTTATCCAAACGGTTTACGTTGAGTCTTCTGATTCTATCGGCTATACCGACCACTCCAATACTCTCAACGATTGCTACATTTCAAACGGATTCCTTAAAGTAACTCAAAAACCCTTTTGGATAGCTTTCTGACTTACTTTAAATTTACAGATTACTAAATTCAATAAGCCGTTGTTAGTGACCACGCCCACTACACACCATAATATATGTTATTATTTTAATCAAATATAAAATAATTTATTTCAATGTTATTGATATATATATATCGTAGTACACACACGAAAATAAATTCAGATTGGGTAGTCAGATGGAATTCAATGTACGTAAATAAAATAAAGTTATAAATTTAATAATATTATGTTCATTGAATATTAAACTCCTTTCAAGTGTGTGCTTCATTTATTTTTATGATTCTCAGTTCCTTCACATGATAGGACTGTATTGAATACACATCAAGTACCTCAAAAAATGAACACACCAGAAGTACAAACCTTATCTATTTTATTGAAAATTTTAATTCAATAAACACCATGATTGCTCCTTTATATAAAAATGGAAGGATGTGAATAAATTCATATAAGAGACGTTAATATTCAATAGAACCTACATGCGAATTGCAAGCATTCATTATTAATGGATGAAATACGTACCTACATTAATTATGTAATTGCTATGGTCGTTTAGCGGTTGAAAAGGTTACAGAAAGCTGAAAAGGACACTTGTCCAGAGGCTTATTTTGCCATTCTTTTTTTGTAACTGGAATGGCGAATACGTTTACCCATCGACCATAAGGTGATGGTAATATGAATCTGTCACCTATATAGCAAAAGTAATCTGACATTAAGGGTGACCTGGAAACGAGTCACAACGTGAGTTTCAAAGCGTTCATGGCCCGGGTCCCTACCAACATGCTGACCGAAGAGAGTTGTGTACCGCCTCTACCGAGGCATATTGCCATAGTGATCGTGGTAACCACATAGTATATATAATAAGGGCAAATATTGTTATATAATAATATAAAGTTGCCTGAACTAAATAAATAAATTTATTTTAAAAGGACATCACAGAAATTTATATATAGTGATATAAATACTGATTTAATTTGTATACATAATAATATAATAATCTGTCCATACAAAAATTAAGAGTCTAATAAAATAGTACTAACTCAGCCATTAAAAGAGTCCGTATACAGTTCAAAGTGGACCTTGACCCTGACTTTGCTTTCGATCAAGGCGACGATAACCTGGTTGGATTAACAACATACCAAATGTGATTCTTTTATAAAACTATTTGTATGTAAAACTCTTTATACAAATAGGTTGTATGTAACTCTATATATAATAGGTAAGGAACTTAGGATAGTCTAAGAGATATAAATGATAATTGTTTGTATCCTGAAATACAGCACTGTTACAAAAATATATGCAGTAGATGAAAATAAACGTCTCCTCTCATATGATTAAAATAAAATACCTTACATTTTAAACATTTGGCTTTAATGTTTTATAGGAATCTCCTATAATTATAGATATTGAGATTTAGATATTGATATTAACAATAATAAATAATATACATTTTTTTTATTTGGCACTACAATTTGATAGAAATTGACTACTTGAAGTACTAACACTTAATTTATTTATGTAAATGAAATAAAAAACAGGTTGACGTTTCATTTGTCAGTAAGCATAACATACACGCATATAGATACACGAACAGCAGTACCGACATCACATCGTCATGTGACAACCGTGATACCACTCATGCGTGTCATTCCACAGGATTAAGATATCTCTTATACTGTATATTCAATGACTAATTTACATTCTATAACTAAACACAGTTTACAGAGCAAGCTGTTTGATGGTTGAATTAAAAATTTAATTCAATATAAGTAAAGTGAGATGTGACAGGTTTAATTTGTTTGGCGTTGTTTTAATAATTTAATAAAAAGAAGTTAAGTTTGCAGATGCCTTGCAGGTTTAATTTATATATCTTATATATAAGCACTTATAACTTATACTCAACAATATCTTTAACAATATAGGTAGCCATGTTATCAAAAAACATTTATCAAATCAAGTTTGTTCAATATCAACATGAAAAACCAACATTTTCGGGAGCATTTTCTACATAATGCGTCCAAGTGACGGCGTAGTGGGTTAGTACCTAACTAGTTGAATTCCAGCGTACGAACCATGCTGGGTGCAAAATACGTTGTACCCGAGACACAGCTGAGGCAAACCATGAAATTAATGTAGTGGAAGTAACAGAATGTAATGTGGAGTGCTAAAAGGAAAGTTCACATGTACCAGTTTTTATTTAGTCGAATAATGTTTTACTTTGACGAACAACCGACGGTTGAAAATGGTATCCTACAACAACTTGATATTTAAAGATTGAAGATAAAGTTCAGTTTAGAAAAGGAAGCTAAATGTTATAAAGGTAGTGAAATGTTTATTTATAAAAATAATAGGCATCAACTTGGAGTTGTACTGGTTATTTATATGTTATAGAAAAAATATACGATACTTCTAAGCTGTGTAAAGTATCAAGATATTTGACAAACAATATTGTTTTCGTCACTGTTCTTTTCTAAAGTTTCCGTGTTACTCATAATTTTAATTATATATGTATGTAACTAGGTATATATTTTTAACAAGTTTTACATCATGATTTCATTAGTTTTCCCCAAGGAACTAGGCGGAAAACGAAAAATAAATGTTAAACTGTTCAAACTAAATTAAACATATAACCAAGTAGTTTGTGTGGAGGTTTAAAATGATATTTACAAATTGTCACATTCAGTCACGTACATTCAGTTTCATGTATACTATTATTTTCTAACGCTGCAGCGCTGTACGATATAATAAATGTAGACAAATGTTATTTATTTCTTGTTCTTTGAATAGCCAGATAGGGTCCCTTAAATTCTCAGTGTCCACGTTACGTCGCATTGTAGAACGAAAACAGATCGTTTTAATTAATGCTGAAGTAGTGCAACATCCCACGCTAGTGTCGCACGGTGGCTTATATGATACAAGTATCTTTTACATCACATAAGTTCATTCGCTATGAATATTGCTAAGAGCATCAGATTTTCTTTCCGAATTGCTTACACGAATATGAATTTTCTTATCACATTTTAAGATGTTTGGCTTACTTATACGACATAACGTCTTTTAAAGAATATCTTGGAAGATAGAAGAAGGGAGTAGAGGAAAGTACAGATTAGCATTAACTGCGGTTGAGTAAGAATCATAAATATCTTTATAAACTTTCACATTACTTAACTTAGACTAGACTGCATACACATATTTCTGTAATTATAACGGATATGTACCTATAATATTAAAAAAAAGGATGCAGTATTATATGAGTACATAATGAATCAATAATTATAATCAATTGCTATTAATTTAGTTTATGTGTATTAAATAATAATAATGCAGTTAAATTCACACAGTGCCATCTAGTCTCAAGATAAGCAAAGCTTGTGTTATGAGTGCTAGACAACTGATACAAAAACATAAATACATTTTTTTATATACGTAGAAAACACCCAAACCAATATGAACAAACAATTTTACTCATAAATACAATACGTATATACTGTCCGAAGAATCGAATCTGTGACCATCGGAAGTGAGGCGGTATATAAAACCGCTAGATCACCGAGTCATTGTCACTTATATATGTTACTTCAAAGTTAAATATGTCCTGTGTAATGTCGTCTAAAGATATTTACGTAATAACTAAAAATAAAACAAAGTAAAAAGTCACAATAAATTATTCATAAAGTTTATAGAGTTACTTTGTGTGGCGTGGAACGCGAACGTCGCGTATGAAGGGAGCCGTAATAAACACTCATTTGTACACAATAGATGATATTCGTTAAATGACGAGTCTTAAATACAGATTTTGTCGTAACACGAAATGCCTTTTACATGCAAACAGATTACTGTTTAATTGAATAAACTTGTTTATACTCTCAATTAAAACGTAAATCAAATAAGATTCTTGCCAAAATATTATGTTACTAGATGTTATCCGTAATTTTGTTCGTATTATTTATCTTACTTGAAATTACGAATTCTTCATATAAATTTTTACCCTTTTCAGTTTTTATTTTTGTGTTCACGAAGGTTTAATATATTTCTATAACACAATTAAACGATTCATATGCATAAATAACGACAGAATACCATCACGACTATTATCCCAGATGGGGTAGTCAAAGCCATTATCAACTATCGATGTTGCGATGAAACTAACATTTGACGTGTCCATTATCCATTCATTTCGCTAGCTATATTTGAATTCAACATAGTATAGGGCGAGCTTACAGTTGTCTCTCGGAATATAATATTTGGATTGATATCAGTTCATATTGATCAAAAATAAATTGCAGTTGCTTTATTTAAAAACCCTGTACAAAAGCACTGTACATTCGACTTTTCTATAAATTATTACATACATACATTGCAGTAAAAACCAATGTAATAAACAGTAAACAAATATAAATTATATTGACATGACGTAGTCTAGTATTTTGAGACAGTTCTACTAAATAAAACATTAAGACAGAAGATAGAGGGGTGTTTAAAAATTTATTTGTATCAAGATAATTTCAGAGTCTGTTTCTATTCTTTCCAACCTTTACTTTCTGAGTACTTTATTATAATTATACCATATACTATAATTAGTCAGTATTCTTTTAATAAAATAATACTTCCATCACTTTAATTATGAAAATATTAATTGGCTTAGAATGACTGTTATATATTTAGTAATAAAGAAAATATGTGCAATATATGTGGTAAAAATGCTATTAATTATACTACTATTGACGAGAATTTGACGATTAAGGCTGTCAGGCTGTATTCGTAATGCAGTAGTGTGAGAGAGAGTTAGTTGAAATATATGGACGTGAAAATGAGTAAATGCATTCATTAGTTCAAATGAAAGAATGATGAATAGGTTGCAAAGTCCTTTAAGTTGCAATGCAAAATTAAAGGACTGCAGGTACTGGTGAGTACAGGTCAGAGGACAGAGTTCTACAGAGTACTGTTATTATGAGATCGATTATCTACATGCTACCAAAAGTAGAGATCAATCAGAAACTTATGCAACTAAACGAAGAAATAGTTGGCTTAAAATCTTTGATATTTGTAATTATATATATAGAACATATAAAATTAAAAATATCAAAGATTGGATACGTAATCGGTGGTATTTTTGTGTATGATAATGCAATGTTACTGACTGAATTATCATGTCAGTTAGCGCATCGTGACGTATCCACCAGGGGTTGAAATCGCGTGGAGGTCAACCTTACTAGTCTCCTTTACTAATACCCCCCCCCCCCTCCCCCTCAGTTACTAGTGTTTACGGTATAGTAACTAACAGGTGAATTATAAACTGTCAGTCCTTTTAAAACAAACATTTGTAAGTGCTGTTGGTCCTTAAGTTTGAATGAGTTGAACATTTCGGTAAAACAAGCAGTACAATCAAAACAATGAGATCGAAACTGGACGTGAAAATTTATGAATATTTAATCTAGTGTAAGTAGTCTTGATACCAAAACAAGGGCGTAGGTATTATTCGTATATTTGTTTAATGTTTATTAATGGAAATTGTTGACATACATTGCAAATTGAATTTAAAATAGAGCAAGCTTCTTCGGAATCCTCATTAACAATCAAAACAACATAAAATAAGGAATATATGAAATATAAAAAAATATGGATTGGATTAATTGAACCAGATGGAGATTTAACAAAGTGATATTCTTGGGCTTTACATAATTCAGCCGCTCTGTATTACGCAACTGAGACATATATGATATTAGACCTCAGATCAGGTCAGGTTCTCATGGGTCACATTACATTTTGTGACGTTCTTAGCATTATTCATGTAGAATACATAGCCAATAGTTACCGATGTTCACAAGGTGGACTATAATACTGTATATTACTCGTATTATGTCATTTGGGGGAAGTTTCTGACAATGTCAACTTTATAAATACCCCAATATTTCATACTTTAGTCTTATACAATTGCGCGTCATATTATTTTACGACTGGTACACAAGTTCATAAAAATGAGTTTAAGGAAGTTTAATATAAACTTTATTAGCAGTTAGTAATGGCACAAGCGCATACAGCAAGTCACGTTCAAAGTTTAAGCCACAAATAGGTATCCCACTGTTCACCGTGTTGTTTTGGAAACATTAACTAACTTGAGTGTACGCCAAAAATGGAAACATTTTAACATTTGCCTGTGTTGCGCCGCGCCGCCATGCCATTGTCACTTCTATGGCTATTATACTCTCAAAAAAGTCGCACTATTACACACTAGCGGAAACCACTCAACGATACAGGATACAAACAAAATGAACGTAACAAAATATTTGGATCAAAACGAGAATAGTTTGTAAAATATGCTGCCTTCATCGGTCAGCAACCAACATGAGCAAATAAAAATGTTTTATTGCTTTAAATTCCCATTTGCTGGTCGCATCGCGGGCAAATCGCAGTCGCTTAACTAACACAGTTATATGTATAGAAATTCGGCCCTGTAACATTGGTTCGATGGCTATCTTGTTTGCTTTTATCCTTATAGAAAATTTCGTGCATCCCAGTGAATGCATCGGCGAGCCTTCCAATATCATATGGATTATCCGATGTATAACGTTGTAAAATAAGTGGTACGGCTTTTGAAAATGGTTTTAGTGGTCAGCTCGTAAGGTTGTTATTTGACTGGCACGCAGAGGAATTTGTATTTTGCCTAAATATCGCTAACGGATTGGCGTGACTATACGCGCCAAGATAAGAGTTGCATAGTGATACATTGAATGGATTACAGTACAGGTCTGCTTTGTATTCCAAAATAGTACGGGAATAATGGTGGTATTATTATATTTTCGTATTACATTAGTATCCATTGATATTTTAAATATAAAATAGAAAAGTATAATACATATCTATACTTTATGATTCGTATTTGCAAATTGGTTGTTAATAGAAAATATAAATAGATGTTTATGTTGGACCCTTATTGTACGGTATAAGAACATAATATTATTCATATTAACCATCGCTCCATAGTATGAGATGATGAAATGACAAAATAAATATAATTAATATATGTGTGTGAACTTTAGTGAACTTGTAGTACTTTGGTGGTAAAATAAACATTATTACAATAAAAAATATGATTATTATAATCACATATTTTGTTCAAACTGTAAGCTCAAGAAATATAGCATATAGACTACGACCAAGCAGATTGACCCTATAATCTTCCTTAGGACTATGGTATAATGCTCCTATACTATCTATTGCATGTAATTTCATTGACATAATTTATCCTTCAAATCTGTCTGCTAGCTGAAATAGACAGGTCAGTAGGCTTTGTAGATTTCCTACCTTATTAAAATTATTGATTGAAAATCAAGGAGATAAATAAGAAGGAGCGAACATTCATACTAAATATATTAGTAACAAAATGTATTATATATATACATAAATGCGATATATAAACATATGTTTATATATATATCGTTTTGTAACTTTTTTACAACAAAACCGCGGAATGTATTTTAATTAAATTTGACCTCATAGTAGAAAAAAGCTGTTGCTTTTCTATAAAGCAATATTTGAACATTCAATGCGTATTTTCATGGAGGATTATATATTCTAAATATTTTATATTCTAATTAACCTAATTCTATTAAACATGTAGACTGTCATTTGTAAATATTTATGATATAACCTGACGAATATTCGCCTAAAAGTCAATAGCAGTCAATATTGACAGTAGGGGACAGCTATCTGGTCTATATTCTAGTATTTGTCATTCATATTGGATCTCTATATACATGACAGCGGGTTTGTTAGGCTGGGTATCCATTGTAAACACTATTGGCCATCAATTAAATATTAAATTAATACTCGACTTTGTTAATATATTTAACTCAATATGTAGATATCTTATTCACTGAAGCTATTAAAAATCTTTTGCAATCCGATTCCTATGTGATAATTTATATTTCTCTTATATACTGTACTCCACTGTACTGGGTATGATGATGAAAATTTAATATAAAAATAATTATAACATTATAACGAACAACATTTTAAAATAAACTTAATAAATTATTGCAGTTCAGAGTTTCTGAACTAATTTAAAACAAAAGTGTAGAATATTATTAAAGTAAAAATAGTAAATTTACATTTGCTAGTATTTGGCAATTATATACTATTGAGATTTATATATTGATAATAAAAAATTACCTTCCTTTACGAGCTGATAAATTAGATTGCGATAAACTTAAACCCCATGTAGTATTTTTAATAGAATTAATAACTATGAAATTTTACATATTTTTACTTCTTCCATATGTCAGTAAATAAAAAAATACATACAAAATAAATACCACAGATAGTATACTATACTATATATAATACAAATATGGTTATATCTATTATATATATATATATAAATGCTTAAAACATTTTAAATTTGTAACAAAGGCATATGTTACAAATTTAAAATGTTTTAAGCATTTATATATATTAAGAAATATAACCACATTTTTGTATTTGAACCTGTTACAAGAAGTGCTTCAATCAAAATACTTGTCTCCTACAGTTGAAAAGGCAAAGGCGATGTTACACTAAATATCATGAGTTACACTGTCATATTTAATAAGAAATTTGTAGCGTAAACTTGTAATATTCCGCCAGTGTGTACCCAGCGCTACATGTGCAGTCTGGCAGGCGTTTTAGCCACACTGCCCTGACAGGACTGTAATGGATTGTTTACCTCCGCGCGGACGTCCGCCACCGCCGTCGATCACTGACACCGACCTAATTACATGTAAATAAATACAGGCCTAGCCGGCTGATTTACCTCAGTCAACCCTCTCGGTACGTTGAGCATCGATGCGTGCCTCTTTAGAGCCAATGATTTTTGAAGTGTTAGATTTGGTGATGAACCAAAGTTCAATGGGTTTCGCTGTGAACACGACCTATGGAATAATGATCGGTTCGTGGAAATTCTTATCCGAGGCGTAATATGTTTATTCGATTTATTTTAAAGAGATGGCCTCTCATTGTCTAAAGTTTGAATGGCACAAAAGGGACCTTTATAACAGCGACGATGCTCCAACATTGCTTTCGTTATTCCGAATGAATATTTTTTTATTATAATGCAAGTATGATTGTTAAAGATAATATTTTGTATTCATATTATTATATAAATAGAGCACTATTTTATATAACATTTACACTTTATAGTACTGTAAGTATTTACATGCACATACATATTTATATATTCAACAGTATAATTAACGGACATATTAGTAATATGCCTTGTTCTTTAGTAATTTCATTTCTTTTACAGTATAATTACAAAACTCAGTACGTATTAATAAAACAACATATTTAAATAAGCAGTAGTAGTAAGTAAAAATGTCTAAATTTACTCTTTTTAATTTTAATTTTAGTGGCTCTTTCAGAAACAATACCCATTATTGTGCGATCATAATTAGGAAATACACATAATTGCGCAATTTAAATTGTCGTTGTACTACGGTTAGTCATTGTCCCCAAATAAGGATGCTGCGACAGGGGTGGGTGGACATATGCATCGGAAATGGCGATGATATAGGAGCTTATGCCCATGGGTGTGCTAAACCGGCTGGTTCAGTTGCAAAATGGCACGCTGAGTTGTGAGCTTGCACGGGAATACACCTGTGCACCGCAAACTCGAATATCACTTCTATAACACTATGAAATATATCTTACTAATATATAAGAGTACCTATTATAAGAACATCGAGAGCATTGAGAGAGTCGTAAGTGATTGGTTTATGAAATCTAATTTAGACACAAAAACTCTTAAGTTCTATTGTACAAATCACATCAACAAACTTCATCGATCTATATTTTTTACTGACTATGGTGATGGAAACCCGGTAATAAACTAAATTACACTCTGTTTTGTGATGTATACTCGTATGTAGGATACAAATCTTTGTATCTTTTTTTATACTTAATGGGATAAATGGGATCGAATATCTTTAGAATGTACATTCCAGAAGAGAAAGACTTATAAAATACTTAAATAATCTATTGCAGTTGTATGTTTATCTATTAGATACAATTCAGGATCGTAAAGGCAGTTTTCATAGAGAACATAGAACAAGGAATAGCCGCGCGCCACATTGCCCCGACACAAAATATTGTTGAGCTAAAGTAAACGTGCCGCTCTAACTTCCAATACAATATAAATTGCACTTTGAAAATGCTATGTACTTCAAATGCTACACACACGATTTAGAACTGTAATACCATACGAGAGAGTGTATTTTGGATTTATGCACACTAGCATCGCGTAGTGGCATAATACCGGTAATGTGGTGTCGCCTTTCTGTGGCAAGATAAGGGTACGCGACATTGACTATTCAAAGGGTTGCGGTCTTCAAAATTTGCGCTCAATAAGTACAAAATACCTGCGCTGAACGTTTCAGTTCACGCAATTTGCGTTTCGTGGACGGTTATTTTCACTAAATGAAACATCAGCTCATTATATTTTGATCGTTCATCATTTATTTACGAACAAAATGAGGCTAAAAGCTCGTTAGTGTGCTTCGAACTGCGATTTCATATCAAATTCGTTATACCGCTGAAATTAATTATTTTACCTATTATGAAATAAAGAAAATAGTTTAGTACAAAAATGTTGTATAAAATACTATTAAAATATAAACCTCTTTTAATTCTATCTGAATAGAATTAAATTGTTTGAATGCAACTAAAATAGATATCTAACATAGGTTATGTGGAAAATTACGCAGCCTATAACGTATTGTTTTAAACAACTCTACTACTTATATACCACCAAGAATGCCAACATTACTTTCATTTACATATCTGTTAAAAGTTTAATTTAAAAATTTAAATTTGCGTTGCGATACAAGTCCAGAAACGAATGCGTGGCACTCAATCTAGTTTATATATAACAGATTTATGTTTACCGAGAGTACGAATGTACGAAAGTAATTAAAATTACATGCGGGGGGTTCTGTAAAAGTGGTATATTTATTCGCAATTTGTTAGATATCTTTCGGTTGGTACCCTAATGAGGCAATAACAATAAATAAAGACCCAAAAGTTTTCTCAGTACGTACTCCACCCTCGGGTCTCACGGACCCTTGCAAGAAACCATCACAAACTCATATGTAACCGAGCAAGGCTATAATTATTTAGCAGGTAACTTCCATTTGTTATGTGATACCGACGCAATTCGGCCAATCTACCGCGGTTTCCTTTGGGATTGTTTAACATTTTAATAAGGCGCTAACGATGTTGAATTTCCTAAATGGAATTAAAAGATAAATTTAATACATTTCGTCATACCGACGTCTGTTATTTTCAACCGTTTCCACAAAGGAGAATTTCAATTAAGTTAGGTTATAGAATAAGAAACATGAGTAGAATTCCGGAATGGCAACCCAGAAGTGATATCACGTCTGCACAAGATAATGTCGAAGGTCTATCAGTACATACAATCACGTGGTCTATTAGTCTGTTTGTTATTTCAATTACACGAAAATAATTCAACGGTGTTGTTTTGTGTGTTACCGTTTATACGGTTTCCACTGTATGTATCTTTTCAATATTAATATAGCCAAATATGAAGGCGGTATTTTATTACAGAACAAAATTTTAAATTATAAACGTTTGTTTACATTTTCCAAATCCTCTGTCAATAAAAAAGAATTCTAGTGGAATAAAAATAAATGAATTTATTTTTCTCATGCGACCAGCTGCAGCAGAAGCGAGATACACTGTTTTTATTCAATTTAGTCTTTACGACTATGGTTATAAGACAGCCCGTGTCGGAGCGCATGGTCGAGTGGACGTTCATGTAAAATCAATGTGCTCAGTTCAGGTGTACCGGCGTCCCAAGGGCACAGTAAAGTCTCTTCCTAGCGGCAGCCGCAACGCGGTAACACGAAACCGTATGAGAAAGTACAGACGATGCCACAAGTACTCAGTTCTATTTTCAAAATATTATTCAAAATGTGAAATTGTAATATGTATAAGTTGATATACATATAGTTCGCAGTTTAAACTCGCGATATCATGGAGTTCACGACGATATGATATTTGATATTTTAATATAAAATTTACATATTCTGGATTAAAAGGTTGAAAATTTTTTTAATAAATTTGACATGCAGATACATTAGAATGTGTTTTGTTTTCTCAAAAAAAAAAACAGATGTAGTGACGGGTAACTTATAGTATATATATAAGAAAACTCTATTTCAATTCAAGATTTTATCGTGATACTTGTGATAATATTTATTGTAATATATTTCTCCGGGACGAGCGCAAAAGTGTCATTTAGAGTAAAACCCAGGGTTTTACGGTTTATATAGGCGATGGTTACCATTTACCAAAACATAGACTGTCAGATTAAGTGCCATAGCTGTTACTTTAAAAACATAATATTAGGAAATCGCAGCGAATAATGCTTCATTTTAATAATATTGGTTAGTATTTAGGAGATACTCTTCATAACACTTCTGTGGGCGACAGTACATATACATATATAAGTTTTACTCCTAGGATTGTAATTGGAGGGGACTCCGAGATGTAATTCTGTAAGGAAATGACATAAATTAATTCTTAAAGAACTACTGTTGGGGTCTTTTGCCATTTATATTCATACTTTATTATTAGCTTTCTTTTTATGAAACTGCATTTTATAAAATATTCCTGTGATTATTATAGAAGTCTCATGTTTACTTAATCAAAATTGTTATGTATGTACCCTTAATTCATATAATAATTAAAAAAGCATGCATATATACGATTATATAGCATTGTTTTTTAAATTTACACAGATATTGCCTTTAATTTCATCATTTTTTTTATAATATTGATAAGTTGCTAAAAACTATAACAACAAAATATACTGTTAAATGTTGTGGTACTTTTAAGATAGCCTCTTAACATTAAAATAATGAATCCATGCTACGATATAATATTATACATATGATAGTGATTGCTACTTTTTTACATCTAAATTACATAACTATTTCTGGCGAACTTTTTTTAACTAGGTAATTTACCGAAGCAATATTAAGTAACTATCGTAGACAAAATTATGAGCTTCAGCTGCCTTGGGATAAGGGAAAAAAACGCTAATGGAACAAACACCTATTACTTAATAAAATTAGATAATAATAATATTAAATTAAATTGCTTTAGCTTTTCTGAAAAAGATTTATTCGCTTCTACGAACATATTGCGAATTTATTATTTTCAAAACGAGGTCGTTGCATAATGCAGAATATTGTCTTTTATATCGACATTACACAAGCATCCACTAATGTTATTATGACC
Organism: Achroia grisella; assembly: GCF_030625045.1. Classification (NCBI taxonomy): domain Eukaryota; kingdom Metazoa; phylum Arthropoda; class Insecta; order Lepidoptera; family Pyralidae; genus Achroia; species Achroia grisella. The sequence continues at coordinate 837,697 of NW_026713045.1, read as the reverse complement.
GAGCTCGCAACATCCATCGTGTATGATAGGCAATAAAGAAATTTACTTGTTGTTGCGGTTTCAACGAGCACAAGATATTTCATTACGAAACCATTGACAACCAATAAAAGTTAGTGCTTTGCTATTATGTACAAAAAACACTGGGTTTCCATTTTGTACATGTTTTATGAGATATAAAGGTAAATAAGCTCCAGTTACTACTTTCCATCAGGTGGACAGTATATATCTAAGCAGAACCACGGGCATTAGATTACGCAACCACTCCAAAGAATTCCTTACTCCGTGTACTATAATTTGATTGCTATATCTTTCAAAATTTAAACTAAAACTGCTTACATGGCAAGCACCTTGCCGGTATAAATAAGTAAGATAGAGATACCTCATGCAATTTTTTTTGTCGTCTGTTTAATGTTGGAAATAAATTATTTATATACCTCTATATCTATTAAATTACTTGGTACAAATTTTTCTTTTGTAAAATTGTAGATATCAGTTACAAGCCGCAACATCCTTGAACATAATCTTCATTTATTACAATAGTATGTATAAAGGAATAAAAAAAAATTTTATTAAGTAAAATCTAGTGCGCTGTTCGCGTTTAAAATAAAATGTGGTAATACATATTTTATTTCCTCGGACCGTTCGAAAATCGATTGCGTGTAAAATTGTGAAAGGTTAAATTGGGGGTAGAGTCAGTCAAGCGGAAAATTTTAGTAGCAAAGTTGCGCGGAGTTGATTTGGTCTAGCTAAAGTAATAATAGGATTGTCTAAATTTAGATTACTTACCTAGTTCATTAAAATTAAATCTTATCTCATCATATTATATCAGCTATTCTATTCTAGATACATATACACCATCACTGTCAAATAATAATAATATGCATGTTGAAAATGTACACATCATTATTATTCGACGACCTTGGTGGTTTAGCTGTTTAGCACACCGCCTTACTTTCGATGATCCCTAGTTTGATTTTCATACGTCGTGTCACATAAACTTTTGTATGTATTGGTAGGGTGTTGTCTAAATATTATACATGTGTTAAAATGTGATCCTACAGATGCACCTATGGTGTGAATTGTCTTGAATTATTATTATTATTCAGAACTAAGTATTTTATGCATATTACAATAATTAACATCTACCTTCGTTTATATAATTTTGCATTCATTCTAGTTTCGTAGCTACCGTAGACTTATTTCATATTACATTTTAAAAATAACATTCCACAGTTTGTTGGTGAAAGTGGTCGCAAATTGACTATGTTTTCACAGAGTTTTGTGCTTGGCCAAGTACAAAGGACTAGTATATATATAGAGAGAGATAGAGGCGGCAATGATATAGTGTCGGGCTGGCGGAGCTCCCCTAGGAACGATAAACCCTTCCGAGCGCTTCCCGACTACTCTTCTTTATGGGAAGGCCGGAATGGCCAGCCCAGGTGAACAGGTAGATTGCGAAAGTATTTTTAGAACATCTTGTCGGTCGTCGGGTGTTTTTCCTTTGTTATCAAATGTTAGATATTGGAAGTGAATTTTGGGAGGTGCTCTCAATGTGTCCGTTTCCGTACCTCCGTTATCTTTTGAGGATAACACCTCTTTAGGGTTTTAAAATCCTGATATTTTATGGTGCTATACATTTTTTTATACTACTAAGTAGATGTGTAAGCAATTTACGTGATGCTTACGAAATAAGAGGTACATAAACAATAACAAAATTCTATTTGTATTTATTTTATTTATGAATAATTATAACAGACGAAATAAAAATAATATATTATAAGTCGCCGCGTTTATTTATACTCACCTATACTAACCGATGGGGCACTCGTAAAGACAAAAAAATACAAAAAGAATTAATCACAACGATTTCCACAGCTAGCTGCATGGAGGTCAATCTGACATAATACCTACATCGCCAGCAATAATTAATGGTTTAATTACTAAAAATGATCTATCTTAGTAAGTCGCCTTCGTTGATCCACACATCACTAACGTTAAAAGAATTATGAAACCAAGATTACAGAGATTACAGATAGAATCAGAATAATTTAGAATTGTTACTCTTTGTGAGAATTTGGATTAACATTTAATATTCTGTGTTTATCGTGTAATTTAATTGTAAATCACTAAGAATTATAATTTGCATACCTCCTGAAAATGAGGCGAACAATTCTGTTCCTAACACTGTAAATGTTGAAACAAATAAACTATCTATTTTGGAAAACATATCCTGTAGAAATACAGTTAATTAAAATATAACATGAAAAAATACGTGCAGGACATTCTTAACAAGAATTGTGTACACATAAAGTAGTTTTAATTAACACAAGTCCACATAATGACGAATGGACATACTAACATATTTGTGTTACTTTGTCATTATGCAAACTATTCACATTGAACAAAGCTGTGCCGGCAACATAGAAAAAGGCAGGCATCCATTTGTTTTCCGTTTGAAAGCAAGTCATTTATCGCATGTTGTAGGGTACATTCGTCGTTTGATATCTTCCTAGCTTTATTTGCAAATCGCGTGCGGACCGTACACGTTTACACCCGTAATACTTACTTGTTGAAACCTTTGTACAATTTCGTGTCTAATATAATGTTGGTTTTATAATATTTTTCGTAGAAATAGCCGCTTTGTAATTTCCTCTGTATGTATAATAGTTTAAATTTCTTTGTGGGTAAGCATTCAACCCCGATATAAGCTTATATGCGTACATAATGCAGTCTTATACCGGGCAAACATTGTCAGAAAATCTGTATCAGAAACATTCTGAGGCTCGCCGGAAAGAACTTACTGCATGCATTTTGTAAAATTCCATACCACACTGTCAGATGGTGTATGGAGTCTAGTATGTTAAATGAATGATGCACAAAATTAATTGTTTAATGGATCTCGTGTTGTACTATTCCAGAATTGTACAAATTTTCATCAATAATATTACAGTACAAGCAAAGCAACTTATACTATTATTATTATTATCGAGTGGAGCGAAAATTTATTCTGTATTTTAGTATTCTAAACTAGTGGTGCCTGTGACTTCGTGTGCGTATACATTCGAAGACACCATCTATTGTTTTATTAATAAAGTAATTAATACATTATTTATTTCATTTCCTATGGGATATTTCCCTCTATAACCTATATATTACCATACATATTTAATAATATATTCCGAGAGAAGGCCACTCCAATTCATACCTGTTTTTACGTTAAACCTTAGAACACAAACAGATAGTTTTTGGCGCGTTGTGGTTATATGATTTAATTATATATAGTATTATATCCTATATAGTTCATGTGACTCTAAAATATTAGTACTTTTTATATGCACTTACTTAATGACTCACAAATTTTAGTATTGCTCTACAAATGTGGATCCACTGAGTTAGTTTGTAACTTGCGATTAAAGAAGTGAACAAATTTATTGCAATATAACCTTATATTATTATGAATTCAGGTAAATCGTTTTTCAAAACCCTTATTAAAATGTATTTCTAAGCTCTTCGTATGAAGATGTGCAGATCAATAGGATACTACAAAATATGCATAATATGATATGACTGATAAAAAATACACAGTAATTGTAAAAAAAAGATAAATGACCTCTTTATTGAACAACTAACACTTGCCAATTGCTATTAAACATTCTTCGTGAGGAAGCTACACCAACTTTACTGTTGCACGGGTTACGTAAAAATATTTCAAATTACATTAGGAACCTAAATCGAAAACTTTTCTTGACTTATTGTACTCATTGGACCTTGCTCCTACTTTCTTTGAAACTTGCAAAACTTGGAGATCGATTTCCATTCTCTGAATATCTAGAATATCAACAATATATTTTTAATTAAAAAAGACTAACTTACGTTTAAAATAATATGAACCCCTCAATAAATAAAAAAAAAACATGTATTATTTTCTTGTTACATTTGAAGATTTTGAGATGTAAATACAATTTTATATACTGAGAATTTAGAGAAATTATAATAATCACAGGAAGAATTCATTTTAATAAAGCAAATGTTTTACTGTAACTCAGCCTGTTAAGTTTGATTGTTTATGTACATAAGTTAAAATGAGTTCGATTATTTGATATTTTATACCTCGATTATGAAGATACACTGCGATTTCAGCAAAATATTTATTTGTAATTGCACATGCATATACATAAATTTACATATGATAAATTAACAATACACATGGACTCTGTTTAAAGAGTATGGCAATTTCGTAGATGACTCATTCCCATAATAAAATTTAAAATTTAGATCTGTCGTAGTGTCCACTTAGCTCCTATAGTACGTCTGTTAAAAATTATTCTACTGTATAGTAAGCTTTTTCGGTCAGTAGTTCTTTAAGCATTTTTTTAAATAAATTAATTTTATCTTCTTGTTTTATGGTTTCCGGGATTTTATTATATATTACAATGGATCGGTAATACGGACTGGTCCTAAACATTTCTATTTTAGGTTCTGGTAGGGCCAGTTGGCTATTTAATCTATTATTACATTTAAAATTAAAATATGATAAATACTCATGAACAAATACAGCTATCTCCAATATATAAATAGACGGTAAAGTTAATATTTTTAATTTTTGAAAGTGTGGTTTGCAACTGTCAAATCGCTTTATTTTTGCTATCACGCGCATGCACTTTTTTGTGTTATGAATAGGTCCGGGGCGTTTCTTAATGTATTTGTGTGCTTATATATGAAGAATATTTTTAGCCACTATACTAATTTCAAAAGATCTGTATTTGTAATTAAAAAATGTAAGTTAATGTAGCTATTCACAGATATAGGATTCATATATAATACATACAGTTCAATCCAGGCAAAGTCAAGACTATTTGCTAGAAAATAGCTATACCAGCAATAAGCATACTTTAAGCATACAAAATTAAAGATGGCAAATGGCATGCGACCTGTTAGCACAACATATGCACAAGAGGTCGGCGTACATTTCGCACAAAGGCACTCTACACTCCACATTCTCATTATCAATTCATTCCTCATGCGGCACACCGGTGCATCCACAAATCAGACTGACTACTTTAGGTGCTCTTGACTTTTTACTAAATCAAATTTGCTAGTGTGGTCGGCAAGTTCGTTAAGTTGCAACTATGTACTATGTTTAGCATATTCAGTGACTGTTATTTCATAATAATTCATTATAAAATTGATATGAACTTTAACTTTTTCTTTTTTATCTCTAACCAAATTAAATATTAATTTTTCATTTCAGTTTTCGATCTCCTGCAAAAAATACTGAAATAATCGACAATGCAGTGAGCATTGCCGATTATTTCAGTATTTCTATCTTCATAAATATAAACAGTGAAGTAATTTGATATACAAAAGAAATTCTATTGATTTTTCAAAGGTCAATATCAAGAATAGTTATAAATTACAAAACACCTAATAAATAGTTTTACTTATGTTTATTACATTATGTATGGTTGCTTTCGAACTTCAATCAAAAAGTTTGGTTAAATGTCGAATAATTTAGTAACTTACTGACTTTGAGTGAATCATGTAATAATACATATTGTTGAAAATACACATTACCTAGGTTTATATCAGAAAATAACCGGTTATTGGATTTACAGCTAATTTGAATTAAAATACAGAGCATTTTTCTTCGACTGGCAACACCGACGACAATTGTCATTTTCAGCTGGCCGTAATAATAAATAAATTTTAATTGTTTATCATACAAATATTATAATTTCAATATTGTTATTAGTGATCTAATAGTGTAATTAGTGTCGATTGTTGTTTGTGTACAGTTTAGTGGTGTATTACTTGCAAAAATCGACATTACAAATAGTGTACCGGCCATCTGTCAAACTGTTCGTGAACAACTAAGTTTTATTCAAAATTATTTTGCAATTGTTTGTTGGATTTATCCCAAGAAACTCATAATCATTGCAAGTTTTACATAAAATATTCATATTAAGTTAAATTAATAATAATTATAGTGAAGTTCGGTTGTTGCATACGTCGAAGGAAAAAAAATACCCACTAATTTAATTGTAAGTCTTTTTATATTTTGTATAATTATAATTTAAAGGGAAAGAGCACAATTTATCTACATTTATTTCGTTATTCAGTTAAAACGTTTATTTAGATTATCAATTTATCAAATATAACTTGTTTATAATATACCTAGGAGAATTTATTCACAATTTTAACACTTAAACTGTATAGTAAGGTTCAGCTGCTGTTCTCGTTGTAATACTTAGCTTCTTTTAGAAATAGCTCACTTCACTCTCCCTAGTAACTATTTATATTCTTAATAATGTCACTATCTACCCGTTCCACAACTGCGCGGCAGACAGAGATGAAGCTTAAAGTGGCCCTACAAGAACTTCAGGCATCCAAAGATCTCAGTGACAAGTTGATCAGGAGAGAGAAGAGAGTGAAGATGAAATTTTAAAAATTATAAATAAAAATACACAATTAAAATCTGAATTGTCAGAACTTTATAATAGCCATCAGGAAGTTATTGAGCAGCGGGATCAGCTTCAAGAACTATTAAGTAGCTTTCACCAATGTAGTGATACACATGAGCAAGCCTTGAGGCGTATCACTGAGTTGGAGCTTGAGTTAAAGCAGGCATATCTTAAAATTAATGATCTTGACACAAAATTTGAATCTCAACAAAGTAATGAGATTAGTAATTTATATGATGAGCTTATTAGTGTCGACTGTATGCCTCCTTCTACTTCAGTTCCATGCAGCCATCCAGTTGTGATTGACCTTACTAGTGACACATCACAGGGCAACTATAATAATAACATATGTATGTTGAGTCATAATAAATTAAAAAAATATTTAAAATTAAAAAAGTTTATAACTAAGACTCGGAGTATATTATATAAACGTTCCAAAAATGGTCAGTTGCTAAAAAAAACTAGTCTAAACAATTTAAAATTGCATGATTATATTAATAAGTATAATAATAAACTAGTGGAAAGCCAAAAGTTATATGACATGGATACAAGTTACCTAACTTCAAAAATAAAGAGTTTAGAATCATCGCTTCATGATTTAAATAACAAGTATACTATCTCACAAAAACAAATCCAGGAGCATATTTTAGCAATGGATGATTTGATTGATGTCAGTAAATACAATGCTGACCGTTTTGAGTCGTTAACTAAACATTGTACCTGTGATCATTCAACTTTGCCAAATAATAATTCAGTTTCAACTGTGCAGATAAATGAAGTTCAGGGGATTTGTGTCAGTGACTATAATCCTAAAAGTAGCACAATGGTGTTTTCTGACAGAATAGGCTGTAATTTTGGGTCTATATTGAAGTATCATCTTAAGGGTGATGTATTAAATTACTGTATGCCAGGGGCATCATTTGCACAAATTATTAACAAAATTAAATCTACTAAAATGAATAAAATGACCACAGTTGTGTTATTTTTTGGTAATAGTATTAAATTAAGTAGACAGGATATAATTAAAGGTATTCAATATTTGTTACAATTGAATGTATATAAGATTGTATTGTGTGCTCTTCCTTATACAAGTAGCCATTATCATAAAAAAATTAACAATAAGGTACATTACCTTAATAATTTATTACATACATTGACATGTCGTCATAGTGACGTTTTTACATTTTTTGACACTAATAGTTTTATTAGTGATTTTTATTTGACAAAAGATACAATGTATCTTTCTAAATCTTCTAAGAATAAAATAGCCACTTTAGTGGCTTATAATATTGACTTCATGAACAGTTTACATGGTAAACTTCAATATAAAAATTGTGACATAACAAATGATTCTATTAATTTTTGTTTAAATAGTGATATAAGTAATTTGACTGCAGATTTAAACTGCTAACAAAGACAAAGGGAAAGCAATTAGAATTGGTAATTGTTCATCAGAACATACAAAGTTTTCCCGGCAGTGAATTAATTATACAATTATTTTTGGAAAAATACAATATTGACATTATCTGTTTCACTGAACATTGGCTTAAAGAAAGCAATATGATGTTCAGTTTAAATAATTATAATGTTGTCAGCTGCTTCAATAGAAAGTCAGTTAACAGAGGTGGGTCTATGATAATTGCAAGAAATAATATTAAAGTAAAGGAACGTGCTGACATTGTTAGACTTTCTATTGAGTGTTGTACAGAAATCTCATGTATAGAACTAGATAATTATATACTTATATGTGTTTATAGGCCTCCTAATAGTGATTATAATGTATTTGAAGAGGTGATGGAGGATATATTAAAAAAAGTATTTAATAGCAGTAAAAAAATCATTGTGTGTGGTGATTTTAACGTTGATATTCTTTGTGATACACCCACATGTACAAAAATTATTAGTTTATTTCAGTCTTTTAATTTGAGTAATGTCTTTCAGGAACCCACTCGTGTAACCGCTACGACTGCTACTTGTCTTGACAATGTTTTTTGTAACTGTGAGTATATTGAAAAATTAATAATAAATAAACTTCCTTCGGATCACTGTGGTCAAGTTGTTAAGTTTAGTAATCAGACTAAAAAAAATATCAATAATAAAAGATCAAAAAGACAAATAAATGCTTACAATATTAATAAATACAAAAGCACGGTAAAATATAAATTAGACTTAGAGTTACAATCTGTCAGTCTTAATAATCCTGATATTCTTTACACCAAGTTAATTAGTCTTTTGTCAAAAGAATACCAGAATATTTTCAAGAAAAAAGAATATTGTGTTAAATCTAAATTTACAGAATGGGCAACAGTAGGAATACTTAAAAGTAGAAACATTTTATTTGATTTATATGATCAAAAAAAATATAGATTTGATGACAAATTTACGACTTACGTTAGAAATTACTCTAAAATTTTCAAACAAGTTTGTATTGCAGCTAAATCTAATTTTATAAATAAACAAATTAATCAGTCCTCTGACAAAATTAAGACCATCTGGGGAATTATAAACAAAGAAACTGGACGGTCTGAAAAAGCCTGCAATCAATTCTCATTAAATTATGACAATAAGTTAATAACAGCAACAAAAGATATAGTTCATATTTTTCAAGATTTTTTTGCTAATATTCCGATTGATATTACATCTTCTCTAGACTCATCTCCAATTCGAGCAAAAACATTACTGGAGGCTAATGTCAGCCCTTGCTCTTTAACATTTAAATTTTCACATGTCAGCCCTTTTCATGTCATAAAAATATTCAAACAGTTAAATTTAAAAAATACGGAAGATCTCTGGGACAATATGTCAGTTAAAGTAGTTAGTTCATTCATAGATATTGTTGCTCCTTATCTAGCTACTATTTTCAATAAATGTGTTGATAATGGCGTGTTTCCTCAATTAATGAAATTTAGCAAATTAATTCCACTCTTTAAATCTGGAGATAGATTTGAGCTAGGCAACTATAGACCAATTTCTATTTTGCCAGTTCTAAGTAAAGTATTTGAAAAGATTATGTTTAACCAAATGTTAAAATACTTCAGGGATAACGGACTGCTTCACAGTCAGCAATATGGTTTCACTGCCGGCAAGTCTACTACTGATGCAGGTGTAGCGCTTATTACACATATATTCGAATCATGGGAAAACTCACAGGATGCTCTCGGCGTTTTTTGTGACTTGTCGAAGGCGTTTGATTGCGTAGATCATGAAACACTTTTGTACAAGCTCAAATATTATGGTATTAGAGATAATGACCTAAGTCTAATGAAAACTTATCTAGAGGATAGGGTGCAAACTGTAGATATTGATGGTGTAAAGTCTAAGGGAACTAATATAAAAATGGGCGTTCCTCAAGGTTCAATATTAGGCCCACTTCTCTTTTTAATTTATATAAATGACCTTCCCTACATGGTAGAGAAAGTTGCAGATATAGTGTTATTTGCGGATGATACTTCGTTAGTGTTTAAAATTGGTCGCCAATGTAATCAATTGGACGATGTAAATTATGCTATCTCTGCTATACTAAATTGGTTCACATGTAATAATCTATTATTGAACTCCAACAAAACTAAGTGCATTAAATTCACGCTGCCTAATGTAAAACAAGTAAATACGCAGCTATTGCTTAATGATGAAATAGTAAATTTTGTTAATGATACAGTTTTTTTAGGAATAACAGTGGACTCGAAGTTACAATGGGGGCCCCATATTTCAAAATTAGCCAGTAGACTTAGTTCTGCTGCTTATGCAATTAGAAGGATAAGGCAATTAACAGACGTGGCGACGGCAAAACTTGTATATTTTAATTATTTCCATAGCATTATGTCATATGGCATACTGCTATGGGGTAAACTGCCGATATAAATACTATATTTATTTTACAAAAGAGAGCCATACGTTCTATTTATGGTATGGGTTCTAGAGAGTCATTACGTCAATGCTTTAAACAATCAAATATCCTCACCGTTGCCTCACAGTACATTTATGAAAATATTATGTATACAAGAAAAAACTTAGATAGTTTCAAGAAACTTAAAGACTGTACAAGTAGAAACTTACGCAATAAAAATAAGCTAATTTTACCTAAATGCCGTCTACACAAAGTTAGTAATTCATTTTATGGTAATTGCGTAAGATTCTATAATAAACTGCCAGAGTCTACGCTAAATCTTACAGAGAGGCAATTCAAATCTTATATTAAACAAATGTTATGTAAAAAAGCCTATTATAAGATAGATGAATTTATAGATGATAGCAATATATAGCAAGAATAAGTTTATTTGCGGACAACGTTATAATTTTAATTTTCATACTGCTTTCTTGATATATGATAGCGTAGCGGCTTTTGTATTGATTGCCGCATGCATCCTTATGTAAAGTGCGAATACTGTAACTACCATATAGTAATTTTTGTAGCTGTGACGTGGTCGTGTGGAATGAGTAGTCATGCTCACTAAAATGTCCAGACATGTGGCGGCGTGGTGGGCCGGGTCAATGGGCTCCCTAAAATATGGTCGAGCGCAGTGATGGCTGGCTCATCCGTCATACTCGTGAACGAGTGCTGCTTGTAGGGACTGGTCTGCTCTTATCACTACGACTGATTAAATCTTATTGCATGATTATATTTGACCCAAAAAATTAGTACTTGTTGGTAGTTTGTATTCACACGTTTCGACTTGTAAATGTAAACTTACAAGGATTATTTAAAAGAGCAACACACAAGTTTCTTGCTCGTTCTTCTTGTGATGAGACAGCTTTCCGAACGAGTGGTAGATAAAAAACAAATTGTTATGACTATTCAAAAGTGCTTAAATTAAGTTTATTTGAATAAATGATTTTCTATTCTATTCTATTCTATTCTAGCAAACTCCTAATTACGATGCAAATTGATCGTTCAGAACACCGCATTTATTAATGGCTCTCAACAAAATATGCCGTAATAGGCTGAAACGAAATTTGCACTGTTAAAATTGTGTCTGTTTACCGGACTCAAACAAATTATGCTATGAATATTTTGGATTTCTTAATGTGCGTCTTCTAAAATAATTAGTTAATTCATTATTATTTTGTCAAAATTATAAGTTAAAATAACTTACGGAGTATTTAAATATATATTAATGTTACCCTAACAGATTTCTACTAATAGAGGAATATTTATATCTATATAATAACAATAATAACTGAGGACAATTCACACAGCGCCATCTAGACCCAAGGTAAGCTTGTGTTATGGGTACTAGATAATTGATACAAATACAGAGATATATTTTTTCGTAAATATATATGTATTATACATAGAAACAACTCAGAAAACACTCAAACCGATACAAACAATTATACTGATAAATACAAATGTTTGTGTCGTGCGAGGAATCAAACTCGCGATCATCGGAAGTAGATATACTTCAAAGTATACCTACTAGTTGTAATTTGAAATAATAATCGCAGTAATTTATACATGTCGTATACCTTGTGAGGTAAAGATACTACAATGTCAAATGATTCTGACGAATATGTATTCATTAGTACGCAAAAACACAAATTATTTACATTTCAGGCTTATTATACTAAATTAATGGAATAAATTCAATTTAACGCATTCAAAACATACAGATAGGTGTATATTTAGATCGTATTTACGACAAGGTTATGTCACATAACTTTATCACAAATAAATGCAATTCTGCGAAACACAGCTGTGAACAGTTGTTGTGGAAAATTATAGGTTAATTTTGTACAAAACAATACCAACGCACAAACTGTTAGTAGATTTAATTTTAATTATTTGTTATTAGGTGTTACTTGCGATCGTTTACTATTTGAAATAAATATATGTTATCGCGTGATAAAATCAAATTACACATTTAAATTAGTATTAATTTATAAACGTACCTAAGTGGTTTAAAGCAATAAGTTATATGATGGTTTTAATCATTTAAATTTTTGTACCAGTTGGACACTTTACGAGTACAAGATGAAAACCCATATTTCTAAATAGTTATATTTAATATACATAACAACAAACATAATTATAATATGGGGGAACTTAGTGTGGTTGGGAATGATTTTAACTGCGAATATGTAAAAATTATATGTCCAGAGAATTAACTTCTCTTAAAATTTTAATAGATCTTAGCGTAAAGTCCTAACTACTCTTAGGTATATTCTGTACTAATAATCACAACTGATGGACCACAAAAAAAAATAAAAATTTCCTATCTTTTTAAAATGATTTCCGAAACAAAGCCAGTAATATCCATGTAATATGAATTTTAAGTAGTCAAAGTGGTCTCCAATCAGAGTATAAGTATGTAGACGTAGTCCGTAGACTCAGTCTACGGACTACGATCCGAGCCGGATGTCAAACATTTGCTCATAGTATTTCGCCCTGGGGGCCGGCTGGGAAATGACATGCACTCCTTTATTCCGTACCACTCGTATTCTAACTATGCAATAGTGAATATTTAAAGGAACACTATTCTATTGTAGTGAATTAGATATTTAAACTATTAAATATGTCACTATTTTGCGGATTTGTATACGGAGCTATGCTCATATTCACATAATATTTAAAAAAAGTATTCCTCTATTTAATGATGTCTTTAACAAATCTAAATCGGTATTAATAGCTATTTTCCTAATAACATAAGTTTAATCCTATATTGATATATGCAAGTCTCATATATTAGTTCAAGATAATCTTCAGTTTGAATAGGAATACAACCTGTTACTTGTATACAATTGACATAGTTAATAAGTATTTAATATTTTCCAGTTTAATATTGTCCAGTTACATAAACATGAACTGCGATAAGTTACGTAATAACCTTCGAAAACTTTCGAATGAATTATCGTTTATCTGAAACTCTTTGATATTTTATTTAGGTCACACTGAATCATTATTTGACATTATCATAAATTTATTTATGATAGAAGCCAAGACCTGAGATATATAAAAGAAGTAAACCCGATTAGGAGTTCGCGTAAAATATAGGTAACGTACTAATAAACATTTTATTATTTACCTATATGTACAGAGAATATTACGGTATCTATGGCTACATTTTTTTTAATTATGTGCGTGCATAAAAGCAGCACTTACGATGTTTGTTATATACATGTTGTTTTTTTTTTTTATAAATTAAAATGTAATGGTGCACCCGCCTCCGCTAACTAAACCATTAGTACTGGCGGGGCACCATTGGAGGATGATAAGATGAGAATGAGGTCAGGTCAGTTAGCCCATCGTGACAAATTCACCAAGAATTTATGACGATGGTTTCCAGGGAATCGCGTGGAGATCAACCTGACATTGCTAGCAATAATATAATCAATCCACATTACTAACAATCCCCTTTCCCCCCTTATAAGTTGTTTTTTTTTTTATTAAATTTATTTGTTTCTCTACTGTTTTTATTATCACATTTTTTTTTTGTATTATAAATATATTATGCAGTACTTCAGCCGCGATTTCATACAGCCAAAGTTTTAATTGTATAATGTGTTTCTCTGGAGGGGATGTTAAATTATTGAAATAAATATATATATATTATATTATAGTTATATACATACGTAAATGAATAAATATATATTTCTTGTTTTAATTACACTACCCGTAATGAAAATGTTTTTCAGATATATATATGTTTTTCAGCAAGAATAGATTTGATAAAATTGAATGATTTATGTAGGATAGTATAATAGTAATAGTCGTTGTTAGTATTCACTGGTTATTTAAGGCACCATGAACTGACAAGAATGCAAAAAAGAGCAAACGTCTTTACACTACGAGTATATTACTTATTATTTTCATATTCTCATTTATCGATCCTTTTTATTTCATACTTTAGAAGTAAAATTTTATACTGTAAATTTATAATAGTATGTTTTGTTTTATCATCTATATTAATAGATCTACTGAATTGACATTATTTTGAATTTCAGTGCATTTAACTATTCTACAATTAAAACCAGATTAATCTAGTTAAAATTTAGGACACTGGCTCTCTGGATACCGAAACCCTGATAAATGTGGTCCGTACAATAATTTACGATCCATGCAGATGAAATCGGGACTAAAACGCTTGTGTTTCATAAACTGATATAAAATTCTCATCTCAGCTGTAGCTGTAACCTATCACAATAGGGATCAAGACCTATATCTAGTTAGTTTTAATGTAATTGACAAACAAACTGACGGCCCATCTGATGGTAAGCGGTAATCAGATTATGAATTATAAAATATATAAGCCAATATGATTTTAAGTAACTTTCTTTTTCAGTTCTTAGTCTAATTTAAGCTTGCTATGTATGTAGAGTCTGTTAAAAAAACTAGCTAAGCTTTTTTGATGCTACGTCACTATTTCGCGGATTTGTATACGGACCTATCCTATGGATCAAATCATTTTTTAATAGCGTTTTGCTGTCACTTTATTTTAGTTTTGTAAAATAGGCAACATTTGCTTTATTTAACAGTAGCTAACCTTATACCTTACACCATTCACCTTATGATTAATTACTTTAATTATAAGCATATTATGTATTATGAATAATCATTTATAAAATACATGCTTATATTACCACAAGAGAGAAAGGGAATTTGTTATGAGATACCTAACTTGTTCAGCCTAATTCTTCATATTAAATTTAAATATGGAATGCACATTTCGCCACCATAACATAGAGACTAAAAGTATACGTTAGGGGCGCATGGTGCAATCCGTTGCGGGGCGGCGACAAGGGGTGCAGAAATCACGACGGCAAACATTGACTTTAGACTTTTACTCTTTTACTCACTTAGACTAACTCCGTGCACTGCAAATCACTCTACTCGAAACGTACAACTTTTACAGTCTGAAATATTCCTTAAATGATTTAAGAGCGACAGCCAGGAATCTCTTTTAGACGGCCATTGTTTGAAATTTGATCCGTTGACACTTTGAATTAACGTCGGTTTAAAGTCTCTAATTTCTTTTGTAATAAAGCACACAACACAAATTGTAACAAATATTAGAAAAAGGAAAGTGAGTACCTATGTTTTTTATGATTTCAGGTCCTAAACATAGCTGAATCTATTATAACGAATTTTGGTATAGAGAATATAATAACCAAAAAACTATAGTATATAAGTATTTCCATCAGTTGTTTAGTAAGTAAAAGTAAAAACATGCCCGGCTTAACTTTGGGCTAGATGGCACTATGTGCATTATTAAATTACGTGGTGGAATAATAATATACAAAGTAATGCCTATATTTAAAAAATCCTGTATTACATGCTAAGAAAGAGGTTACAATATTTTGTTTATTTCTAGTTAAAATACATACTTCGTTCTTAAATGCTAAAAGTACTTTAAAAATACATATATTAGTGTAATAACATTACTTCTTATAAAAGGTTTCTATCCCAAAATAAAGTGCTTACATATTCAATTTGAAAAGATAATTTTAATAAAATAATGAAAATTATATCTTTTGATATAGGATATATTAACTTTCATTATAATAATGCGTGAATGTAAAAATATCTACCTATATGCTTTTGTTTAATGATAAAAAGATTTTTCAATGAGATGTGTAACGTACTGCAATAAGTTAATCTACATAAACTTTTAGCACGTCGCCGTAGGTGTAACAACAAATTACTTTTATAATATGATCATTTATCACAGATATTTGTCACTATGAAGGTATGATGTGTGAATTTTAATAAGATCTGACTAAATTTTCATCGCTGCTTTTGTCCACACAGACACAGACAGAATACGAAATCTTGGACGATTTGAAAATGCATTGTACGTAGTTTCTTTAATGCTGCTTGTTTCGAATGCTGCGCTGGGCATATCTAATGAAACTAAGCAAATCTACTACCTAATGATGCTCTTTGAATTTTAGTTTTGAAACTCTAGTGGAAAATTAGCTCACCATCTATTTGTTGAAAAATGGTTATTGTCATCTCTATACGTGAAGAACACTATAGATTTCCGTTTTCATATGACTTCTTCGTAGGTACAAAATGAGTTAGTTTTCCGTGTATCTAAGGAATTGTGCAGTTTCACTGTCATGCCTTAACCTTTAAATAATATTGCAAAGTAAATTACTTTGCGGCATATGTAGGTTAGAGTCAGATAGACGTCTTAATGCATAGGCCATCTTAGTAATTTTCTTGTTAAATAGTTTCGTTACTACTCACAACTTGCATTGAGGGTAACTATTCTGCTTTGGGAATAGAAAACGTATCGAATATGACCGTTCAAAACTTCGCTAAGATGAAAATGCTTCGGTGGATGTGTGGCTCTAAAATCGAGCGGGATGAGTAACGAGCACATCCGTGGCGAGCACTCGCAGTACGTGACGTGGTAAATAAGCTGCCAGGGACGTACTTTAAGAATATATTGAGGTATTTGATACTAACACACCAGAGAAGATGTTCTGTACGAACATCAGGTGCCATTCAAGGACCAAAAATTTTAAATTATTCCTTTGCATTCACTTATATTTTCTCATTCTTAAAGCCAAAAAAAATATTGGAGGACGGTTAATGCTTCCAGGTATGAATATATTTCTTAAAAGATATCGATTTATTATCTATCTATTTGATACATTTCCAAAGCTGAACACTTGAATAGTTTTAAATGAAATTTTATATGAAGATTGTGTCACGAGCACAGACGTAGTCTGTGTTTTTATTTTAAAAAATGCAAACAGAGTAGCGGATAATAACTGGTGCTATCGTATTAAATCAATATAATATCGTTATCTACATCTCTCGAAACTATCCGTAAGTAAATACAGTAGTCAAAACATATTTATCACGTTACTATTCTAACATATTACTATGGCAATGTTGGTTAATTGTATTGGTATTAATGAAGATAACGACCATTTTAATCCGATTACAGTACTTATCAGTTCTATTAAAGCGACTAGGTAGGGTTGAAATCAAGCACTAATCCCCCGATCAGCGTGGTGATTTATAGGTAGAAATTGCAATGCAACGAGCCCAAAAATCTGTGCCTCCTAGAAATTCAGTTCAGATAGCTGACTGTATAATACGGTGTCCATAGAAAAAAAACTTTGGAAAGACTTGGTTTCAGCTTAGCTAAATACAGACAGACATTCTGCCTACTTTACATTTTAAACTATAGGTATGGAATTAAATGTAAATGTATATTTTATCATAATATAATATTATACTTATAACTACAGTTCAACTTCTTTTCAACGGTAACTGGCAAAAGGAATAAACTCAAAATTCGATGGGATTTGTATTTTTTGCAATATCTACAAAAGTATCGCCAAGAGTAATCGAATATTGATGATTTGTTTTTACAATGTCTAAAAATGTTTGTTGAACAAAATGTAATGTCAGACAATTTACATTCTAGATATATATATGTATATGTAATAGAGAAATAGAGATTACTTGTAATGATATTAATGAAATATTTACTCAACTACCTATAGAAA
Source organism: Achroia grisella (assembly GCF_030625045.1). NCBI lineage: Eukaryota > Metazoa > Arthropoda > Insecta > Lepidoptera > Pyralidae > Achroia > Achroia grisella. The sequence continues at coordinate 819,773 of NW_026713045.1, read as the reverse complement.
AATGATTTTATGTTATTAATAAGATCTAATAAAACTTAGTGTTTAAGGTACAATAAACTTATAAGTTATTATAATGGTATTAATTAAGTAAATTGTCTGCAAAATTAACTTACGGCAATAATATTAGATTAATAATAAAGAGATTACCTTCAGTACCAATATTTACAGAACTGATGCAACCGCTTGATAGTACCTGGCGTTTGAGAAACGGTGTGCATTTAATCTTTTCAGACGTTCAAATATCCGCTCATTAACTTGTGTACCCACTTCAGACATCGGCGATTTGTTACTTCAAATCGTGCCGATAGAATGAAGGAGCGTTCAGATTTGAGGGAAAGAGGTACCTTACTTACAGCGCCGTTATTCACCCCCGGGCAATCCTTCTCTAAGCATAGATATTTTCTCATAAAACGTTCTCGCAACTTTTGGAAATACTGCGGCTAATTAATCAATTTTGTTTACTTGTAAACTCCTTAATTATGCAAATAAAATAAGAATGCCAAATGGTTTTACACGAACAAAAATAAAAAGCCTGAAATTAAAACGAATTGTTAAGAAACAATGCGTTATATAAGTACACGATAAAATTTAATTACCTATTTTCAATATTAATTTTAGTTATTCGTAGAAAATTTATGTTTTTATATTGAAGTGTAAGTACATGTAGAAGTTATTTTTATATAGTTATCTTCTCGACTATATTATCAATTAAAATAGTCAGAGGGATTATTGATGTAGTGGTAAACAAAACGTTTAAAATGTTCATAATTACGTGAGAATATTTTATACCAACGTGACGGTAGACAGGCCTTCTTCTCTCAGGTTAATTTTATTTATTATCAGTGTTACCATTACCCGATTCAGAAGTATTAACTTTATATTGCTCATAGATTTATTTGATTGGTCAAAATTCTTTCAGTATCTATTTTTATTTTTATTTAAATTGACTCAGACAAGGTGAATTTTTATGTGTATAATTCACATAATTTTGATTAAACAAAGATGATTCATAATATTTTTGGAATATGGTAATTTTATTTTCGACAAATGAAACCGACTTTTACCCGTGTAACATGTATATAACAGTTTTGCTTTGATAATTTACAAGTAGTGTATTTCTTTTGATAAAATGTGAGTAATTAAAAGAAACTGGCTGACAATATTAACATACAAATTACACCACAGAATCTAAAAACCTGTAAATTTTATACAAAGATTACGTTACTCTACGTTAGCCATTCATTAGTAAAAGGGTTTTTGAAAATTCCCACGGGAAAATAAAATATATCTATCAGGTTCTCACAGGCGAGGCCACGAAGTTCCCTTCTAGTTTATTCATAAAGTTTATATCTCAACCTTTTCTGTCTTACTCAGTCTAATTGTACAAGCCGGTAAATGGAATGAAATAAGGTAATTTTCAAGGGAACAGTTTTCATAAATTTGAAAATAGTACTACATTACTCAGTTATACCTATAATAAAAATTGGTAACCTACATATTAATCGAAATATTCACTTTTTCATTAAGAATAAAAAACTTAATATGTTCCTATTGTAATTTAAAAATGTAGTTCTATAAAATGCTACTTCATGTGTGACGATATTTTCGTATGACCAACTTTAAAACTTGAAGAAGAAAATCGATTTGAGATGTGGAGAATTCTTCTATTTTAAAAGTTTGTTAAAAATAGAGAAAAGGAGTTTTAAAATTTATCACGCATTTAGAGTAGGAATGTACGCATCAGGATCCTTTCAACGCTTGTATTTCGTATTCATTACCGTCACAAATTGACAGCCGGCACCAGATGTTTGGCAAAACAATAAATATCTGAATATTTATCGTCGATTCTGATAAAGGGATGTAAATGACTAGCTCGTCCAATTTGCATTGAACAGATTAACGTCATAATCGGGGCGATTCAATCAGCGATCCAGGGACTCTGGACAGGGGGAGTTGGGGAGGAGGCTATGCCATTTACGGGGCTACTAATAACTTCAGATAAAATGCTAATTTTGTGTTCATTCGATTTAGGCGAAGGAGATAGGCCGTCGTCAAATGTCTGGTATGATTTTACCCTTTGCTTAACGCAGTTGATGTCACTTGATAAAATTCCGTCACTTTTTTAAATTTACAGAATATCCTGTCGTTATAAAAAACGTTTTAACGTCCTATAACAATAACTTAAATACGCATCTGTCGTAACAAATAGAAATTTTAAATAAGGTTAAATGGGGAATCTCATTCTTTTTGAAGTCTGTTAAAAAGGAATCTGGCGATTTTTAAAATTACTTGGGAAGCAATCGTAAAAAGTCCGCCGTAAATATATTTTTAAGCTTGATTGCATGATGTATTTCGTTCTGTAACGTAACCTGTCTTCAGGTATCGGTATTGAAGGGATTCCACGGGTATTAAGATGTATTTTGTCATGTCCTTGGTGCCCTGCATGTTTATATGCGACGGTAATCACTTTAAATCAGGTGAGCAGTTAGTGAGATTGTTATTCATGTCACATAAAAAATTATATTACATTTTACCCCATCCAGTGACGACCACAATGTTGCAGTACCCATAAAGGTATAAAAAATATACATACTTTGTAGAATATCAAGTACTTGAACATAGGTTATAATAGAATAGAATATATATTTATAATTCTATTTTGATATGTTATGTACTATTGCTACTGTGAAACTTAATCTGGAATAAGAATATCTAATGGTGGAAATGATAACGATTCATTTCAATTTTTTTACCTACAATACAAATTAATTATTGTCAAAAAACGACAACGTATATATGAATTTATAATGTAACAGATTTTATTAAACGAAACAATGTTACTAAGTAAATTGTAATACTTTCATACTCTGACGTTATTCCACAATGATGTATTAACAAAGTTTTGAAGTCCAAATCCCACTAGTATGAATTCGTAACAATGAATTCTTACGCTGTTAATTAATACAATTTTATGGATATTTTTTTATTATTTCAGCAAATCAATACGGTTGAAACTTACGTGACTACATAGTTATAGTTGAAAAATAAATGTTCTTTTTCTAAAATGTGTATTTATTACTTGGTAATTTTATAATAAATTGCCAAGCAATAAATACAGTACAACTTACAATAAATAAAGCTTAAGACGTCATCCATTACATTTTAATGAAACTTTCTAATACTTCCAGCTGTTTTTCAGTCGACTCTTAAGATATAAATATTACAATCAAACAGACAAGCAGACAGTATGCGCCTCGATACGATTGTATTACTTTTAAATATTATGTTTATTACCACTATAAACTGTTACGTCTATATATAATCTTACTAATATTATAAACGTGAAAGTTTGTAAGTATGTATGTACGTTTGTTACTCTTTCACGCAAAAACTACTGAACGCGTTTTGATGAAACTTTACAGGAATCTAGCTTATACATCAAAATAACATATAGGCTATAAATTAGAAACATAGTATGTAAATTGTACGAAATATAATGATAAATGTCAAGTAAGTGTAATGTATATAAAGTTGTGCGGGTCAGCCAGCTATTCATAATATTACTAGGTAACTTATTTTAAAATGTATACTTCTATTTAGAATGCAATTCAAATAGTTTAAAAATCAGGTATAAGCGTACGCTTGTTATATTGATTTGCGAGTGTAGCGAGTATTAGTCTGCAGCTTAGATAAGAGGAACGTGACTGCAGACGGGCCCGTCGGACAAACGATGTAGACCTTTATACTTTACACTTAGAAAACGCTGTAAGCGTTGTACCGCTCCGTAAGGGAATAGCATTCAAGCCAGTTTGAGTTACATTGTTCTAGTTTGTTGAAATTTGTTCTCCTAAAATGGAGGGTCGATATCGGGCCCGATTTGCGATAGTATATTGCATTGTGCACGAAAGTGTAGAACTAGCATGCCAAACACAGTGGGAAATTTGGCGACATTTGACTAAAGTTTAAAACGTGAAGCAATGTCGAAAGAATATTAAAATAAGAAAACGCGTTCTTTTACGTGACGTCGTTGTTTTGAACAGTTTTACATTTGATTTGTTGAAGACACTTCCATAAATAAAACTTGACGTAGATGTACTATATTTGTAGTACTTGCGAGCTGTCATACAAACAAATATTTTTTTAACAATGAATACTTATGGAAAATTAAATCTCTACAAATAAAGTAAAACTGTCAGTTTCTAATCTTAAATTAACAGCATTTTACTAAATGCACATTATAATAAGCATAAGTTACTTACAGAAAAAAAATTTGAAAATTATTTTTGCTGTCTATCTGTCTGATTGTTCATGCTAATCTCTGAAGTAGTTAGACCGATTTAAAGATGACGGACCTTTCACCCGCAGATATCTAATGTTATAAGGAGAGATATCTAATATATATTTTTTTATTTACATTTTTAATAAATACAAAGTTTAATTCCACACGGATGAAGTCAGGGGTAACAAGCAAGTCATAAATTATTAAATAGAAATGTGTCTTAACTCTTCTTTAATTTCCCAAAGGGATTATTAATTTATAACTAAATAGAAGGCTAAAACTATTTTTTTTGTTTAAAAATAGATTCCAACCCCACGGTTAGTGTACAATACATTTTTCTTTAAGATCAGGATGGATATTTAATATAGTATTCACATTAACCTATTCAATGAAAAATATAAAATTAGTAAAAAGTACCGTATACACAAAGAATAGTAATATAATATATAATAGTATAATAATAGTGACAAATTGGTCTGTTATAAAGTTCAATTATCGAACAATTTTATGAAATCAAATAGTTTTATGCAAATTGGAATTGAAACTGATTTTACAATCGTTAGCCTTTCAAATTTAGTATTTATGACATTTGCTGGTCGCCGCTTTGACAAACTATGAAAATTAAACGATATTTATTGTTCGTTAAAGTCAATTTAGGCACATTGCTAATGGAAGCTCAAACAGGTTGTTCAAAAATATTGTTATTGTATTAATGGAAATATGATTATTTTTTTAGAATTCAGTTTCTAAAGGTTCATTTACTATAGAATTGTATTATATTTCTGTATTATTTCTTTTGACAAACAGTCTATATTTCACCTTTACAGTGTGGGATATTATGAAGCAAATAAAGCAGCTCTTCTTTATATTCTTAAGATGCATCCTAAGATCTTTCATTCTTAGATTTGTAGATTTATATTAGAGTAATTTAAATTCACAGTCACGATGACAATAATGATGTTTTATTAATCTGACGTTAACACATAACCGGATTGCTACACAATTTATTGACAGTCCAAACACATGTATACAAGTTTTGATACCTAAACTACTACTGCTACTACACACGTTTAAGGTGTTTAGAAAATAGTGTATTATTCCGAAAACTTTCAGTAACTTTCTTTAAATTCATCTGAAATTAGCTACGTACGTCTACGTACATTTTTAGAACACGTCCAGCATTAAAAAACTCTCAGTATTATAACTAGATTAATGTTCGGGTGACTGAAACTACTCCACAAACTCAACTTGGAAACTAAGTGGAAACTGAGTTTTGTATTATTTTTAGCGAACCGCTACGCCTTCAGAATTCATTAAGTTCAGAAAAAGTACTTGTGGAAGTACCAACATACGATGAACGTTGACTACAAGATTTACCTATTAGGTAAAACTTTCCGTTTTTTTCAAGATACACAGTTCTGTACCAAGATTAAGGAGCCTTCCCATTTCAAGATAAAAAAGCGAGTGGAAGTTTTTAAATTACACAAACTAATTAACCAGCCAAGCTTGTTATAATTAAAACTAAGTTTGAACAAAATGATGGCCTTCTCAAAAATGTTCAGGTATTTCGAATACTTTCTTCAAAGTGCTCCATAATGGCGAAATATCTTAATACATTAGTAGCTTCTCAATATTTTTGGTCCTATATCATACGGTGCAATTATACTTCGACGTTGTATCCTCGAGATTTAAATATTCATCAGGTAGTCCACTCTTCAATGTACTGGGCATCAAGCACAATTTTAAGTCAATAGTAAATAAAAAGTATTTAAACGACTCCCTTAGTTGCACTATATATGTCGCACCACTCCGCCGTTGCTTCATTCGCTTTCTTTGTGCGGGCATCGTAGCATCAAATTATTAACATCTGTTATAAAGTGAAGTTCTTATACTAATTGACGGATTATATATTATATGCTATGGGAAAATGTAAACATAAGGATTCTGAAGAACGCATTAGAAAGGAAATACGAAAATAGGAAGAGAGGCGGCGGCGTCGTCATGAAGATTCAGACTGCAGTAATGAATGTAAGTAAATATGTATAAAATAGAATATTTAATAACTATACGTATAATTAGTAAAAATCAATTATCGAACGACATCTTCACCAACTTCTATTTTTATTGAATTCCGGCAGTTATTTCGGCAGTGTTTCAACCATGGCGGTTGTGGATCACGGGTAAACTGTTGTTTCTATATATTTAATCACGATTTAGGTTTAAATATAGTAACATTTATGGTAACTACGATAGTTATTTTGCTTACTCAAGGTAAAACCACATAAAATTATAATATATTCAGATAAAAATTCAACTACCCACAATAACTGATTTTATTTCATTATGTTTCTCACTTAACGAAAATATTTATTCCTGACCTGAATTATGTTAAAACATTCGATAATATAAAATTAAATACTACCTAGAACATTACTACTTAGAACATTATAAAATTACTTTGTAAAATTTAACACAGTGCTTTTGTACTATGATGCGATCATAGTCGCGCACATTTTAGTACTACGATGCGATCGTAGTCATGTTATATTATCTAGTATCGTGACGCGATCACGATCAGACATAAATTAAAAAATAGTCTTTGCACTTGGTGTCATGACGCGATCATGACCGTTGCTTTGTTTTTACTAATATGAAGATGTCGACTCAATTATGATAATAAGGAACTCGAATGCCTCAAACTCACATACAGACATTCAATAACGAGCCTCTAACGTGTGGTTTGCCAAAACCCACGAGCAAAAACTGTACCGGAGCCATCAACGTCAAATTCAACTAACCAACAGAATTTAAATATTTCTTCTATGAAAACTCACACGATTGTCAGGCCACTCGTATACCCACTGATTCTACACATATTAGGAAATTCAAAGATAGAAGAGGTTTTTACCACGAATCCAGCAAGAAATCTCTAAACGCTGGGGACGTATATTATGTGAGGGTCTAAGTAAGCTCCCAAAGAAAGAGGTTTTGTAAAATAAATAAAATTCTAGTACCTGAAAATTTTTAATTAGTTAAGGCTCCAAACTTAAACCCCGAAATAGCGGGTGTATAGATTGGTTCGACTAATAATCGTGACAAACGTTTAGAAAAACCCCAACAGTTATCTCGGTCTTGGAATATCGGCTTTAACCAGATTGATATCTTCGCTTATTGAGAAAAATAAGTATATAATGAATAATGATATCTTCGCTTATATATAAAAATAAGGATCATATGCAGATAATTAAAAGCGTATATGAAATCTTTTTGGATTTATATTTTACACGTACGCTCAACTGTAGGAAACTATATACAAAAGAAAATATATATATGCAATATATACAAAGAGACTCGCTGATTTTTGGAGAAAAGATAAAAGCATGAAAGTGGCTGTGAAATGAGTCCTTCAATTTAATAGGGCTAACACATAAGTTCCAAAACAGTAATAAGTCAACAGGAAAACACAATTGTGGCAACAGATGAAGTGGGGCCAAGTCTCGATCGACTTATCGCTCCACTAGACGATCTACTCCAACAACGGGCCACTACCAGGACTCGTCGAAAACACGACCCAAGTCTCAACCGAAAAGTCGATAGAGGTACTTAAACATACAAATTACTTCATAACTGGAAATATATTACAAAGGACTTGGTTATAGTTAATATAATTACAGGTTATTGCACCTTACTATTGAACTTAGTATTTCAAAAGGTAGAACCTTAACAGGTTGTTTTCTGATTACAAGTACATTAGAAATTAAAAAGACAAACCTCTTGATTATGGCGCGATTATATCTTGGAAGAATACGCCAGGTCAATTTATATTAAAAATATTCCTCATACCTAAGGCTATCGATTTACACTGAATCTGAAAACTGGTAATAAATTTCTTAATTATAATCATTTTAAGATGACTGCAACTAAGTTAATATTTCAAAAATATTATATTACTACTAGAAAGTACTAAAATCGGTTACCCCATTTCTTAGGAATAAGGGTTTACTTATAGTTAATTATTAGATGACTTTCTCTGTTTAGGCAACACATACGATGATTGTCTTAATTGCGTCACACAAACGGTAAATTTATTAATCAATTTATCATTTGTATTTATGAAGAAAGTCATTTGATTTTTAATCAGCGTTAAAAAATTTTTGTTGAACTTGAGATCAATTCAATAACCTCGACAATTGAACTCCGCATTGAGAAATAATACTACGTAAATATTCAATCTTGCCAATGATATATTTATAAAGAGATATGTCAATCGAGATCATGCAAAAGTTCTCTGTATACAGCATGTCCGACTGTAGAATACTGTTGAATGTATACAAATTTTTTTTAATGACAAATTTTTGCTTTGAAATATGCCAATAATTACGACTGTATGATGTTATTAGATAATAATTGAAAATATGTGGAAATTCAAATATAGTAATATATATATATATTATAGTATATTGAGATATACAAATTTCGTAACAATCGATATGCTTTAGATATTTTCAGATGCATTCTTTACTGGAAATTTATGGGGACATTACTGTATGTATATGTATCATGTGTAATGGTGAACGTTCCAATGGCTTCTGGAACTCAAAAGAGATCCAGAATCATTAGTTTATTAAAACGGAAAGTGGTACTATATGTTTCGCTAACAGAACACGGAATTCTGAAATATTATTACGGATAAACAACACAGTTGCTATTACATTAATACAATGGGTAGAATTAAGTTCACTTATTTAAATGATAGCTCTGTAAGTGGTGTGAGAAACGGCAACTATATATTTTTGCCTTATCAGGTCCAAGAAAATACAGAGGCTGATGAAGAGTCCTCAAGAATGAACATTGACACAGAATGCAATTTATCTTCTACTGTTTAATGATATTGTTATCAAATCTGGAAAATCTGATATTGACTTACTCTCAGCGCGTTTCAACGCCAAATGTAAAAATTACGTATCGTGGAAGAGGAATAATCCATCCGTTTCAGTGTAGACGTCTTTACAACAGATTGGAGTTCATATTACTCTTAGGCATGCATGCAGGCATTTCCTTCCTTTATTTTTAAATGTCTTCTATGCAAAATAATAGATGACAAAGCAACTGATATTATAGTAGTACCATATTGGCCAAGTCATCCATTGCTACAATCTTTATTACTTCAAGAACTTATATATTTCCATCCTAATGTAAATTTATTACCATCTCCTTCCACAGACCCTCACCGAAGATGGATGACACGTGGTATTATGTTTGTTATCAGGTCAGCTTTCGCACGATAGTCACTCCATCAAGATATGATCAATATTATAATATCATCTTTATTGAACAATTCGCTCAAACAGTACAATGTGACATTAAAAAAAAAAAAAAAAACGGTGGATTTTCTGTAAGGAAAGAAACAGAGACCCGTTACAGAGAGATTTACTTTTATTATTAGAATTTCTAACTTATCATTGTAATGATGGTGCCAGTTACTTAATTTTAAACACTTATCGCTCTGCACTAACTTTATTATTTGATAAAACTTTCAGTGGATGTCACATTTTTGTTACACTGTTACATTCTGTTACCATCATAGTTATTTGTTTCTTAAGGAGTGTTCAAATCTAGACCTAGTTTTCCAACATATCAAACCACTTGAGAGCCTGTGAGAGATATTATGTTTATATTGAACTTTGTATGAAATTTATTCCCGAATGAATCGTTAACATTACCTTAATTACAAAAAAAAAAAAAATTAGTAATACTTGCATTGTTGTTAGGACAATGTGTTCAAGGATTATTATTGATAAAATTTTCTGATATAGGAGTAGATAATTTAATTGTAAAAATAGTGAGTAAAGATATTATAATTAAAACGTCAACACTTGGTCAACCAATGTCTTAAATTGCAATTCTTTTTATTCTTTCCTTGGTCCTGTAAGGACGCTCTTATAGTATATGGAAGCAACAATGGTTAAAGATACGGGCTGAATATAGAACGTCTTTACCTTACTACTTAAATACCGATCCACAGTTCTTCGACTATGAACAAATGGATTAAAGAGATTCACAGAGAAACACAGTATTCTGCACACTGTACACGTTACGAATGCACTTCAGCAGCTCATAGACAAGGTGTATCAATGGATCTAATCAAAAACAATGCTGGTTGATCTGGAAAGGGTTTGATATTTGCAGAAATCTATAATCGACCTTTGTCTCCTAATAGTGATGAGAGCATCTTGAAGAAACCGTATATGATTGATTACCCCGTAACATTAATAATTACAATAATAAAAATATTGTTTCAACTTTCAGATTCTACAAAGTAATAAAATTATCATCAAAATATTATTAACTTTTAATTTGCGTTCTTATTTAGAAATTTCGTAATGTACTCTAAACATCCTACCTGGTGAATATTTAAATCTCGAGGATGCAACGTCGAAGTATAATTAATGGTTAAACAAACTTACCTTTGTGACGTTTGACCATAATTATATAAGACGTTGCATCCGAAGAGATTTATAACCCCCCCATAGGTACCCAAATCCTTTGTAATGAATACAAAGTCATACCCTTGTCTATACATTGCGAAATTTAACTCTAAAAATAATGAAGCAACGGCGGAGTGGTGCGACATATATAGTGCAACTAAGGGAGTCGTTTAAATACTTTTTATTTACTATTGACTCTAAAATTGTGCTTGATGCCCAGTACATTGAAGAGTGGACTACCTGGTGAATATTTAAATCTCTTCGGATGCAACGTCTTATATAATTATGGTCAAACGTCACAAAGGTAAGTTTGTTTAACCATTAATTATTATACCCACCTTAATTTTTTTTAAGTTATATATATAGCCTTGATAACTTACTACTCTTTTAAAATCGACTATAATCCATCTTTATGATGGAGTAAGAGTATTATGTTCTACTTTAAAATATTAGTTAGAATACCCACATAATAGGAATTTTGATAGGTAGGTTTGTCAAATATCAGTGCAATAGCAAATTGTGTTTATGATTAGGACAGTCCGTGAGTTAATATCAAGTCAAACACGACTTTGCATAATGTCCTTCCCGGGAGTTGGGCTGGGAGTGAAATCACTCCTCATTAGGCAAATCGCATGGCGTCAGCTCATCCTATTAGTACAGTCAATGTTTGGCTATCCAATCAGACGAAAATCAGACAAAGAAAGTGCGATAAATCGATTATTACACCCTTTGAGCTGTACTTTGGATCTTGATTGACTTTTCTCTGAAAGTTTAGGGAGGAATTTATCGGGATCGCATCTAATCAAATTTGTACTGGCCAAAAAGTGAGATTAAGTAGTGAAATATGCCAGTCTGAATGATTTATAGGTAAGTGTGAAACGGTATTTCGTTATTGTAAACAGATTTTTATAGGCATAAAATATTTTAAATAATAGTTTTTTGCAGCTAATTGAATAATAAATCATTCTTAATAAAAGACGTAAATAACGTATATTGTTTCTCTTTTTATACAATTGAAATGGCAAACTTCTCTTGAATGACATGCGTTGTCATTCTAGAGAACTAAGATGTCATGCCTCTTATCCTGTAATTTTTCTGCCTAATCGCATTCTATAAACAAACCACAGCTTACACAGTAAGCTACTTGGCGGGTGATTTAGGTGAGACTGAGGTGGTAGACGACTTTTTACAGTCTGCTTTGTTTACATATTTTTATTAAAATAATTTCTGAATTATGATATAATTTTATTTTTTTTATATGATAATATTCATTATTTTTAATTAAAAAGTAAAGGGCTAAAGGTTCCTCTATAAATAAAACGAATCTATTGAATATATGAATATAAATTAATCTGAAAGTAAATAAGAATTAAAAGTAATAAACAATTCACGTATAAGGATAAGGAAAATGAAAGTTATAAAAATAAAACAATATTCTCTAACATTTTTTTATATAAAAGGGTTCCTTATATTCCTTATCTACTCGTCGAGGTTCTAAATTGAAATCACTATACTGGTTGGACTTTATGTAACCTTCGTGCATGTTCTTGGCCAGTTTTTCGTTCCGTCCCTATAATGTCATTGGTATATAAAGTATTTAAAAATGCTATTAGCTGACGTCGTAAGCGCACATTTTTCCGGAACTTTATGAAAACGTTCCGCTAGATTTATGAATAAAACCTTTCAGGGTGGATGCGGAGCCGCAATATAATTTAGGGCGTATATAAGTAGAGCCGCAGCCCCCGAAATTAGACCGTTATCATTCCGCCGCTGTCGTCGTGGAGATCACCAGTTATATGAGCCAATACACTGAACGAACAGAATAAATTTGCTTTATATCAGACAGTTGACCTTCATAACCGATATTGTTGCTTTTATACAAGGAAATATTTTGGGAATTCCCGCCGTCCGCCCTTTACGTATTCGGGTCTGGCGTGCAGCCCCCTTTTGCTTTTTAACTTATTTGCGCCGCTAAGCCAAAGCTATTTCATTTCACAGCCAATTCATATTGGATGAGTTGGTAAAACCCAAGTTATCCACTGTAATGTGCCTTTATAGTTGTTGTAAATAGTGTATGAGACAATCATGGCTGGGACTACCAACTATATTTCTTCAATGTCTATGCTAATACTATAAGATTTACTTATTATGCTGTATATAATATATTTATTTTTTATATTTATATAAATAAGAAACAACTACACAAATAAATCAACATTAATATTATAAATGCGAAAGTGTCTTTGTCTCTCCGTCTGTTTGATATGTTTTCTCAACTAAACGTTTGAATAGATATTAATGATATTTTCATGAAACGAGGATAAACAAATGCTATATTTTATCAAAAATATTTTGGAAGAAGGTGAAATAGAGGAACGAAGTTGCGGGTAATTACTAGTGTACCAAACTATAACTATAACAAAAGCTTAGTAATAAATAAAATTATGAATTATGCAGTTTAAAAATAAAAATAACTCATAAATCGCATTCGCCAGTCTCATTACATGATACCCACTATCGCTCAGCGGGACACCTAATTGTCTGGACCAAGCCTTTAGTAAGAAAATGCAATTAACATTACCGTTAATTACATTACTTGCAGGAGAAAATATGCTCCTTGTTTTGTGCCTTTCACTTGAAACTATAAACACAAACTTACAAATATTATTGTTATATGGAATCTAGATTACAAACAAACAAACCATGTTTTTATACTAGAGGTCGCCTAATGGTCAAATTTCAACCATCATTAATAAATTAGAACGTAAGGTTCTTTTGTCAAAGAATACTACTCTATGCATGTATGTGTCAAATACATGGCAGTGTGTGTAATGTTTTTATTATTTAACTTATTTTTTATGCATAATAAAAAAAATGCAATTTGCACTCTTTCTCCTTTTTGTAGGCAAACTAAAAGTGTACGACATTTCATACTCCTGCGTCCGCGCATTATTGTCATTTTCATGTACCTACCTACAAAGTTATTACTTCACGTATTAAGAATATCTATTATTAAGTATATCACGGTGACTTTTTTTTACAATTGCAGAATTGTCTTTATTGTCACTTTTCTACATTACTGTTCATACAAGTTTCACCATTTTATATCCGTCGTTTCATTTGTCTGACACATTTCAGTTCACTCATCTATCGCCAAAAATTTGGTCCTTTGAATATAAAATATTATTGCACATAATATTTTCATTTAGTATTTTATACTCCATAATTTTATAGTAAGCTATAAAGCAGTTTCGACTTTTTTGCGAATGTTAACTAACATGTAAAGATTAAAACGTATATAGGCAGTATGATTATGTCCCACAAGAAATCTAGTTCACGAATAAATTAGTACACATAATTAAATATATTACATTAAGAAAGAAACCTCAAAATTGGTTCATTATTTTAAAAAAGAATATCCTCTGTTTTGAATTCGGTAAAATATTTTAAGGGATTTTATAGACGCTGATCCCGTGTGAATGTGGGTAATGTCATACCCAAGCATAACCGAAAAACATTTTGTATAATCCGTCCGCTTATATTCGTCAATTCCTCCTTGAGTTTTACCTATTGAGGCAGGAGGAGGTATAATGACCAAATTCATACACCCTTAAACATGAGGTGTTCGATAAAAATAAAAATATTGAAATAAGTGGGGACTAATATATATTTATACTAGCTGTTACCAGCAGTCGAGTACCGAGTCGAAAGAACTGAGCTGGTATCCAGATGCTCAAAACCCCATAGACAAGACCTGCATTCTATACGCGGACGGTAAAATTTGATCGTTGAATATTAAATAAACCCGCGTTTACGATATATATATATGAATATATATATATATCATGATTTTATTGTGTTCATGTCTAATAGTCGACGGTGGCCGTTTACCAGCTAGTCGACCTTCAGCTAATCCCCATTACAGTTACATAAAAAAAAAAACAATTATCTCATATAGCTACGGGATCCTTTTCGGTCCAGATGTCGGAAAACATTTAAAATTCCGACCATATTACTACTAGTGTACGTTCATTGCTCACGTACGTTAAACTAACTTTAAATAAGTCAATTTTGTATACGCCGCATAATGAATACGTTTATTTTCAAAGTAACAATTTCAGCTTTCAGTAAAACTTGTAGGTATAGGGTGTGTTTGTTAACGTTACAGTACATTGCGTTCATTGCCGACTTTCATGCGTAATTCATGCCGGCTGTGCGACGCATATTAAATGAAATTCCGTACATCAACTGACCACTAAGTGAAGTTTTCATTACAAAAGTTAGACCTAAAATAGTTATATAAACGTACGATTAAAAAAAATATACAGTACTAATAGAATAAGAATAAAATGTATGAATACTCGTTTTATTTAGTTTTAAATAGATAATATAGTTTTTGCGGTTGTAGTTACATATATAATACATAATTAAGATGTTAAGACGATTCGTTTTTATATACATATCGATTTTATAGAGAAAGATTTTCCTAACTGCGTGTATATTGCTTACTTACTGTATATCTTCTTACTCATACAGAAAATATTGTGACAACAGACCTTAAAAATTTTGATTACCTTAAGTAATTTTTTTTGTATAATATATTAAAGTCGAAAAATTAATAATAACTATATACCTACGTATCAAAACATAAAGGATATGAACCAAATACATAGAGCCGTCTTTATATTAGTTACATGTAGAAAGTCGAAAAGATTAGCTCGAAAAGGATGTAAAATATGAAATCAATTGGTACCGACTTTTCCATTAATAAAGGAAGTCGACAAGAAAGGACGCCGTGTCTTCTCTAATTAGAAGTCGCGAGTCGAATTTTCAATGCGTCCCCCCGTCGCTTTGCTAATGGTGAACTGAAATAAAAGTTTATATTTACTGTGCGTAGGTTCTTTTCTTTGAATGAATATTTATATTTTCCCTCTTTACTTTATTCACCTCAAAGCCAACGGTGGCTGAAGTTTTTAAGGTATACTTTTTGCGTAACCATATACTTTGACGTTACTCAGGATTTTAAAACTTGAATCAGATTACGTTACTGTCAGACTTTTCTGTGACAAGTGAATATTAATGTGGAGCCGCCTCACATCTTAGTAGATATACAAGAGATTGTCGGAGAAAATGTTGTAATGTGATTTCGTCGTGGTTACGCATTACGAGCACACACGACACGACATATCGCGTCACGTCAACGTCACAGCGTGGCGCAGAATCATTTGTTAGAATGGCAATAAAGAGGAGGATTAGAAGCCGTCAAACAGCGCTCGCGCCGACAAAGTTCCCAATAAGCCGCCTCCTCCGTGTATACCAAGACTCGCTTTACAAGAGTAATGATGCTTAATTTTAATGACGCGTCGTCGACCAGAGCGTCACCCGCGACGACGCGGCGCGGCGCGCCCACCCCGCCCACAGCAGAGGCAGCGCGCGTGACCCGACTCACCAACTACCATTGATATTGGAAGACTACGATGTCGACCGAAAGTCTGACGATAAATTTAGTTATTACTTGTGAAAATAGACGGAAGGAGATCGCTAACTTGTCCTCGTGAGAAGATAATGGATCATTCTGGGGGATGTTTTTAGTTACTTCACGAAAAAGGTCTCGTTAAAAGCCCCTTTATGTAGGGAGTTTTCGAATTGTGTCTCGAAATATTCGCGTTTAAAATGAAACTCGTAATACAAGTTTACGTTCATAGGAAAAGTTAGCAATCTACATCACGTAAGTTTCGCTAGTCCCGAATAAACGCTATTTTATTACGGACAGTTATTAAATATGCCGAGTAGTAAATAATGAAAACAAACTGCTGAAACAAACATTTGGTAGTTTAAAATTCATTTGATTAATACCACTCACTACTATCGTTTATTATTTAATATTTGTCATCATACATGTCGTGTTCATTCATCAATTCATTGTAAACACGTATTTTGTATTGTGTAAAAACAAATCTATTTAAAATTAAAGAGTGCTGCAGGGCAGTAGTTTGTCCATGTGTCATTCGGTCCACAGAAGTTCATGCAATGAACATTGTGTAGTGTATCGCATCCATCATAGTTTATGTACGCTGGAACAATTGAATAGACACATTCTGTTGTTGTTTAATTTATTATAGCTTTGTATCTATATTTTACAATACAGAACGTATAGATCGCATGGCCCTGTAATATATTGGCTCGAACTCTTAATACAGAGACTTAGATCTTTAATAAGAAACATTTGCTGAATGAACTAATGTCTAACATGTAGCTTTTACTTGGTAAACAGTTACGAAGATAAACGTGTCTTTAGTTTTTTATGTCTTTATTTGGACTATATAGTTTATCAATGTGACAAACAGTATAATAAGAACTTAATATTCACTAAACAAATGATAACGTTGTCTTAAGAGGAGAAAATGTTATTTTTCTTTATATATGTATCTCAATAGATAATATGTAATGAATATACTTTTGGCGATGATGCGTGATGATGAGTTCTCATTGCAAAATGTACACATGGAAATAATGATTCATAAACTTTATTCCTTTTGAATGAAGTAAAAAGGAAGGACTACAATTATTTCATGAGTTAGTAGTTAGTACTATAAGAAACTGTAACCAAATTAACAGTAAAATATTTCAAAATTGTAGTGATTAGTGATTATATATCTAAATAAATATAAAGCATGTAGGTACATAATTATTATATGGTTGTGGTATTATTCTATTGATGTACAAACATGAAAGTTGACATGTTAAAATATTTGTTCATTTATTACTCAAGTCCCTTAAATGCTTGAACGATTTAGAATTATTGCTCCAAATACACTACATACTAAAGTAAGAAGTTTGAATTTTAAATTACATATATTACAATCATAAGTACCGGTAAAAAAAGATATTTTCAATTCTTGTCCCTCACCGGTCTAGGTAGCGAACTTTGAAAATGGGCGAGCGGCAATTCATCTATACAGGTCTTAGCACCTGACAATAACCCAAAACCCCAATAAATAAAAAAAGATGACGATAAATAAAGAAATTATAGTTCGTATAGACACTTTTTGCAGCATAATAGTTTGTTATCGCATGTAAATGTAATAAACAACCATTAACATACACCATACAACAACATACATGTGTTGCAAAGTAAAATAACATCAAACTACTTATTGGTATAAATGTTCTTTATTAATTAGTGAATAATAAAATAATGTTCTATAGCAGCTTTAGTTACGGACTGTTAATGATGAAATACAAGTACAGCCGGGTAAATTTATTACACCTGCAGTAACCACGCCCTCGTTAACTTTAATTGTAGTTGCATACAATGTAGTGTATGTAAAGTTATATTATTATGACACGTTGTATGTATAAATTAAGTTCCGGCCATTATATTCAATTAATAAGTGGATAAATGTAAGCCGATGCAAATTGATTTTGCATTTGCTCAATTTATTATCATAGATTTTGTAATTTATTGTAAATAGTTAAATTAATAGGGTCGGAAGAAAAAACAATATAGAAAATCACCAATTTTACCACAAATGGACCTAATAATAGCAAACCTTAGTTTAGAAATCTAGTTATAAATTATAGAATGATTACATTAAAAAAATGATAGTATAAATTACATCTGTAGGAATGACGTGATGTCTGTGGTGGTGTTCATATATTTAGACGACAGTTACCACTTACCATCATCAGAGTATGCCATAATTCAGATTAAAGAAATTGTAGTGCTCGAACGTGTTAAAATTATTATACCAAAGATGAACAAAATGTAGGCTGAAATTTAATCAATGTATATGAAAAGGAATCAGATAGATGGGAAGTAGTATCGATATATAACAGGGTCCCAAGACTTACATATGTAAGGTCTATAGTGTGGCAAGTATCGACGTTACAATAAAGGCACGGAGGCGGGTAACAATATTTCCTGCGCCAACAAATTGAATAAACACATCACAGTTCACCTTAAACGGCGAAAAGACAGGTTCAATAAGACCCTACGTAAGCGGGTTAGTTTGACTAAACTAAACGGAAAATCTTTTCTGTTAAAAAAAACGCAAAAATGGACCTTTTTTTATAATAAAAATGTAATAAATATTTATAATTTACAAGGAAATTGATTAATTTATTTTTTAACTAAAACATAAACATATATACATATAAGGCAGAATAAAAAAACTCTATGTTATTTATTATACATTATTTGATGTTTCTATATAAATATTAATATCTAATACATAAATCAAATACAGAGCTAAAACCAGCAATGTAAATTTCGAATAGGGGTGCCATTCACAATTGTGTAAAATGGTATTATAACAATTTATAATTCTATATTGTTTTGCTTTTAAGTAAAACCCGCAATATTGCGTTATATTGTCTAAATTATTGTGTTCGTATACATAAAATAATAAATATCACCTAACCTAACCACCTCGCGAGATAACAAGTTTATGCTTCATGCCTCTTACTAGGTTACTTGACGCAAAGTTAAAATTTGGGCATTATTTTACATAAACTTTTGACGTAGATATTGGTATGATGATATGATTGGCAGGACAAATAAATTCAAGATTAGAAGGTCCACTTGATAGTAAATGGTAATTATCGCCTATATACATCAACTGTACTATAGACATGACGTCATTATGTGAAGCCCGCCCTCACACCCATTGAAATACTGGATGACTATGTCATGCCTCTGTATGCTGTAATGTTCGACTTTCATCCGAAACATATTTTAGAAGCCACGTTTCGTGAAGATTCTAATAGGTGAAACAGATGATATAGTTACCCATAGAGACGGCTTTATAAAAAAAAATATACATCTGTGAATGTATTCATCAATAACCAGAAACCTGAACACAATTTTTAAGTTGCAAAGGCTGTGGGCGCTCAGGGGCGGTAATGTTGGCAACAAATTGTAACGAAACTTTATTGCAGTGAAATTGTACTAATGTTGTTGCCAATAAATGTTTATATTCTCTCTGTTCTTGAAGGTAAAGAACTTTTATACAAAATCTCGATAAGTATAGGGGATAATATTTAATTTTTGTTTCTTGTTTCAATTTCAATGACTATACAAAGCATGTAAGTTGTATTTACTACAAGTAAAATTTTATAGCGATAATTATGCTATACAAAATCACTTGACATGATCCATAAAAGGATTAAACTAATAAGCAATAATTAGTATAGCAAACATACCACTTAAGTATAGTTATGTGCAGATACTGTAATATAATTACCAGATAGGTAACTGTAATTTATATAAGGAAAAATTCTAAATTCCGTCACGACCCAAATGTTGTTGCGCAAATTCCCGCGGGGTCACGTATTGCGATCCTCTAATACAATTTGTTCGGAGACGCGCTTCGTTCGCGGAATGCAAACACGCCCGCGACACTTCATAACACATGACGATTATTCGCAATTTGTTACCGGGACATGGACGAAATAGAAAATTTCCTTTGCCTCGCAAAATTGTGTATTATTCACTTCGCTACCACCGACACAAACGTAGATACCCGTACACACTATATGTAGTCAAGTTTCACAATGAAAATTTAAACATGACATTTTTTTTATTTAACGTGATATTACTAAAGTTATTAATTATTAGCAAACCTGGTTCCGTACTCTAATATAAAAAATACTACTAGTAATGTAGTTTTTAGGAATTTTAATTCATGTTTCTATATAAAAGTACGATCTTCGGATAATATTTTTATAGGAAAACAATATATATTTTTTAAACTATTTACCTGTATTAGTATATAATCTTATATATAATAATATCTGTGTGTACAACATAATGTATTGCCTTCTATCAACAGATCAATATGACATACCTAATAATTAAATGCTTGAATATGTGATAATTGTTAAAATCATTATTACATTGCACCTAATATTTTTTCGATTGGATTCAAGTGCATTAATTTATTAATTATATAGATCTAATTTATTGTTATTTTAATTTGTTATTTTGCTGATATTGCAGCTTTAAAAAGGTGAAAGATTTTTTTAAAGAGTATCTATTAGGTATAAGCAATATGTCAAATTTCTGTATACTATTAATTTACATTTCGATTACCTACCAATGTTTAAATCGTGTCTAATTCAATTATAGTACAACGCAAGAATATTCTAGAAAAAGGGGTTGTGTGTTGAGATGATAAGCGGTTTATTAAGTGAGTCCGCTCACAAACAATTAGCTACTCTCATGTGTCGTATATAGTGAATAAATCATCACGAAGATGGGCGTCGCGGGAGAACTGAGCCCCATGTTTCGTGCTGAATAACATTTCGGCTGCTCCTCATTAAAGGAAATTGGATTTACTTACTACATACACATGGATATTACATATTATTATTAGATATTCATTCATAAAAGCTTCAAATATCGAATAATCTTATTTACGTGAACTATTCATTTCTATAATTTTGAACTCTGTTTTTGTAACTCTTCATTCTCAATTTTAACTCTAATAATTAAAATGGTATAAAATTAATGAGGTTTTAGTTTTTATGAATAAAAGTATTATAATTTTGTGTATGTGTGTTCATGATTTAGGAAATTAAGTTTAAAAAATACATTTCATTCAATTTCGGAAATTAACGTTTCTAAATGAGCTCAGATGTGGGTATTTTGGATTAAGTCCTCATGTGTTCAGTTCTTATGGTTTCATTGCTGCAAATACCCAATTAACTTATTCTCGAACAGGTCAAAAAGATAATTCGTATATTTGTTTTTGTAAAAAAAGTAAATATAAATAATTTATAAATATGAAAAAAAGAACACGTAAATATTAATTACACAAAAAAAACTATATTTTTTATAATATACATATTTGTTAATAATCTAACTCTGAACAAACGTACTTTTCATTTGATTAGGGTTAGCATTTACTTATACATCATAAGATGTATATTGGTGTAGATATTTACAAATTTTAGAACATTACTCTCATACTAAAAGTGACTATAGCACAGATAATATAATGTAATATTCCACAGTATTGGAACAATGTACCAATATTAGTTCGAGGAGGAATAACTTTGTAAACAAGCGCATATTAACCGCGTAAAATGCTGGATACATCGATATTGCACTCGAATTATTAAGTCTTGGCGGTGTTCACCCGCAAAACAAACTCATGAATAATGGCCATGAATATAGTAAAGTAGCAACACGATGTGCACAGGGCTGGATTATCGGAATTTATGTGGCACGTGTGTGTGACGCACCTCGCCTCGCGCGGGGACGTTGCGAAGAAAAATATTGTGGTCGTGGAGCTTAAATATTGATGGATTTATGAACGTCTTAAAATTATGACAGCCCTGAGCCACAGGCAACTTTATTGAGTCTTATCTTGCGACTGAATTTATTGGTGTATCAACTCGAGAGAGAATTTTGGTGTTTTAATTTGTGAGGGCGTGTTTATAGCGGTATCAGCAGTAATTGGATCTTTAGCTGTGTTATTGATTTTTTGTATTCGAGAAATTTGAATTATTCTTTATTAGAGTGATTCTGTTATAAGTCATTACTTTTGTAATGTATAGGCATTTTTCTCTCATCAGCTCTACCACTAAGCTTCCTTATATGTTAAATTCAAAATACCTTTGTTCTCAAAAAGTTCTCAGAAATGAGAAGGTATAAATGATAGTATTGGCATCAATATTATTCTGCCACGTCACTGTTGCTGTTCTTATTCTAATAATAGTTGTTACGATTTCATTACGTAGTTGTTAATCATTAATCAATCATTATCAATTGTATTTGAAACTATTTTTATAGAACAATATTGTAATTGTACTGGGCGATAATAAAAAAATACGCAGTACTAAAAACTTTTCTGTGTTGACGTACAGCGTTATCAAACCCAATTAATCCGTGTAAACGACTCTCCTACTGCCATGTCGGATTTCAAATTTCTTTATGTTAGTTTAATGTTAGATGCACTAATTATTAAAATATTAGATAGAGAGACTACTTTTAATAGGAGATAAAGCCGGGAGTATATATTTTGTGTATTTATATACCTATTATTATTTATGAAGATTGTGTTATTTTACAATAAACACACATATAAAATATCAGTTTGATTACATATATACATTTCCTATAAACATCGAGTTAGAAATGGCATTGCGCGATTGAGTTAACCATTATTCATTCAAACAGTCTGGCGATATTCAAAAGAAAATATTTTCTGAAAGAGTACTCCCAAACTAAATCATTTGAAGAGAGAATAAGTTGCAAGTAACAGACAGATGGCGCAACTTGAGGTGCGAATAAAGTTTGAGTGGAAAAACTTATTCGTTCCCCACAAATCCCGAGTCTGCCCGAGTCTATACCCCCGGGACACCTTTAACAATTTGTAAGTTATTTATTGCTACCAAGAAATATCATTAACCCTTTTAAATTTAACAGCTTTACGAAGAAGTTTTGTTTGTTCAGGTATTGAGTTTTCATTGTGAAATATTTAAGTATTGACAACTTATAACGAATTTATTTTAAGCCTATTTATTTCACGAGAATTTAGAAAAGTATTACTAATTTGCGATGTCCTCGAAGCTAAACTAATATAAGTTTAGACATTGATATTCAACAGTAAATTCAAGACATTTTGCAGACACCGTGAAGTTGGCTCGTTTTGTGAAGTACGTTTAGTTATTCCTAAGTAAACTATTACTTATGAAAACTGAGTTAACATGCAAATCTTCGTCCGTTCAGCGAAGTGGGTTCCCACTTAAATTGTGCTATTTTAAGCTTAACGCAAACTAAATGATATTATTTGCATGAAAAATCTCTTAAACCGATTTATACAATTAACCCTATTAGATTAACATGGTTCAGATAAGAAATCAACTCACTCATAAAGATACTTTCAATCAATTCTATTTATAATTATAATAGTTTATTTTTTGATAATTAAAAAACTACTGGTCTCTAAAAACGGATTAAAAATATTTTATGCAAAATGTAATTGATTTTTCTGAATTTAACTTCACCAGTTTGATTTTTTTTAATTATCCATATTAGTATTATGATTGCGGATATATATCAGTACGTCTATTTATTACTACTTAATAGCTAAGACCCTTTCAATTTCAATTTGACATAAAGATGTATTGTACCTACCACTAAAGCGAACATGATCTATCTATTAATCTATTACACCTTAAAAATAATAGGATAAGAACATTTTCAGATGAAGTGGTGAGTACGAGCTGGTAAACTATATATTGAATGGTTTTTGTATAATTTTCTACTTTTGTATAGACAGACTATATTTTAGTTTAATAAAAATAAAACAGATGATTAATTATTATTTAAAACTTGAATATAAATTTTTTTAATCAATTATATAGGAATAAAAATATTTTTTTACATGCTTTTACCAAACTCTCGCAGAATATATCACTAAAGTAAATCTTAATCCGTAACCGCTAAAAATATATGTTTATTTAGTAAATTTAGAAACGACTTCTTGAAAATGCATTGAAAATATGGATACAGATTTCCTATACAGATATTATTATGATATCAAAACAATCTTTCATATTTATTTTCTGTTCAATTAACTCAAGTATTATTTTTCTAAAATCGTCTCTAATATTCTGACTTTTAAAGTTAATTATCCAGTTTTATTTTTATACTTCATGTATTTCATTACATTTTATACGAATACAATAATATTCATAAACCTTTAAGACTAGAGCCATTTTAATAGAACAAATTGTTAAATGTCATCTAAAAGTGTCTAGTTTATGTGGTAAAAGTCTGTTAACAAAATGCGTTTAGCGTCGACCGCGACTGGAGTGATTAAGTTAAATTCTTATAACTTTTGAACAGTACTTGTTAGCGAACGAATTTGTGAGTCCTAAGATTCGGACGTCGTCGCCTTAAGTGAGTTATTAAGTTATCAACTTTTTGCCTGTGAATACACTCACTTGGAGTGACTAGTCTTTCGAGTCGGAAAAGTAACGGGAAATCTGTAACATAAATATGGTAAATGAATTCGTCGTTGAGTTTCAAATGAAAAGGTAGTTCTTATACATTTAATGAAAAAAAAATATCTTTTTTAATTTGTTCATACCTAATTATAATGAAGAATTATGTGCTTGTAAAATGACATGTAAATTTGATCATCATTAATGATAAATATTCTGCATAATATATCCTTAGTACATGTCCTCTATAAAAGTAGTATATTTACACTATTGCCAATCATTTCTGCAGCGTTTCCGATTTTTTATGGATTTTTTTTTAATATATTGGGTTATATTATCAAAGTTTTCATTCCGATCTCTAACATTTTTGAAAATATTCTATAGCCTATGTTCGTCAAGGATAATGTGGATTTGAAAACAAACAATCTAATCATTATAATTCCTCTTATAATATTAGTACAGATTGTACATATTAACTTTTATATCACTGTACTTTGTATATACTCGTATTATGCTTGTACTTTAAATGAATATATAATTTGCGAAGTCAGCCTGTGTGGCAGGTATAAGTGAAACAGAGATGTAAATGATTTTATACAAACTTTTCCTTTCTAGTAAAAAAACCCTTGATTTTAATGTCTAAAATTTTCTTTTATCATGATACATTTACATAATAATACTCTTATGTGTCACATTATTGATTATATCAATACCATATATAACAAAATTCAATCCAAGTAAGTATTATTATGGTCGTCCATCATCCCAGTTTTCAATATAACAATAAAGACTATCCTATTCAGATTCTATCTATCCTATCGTACAGAGTATTCAAAATTACATATATAATTATGATTTACACACACTAAAGAGGTGAAAATAAAGGTCTTTACTTCAGGAATTGCGAGTCAGTACCTATCTACCTTAACTACAGTACAATGAATATACCCAAAACGAGAAGTTCTTTACCTGAGATGTTTATAGATGATTTATAATAAGTACTGAATATATATATATATATATTTAACGGATTCTTTCCGCTATTTATTATTTACTAGTCGCAGTAAGAGGTTATACATACTTGTAAGACTTCTGATATTTTAAACTCAGCTATGTAGAGGACACTACTGCAATTCTGCTACTCTTCTTATTCATTTACCCCAGTAATACCTTGTAAATAAAGTTCCTTACCTGTAACAAAAGAAAATTGTGTAATTAAATTATACGGGATCGTATAAAGTCGTAAAGTGAACTGGGAAGGTCGCAAATAACCTAAATGATGTTAAGTTACGTAATACGGAGTTCCGCGGGTGATGGATGCGAGAAGACTAATAGAAGACGTGTTAGCTTGGTACAAAAACAATAGTGTTCCCGAATAGAAACCTGGTTTGTATTCCATATGCGTTACCTTGTGACGTATCATTATTTTATAAGATAAATGTCGATGTACTGCCGAGGATTCTACGAATGAAAAATTGGTTTAAAGGATACTACAGAATTTAGAAATGAAATTAATATATTCCGGTTTCATAGCTGTAATTTATATTAAGTATATAAAACATGTGAATAAAAATAGATCATTACTTCCAAGAGAATATTTTGTACTTTGGTGTACAGTGAGAATCTCTAGAAGTATTATTTTTATAAAAATGAGTATGTGTAGTATTGCAGAAATAGGAAACAAGGTAGAAATCACTGCCTGAAAGCTAAAATTCACGGAAATCATAACCTAAAAACACCTCATGCCTGAGCACTAAGGTCTCATGATTTCGTACCTTGTAATGACAATCATATCATATATATCATATAATGAATGATATACCCTTAAAAATGAATGCACATCTTGCTTGGCGTTAAAATTAGTTGAGCGAGAGGTACCGACCAGACGTACTAGTACTAGTATATTGGGATTTGGAAACAGTAGACTTATATATAATTTCTATTACACTTATAGACGTTTAGTCCGCAGTTTATTTTGGTTATTAATTTAAATGTCTAAAAATAAACAAAAATAATATTGGTATATAAAAGTTTAGTTGTGAAGTTTAGGCCGATGCGGCTGTGTGCTGTCGAGCCGCGATAATGGTGCGTCACTCATCCGCTGGTGCTACAGATTTACATCCACGTGATTTATGACTTCTTCATAGAGAGGGGAAAAAATATACAGGAAAATACGGGGTGGAACGCCCCCGTGACTTGTTTTGTTAGCGACAGTGTCTTGTAAAAATTAGTGATGCTGATACAAATAAAATTTAACGAGTTTACTAGTTATATAGGTTATTTTACGACATTGATATTCTTGTTAGGATCAGAATTTCAAAAATTCAAACATCTATTTTCGTACTACTGTGTATTTTGGCCGAACTATATGAATTTCAATCTACAGTGTTTATTCCGGGGCTGATCACACAATATGTTTTATTTTTTGTATACCAAGATATGTGTCCGGTGGTTATGATAAAATACTGATGTATCTACGTTTTAATTAAAAAATAAAACGACAATGACAGAAAAACGAATATACGTGTAAAAAAGTTTTTTAAGAAATTGAAAAAAGTCTAAATTAGCATTATGAAAACCATTTTGTCTATAAATTTAAATACATGGTAAAATAAAACCTGAATATTAACGTTATAAAATTTTACAATCCAATAACTCGATTCGTCACGACTCAAACTCGCAGTTAGTTATTTACTGTGTAAATGCTTTCTCAGTACTTCTAGAGATTATTTGCATTTGAGCTTTCTTTAATATCGCATTATATTTCCACGAAAGGACAAATACATTTTGTTCAACAAATTAATTGATATGGCGCCTACTCAGGATTAAAAGCCATATTAGTAAAAAAGTAATAATCCTTTACAATTTTGCTTTTGCAGTAGATGTTATTTACAAAAATAACAATACACTCGAAATGGGAACTTATACCTTTTAACAATAGGTTCAAAATAGAAATATGAAATGTACAAATAAATACTCGACACGGTGTAGCTGTTCTTTTTGTTATAATGTTGAGATGAATATGGAGTAGAGGATCCTTCGATATGCACAGCGAGCAAAATAGAAAAAGGATATTGAATCGCAAGCGAGTGCCGTAAGTTAAGAAAATGTCACCCTCTATCAACTTCTACGTGTTGCTTTGTCGAGTCTTATCTAGATGGCGGAGGGAATTTCCTACAATCATACTTTAAGCGAAAAATCAATGATTTTGACTTTTCATAGTCAAACTAATATCTGTGTATAAGATTATTTTAGGATTTTTGTATTGTGTGTTTTTCCATTACACATTTATTTCTTTTTAAGTATCGTGACTTTTTGTATTATTAGTATTAATTTATATCAAAAATGTATACATTACTTGCCTAGTACCCACACATGAGCCTTTACAGATCATATTTAAACAAGAAGCTGTTATGTAAGTTGATTAGATGTGTGATATACCAAACTGTCATCTTTAAATTTGTCTACCTGAAGGTTTTTTTAACTAAATATTTGATCTACACCTGTTTGCTTTGTTTGAAAAAACTGTTGTAATATCTAAATTGCTGTCATAATATAAATAAGTACATAACTTTCTTATCACGTTTTTTTTCTTAAAACATAATGTTAATGATCTGAAATTTACTGTAACAATTCTGGGTATATTAAAAACAAAAAAACTCCATGAAATTAAAAAGAACCCAAGAATGCTCAAAAATACTTCAAAAATGTATATATTTAAACAAAAAGTTATCCTTTTATCACACAATTTGCAATTTGAATACGCAGACAAATTAATCCTGGAAAAAATTAAACAAAACAATACAAAGCGGCGACGTGGGACCCAAAGGTACGGTCTGGTCGAAATATGCGACTCTCTCCCATTACCGCTGGTTATATGGGTGTTGCTAATTCTCTCCTACCCTTTTATTCCTAAAGTAATCCAAAATTAGGTTTAGTGGCAAGTAAAATTAAGTGAAGTGACATTTACATGTTATTAGATGTTGATAGGAAAAGTTTGGCTTTGGCTTTATAGTCGTTTTGATCGACATTCAAACGAATTTAACTGCAAAAATTCCAACTTTATGTTGATCACAGCAATATATTTATTTAGGTACTCATAAATGTTAAAGGATTAACTGAATACTGAATTAGAAATTCCATTGTCTATATTATTATTGTTTAAAAAGTGTTATAAGTGTAATGCCCGGAGGCAAGTGTTGTCTATCTATTTGAAACTTTATTACTGATGTACAGAGCTTAGCTGGAAATATATAATTTTCGAACTAGAGTTACCAATTGGTATCTATAGTTAAAAGAATTGCTTATAATTTCAATGTAAATGGGATATAAAATATTTTAAAATAAAATGCGCATACGGGCTTCGCCCATGGGTAATGAATAACATAGTACAATTCAATGAAACTAAACATGAAAATTTACACAAAAGTATCATACTCGTACAAAGCAAGTAAGCAAAAATAAACATTTTTGAAATTCATATTTGAGTATTATCGCAAGAAGTAGTGTATGTCTGTGAAGCAGTTAATTAAACAAAAAAACATTTTAACCGTTGAATACCGTTGATTTCCCATGGATCCCATTGGCAGACGTTAACTTTAATTTGGTCTAAATATCGCGACGTGCGATCTAAATTACGATGTACATATTTCATAAAAAGATAAATTCCAATGAATTTGTTAACAGAATGTAACTTTGATCTAGAAATATACATAGGTACATACTCTCGGAAATTGGGGTAAAATGAGTTATAACAATAATTCCTAGTATAATAATAGCTATACTTGCTATACATTTTCATAAATTTATTTTTGAATATGTAATTTAATATATTATATAAAAATATTTATTAATGTAAAATACTGCTTTTTCATTCATATAGAATATATATTATTGAACACATATTTATGTGTGTGTTAAGTGTTTAATACAAAATACAGCTTTAATTGTTTATTGTAAGCCCTTAATAGAAAGCAAAATTGAGTTTTGAATAGCAGAACATTCGTATGTTGCCACTATATTAGTCGAGTAGGTAAGTTACCTTTTTGCTATTCAGAACGCGTTGTTCAATTTCAAAGGTGGCGTTTGTTATTCTTTAACAAAGAAAATCACGCTACGTATTCAGAAAAAAAAAACAAGAAAATGTTCAGTAACTAATTTTCGTTTGTAGTCTCCAGTGAATACCCGCGAACGTGTGGAAAATATCAGAGGCGTTCTTGACGTCTTTTGGCTTGTTGAGAGATAATAACCTGTCTTGTTTCGCTCGTCAAGCCTCCACGCGTCTCTTGTCTCATTCCCAGATGGAAGGTCAGAGGGGGACAGCTGCTAGTCGTTGTCACTAACGCATCATTTGTACTGTTTGCCAGACCGTTATTGAGCTTGTTTTTGGCAAACTGACTGGCGTATTGTGACGCCCTACGCCTTTACTGCTGAAATGAAAGAGCGTTTGGTTCGGTATCGTGAATTGGTTGCCTTCATTAGCGGCGTGTCTCTGTTTGCACGTCTGGCACAACAAAACACTGTAATTCATACTAATTAAGCGAGTACTCAAATGTTATTGGAGAAAATATAACGAAAATATTAAATTTCTACTAGACACCATTGTTTTCCAGACAGTTTTAAGCTTCGTAATTGGAATGTTAATTCCAAAATTTGTAAGGATATTCGAGTGTTTACTGGATCCTTATTTTAACATGTATTTACCTAATGTAGGGGAAAGGGGATTATTAGTAATGAGTAAGTAGTATCAAAAGGTAAGGACTCTCGTGGTCCCCCTAGGATCTATCGTGTTTATTTGTAATGGTTGACAATGGAATGTTGCACCCGCGTGTCTAACAGTATGAGCTGGCAAAGCGCCAGTCGATGATATTAAAATGAGAATGAAGGCAGGTTAATTAGCATATTGTGATAATTTCCCCAGGAATTTAACACGTTAGATAGGAAGACTGCATAGAGATCAACCTGTCATCGTAGATTGCAAGCAATAAGACCAATAGTCCCCATTACTACCAAACTATTCCCCGTTCCCCAGAAAAGCTATTGTAGTCATTTCTTCGTAAACTGATATGGGTCTGGCTGATGAGGTAATTTCTGCTGCTCCACCAGCGTTTACTATTAGTGCAGGTAGGTGGACCATTACATATTCATCCATTAAAATAAAATATGTATACTGTGTGCAAACTTTAGTTCATTATTAGAATACAAATGCGGAGAAACTACACAGAACTAACGCTGTTGTAATTGGATAAAAAATTTATGTCCTATTTGTGAGTGTGAATAACTGCTATAAATAACCACAGCTAAATGTACCTATTTTGTTGCTCAATTTGCGATGAAAATGCGACCCTCCCTCTCCCCCCACTAACCAAATGTATATTAATGTGCCTCCCAAAACCGCAACGGTAATATTGTTTTCTTTTTATTGGCTGCGACCTCGAAAGCTTTTACTAACTTCAACTAAAACAGTTTGCTAGCGTCATGATTATAAAATGTACTTACTGGAAAGTTCAAAGAAAATGCAACTAATTTAAAAATAACTTGCAAGTATCGATAAACTATATATTAACAGAAAAGAATTGCATCCATTGTGTTACTTGTATATTAATTCACGTGACGTTGCCCGCGTAAATTCTTATAGAAATACCTTGTGTTAATATACATATTTGTATACCAAATTTAATTAAAACTTCACCTGTTTAAGCGTGATTGAGTAAGAAATATTCAAAGATCCATACAAACTTTACATTTATTATATTAGTAGAATTATAAGTTACTACTATATATTTATTATTGGTCCTTACAAGATTTTTTTTAGTACATTTTAGTATATTATTAGGGTACATATCTACATTTTTACTTAACGGATTTGAATGAAAAAA
Source organism: Achroia grisella (assembly GCF_030625045.1). Lineage (NCBI taxonomy): Eukaryota > Metazoa > Arthropoda > Insecta > Lepidoptera > Pyralidae > Achroia > Achroia grisella. Next base: position 788,172 of record NW_026713045.1, on the reverse strand, counting down.
CAAACTGACAACACAGGCTGTCCTATTAACATGCATTAATCTGAAGTTCGCAATACTGTAAAGTGTACACAAGAAAAGATTTATTATATCTACTGATCCCATGGGAACAAATCCAGAGAATCATGAGATAAGGTATTCAAAGCTGGCAAAGCAACAAGAATATAGTCACCTCTAATGGTTTTTGAGGATAAAAACGAGTGCACATAGTATTTATGTATACACAATATTGAAGTATAATGACGGATGGGACTGTTAGCAATAGGGCTATTGGATATTGGATAAGGCTCATTAATAGCAATGTACTGATTTAGACCCTGAAAATTATATTGGTTAAATCTGTCTTCATCTTCAATTGCTACTCCGCTAAACATACCGTTAGCACAGGCGGATACATCATTCCATCGTCCCATCGAGCCCATGATATAAGAAGATATTGAACATATAATCCTGACGCAAAACAATTTACAAAGTGTTATAACAATAACAGTGTTTATTGTACATGTACCTTTCGAAATCAAAACTTAATTAAGCTAAGACCGCAAAAATAATCCGGGAATTTTAAAAAAACAAAACAGATGAGGCGGTAATACCTTGAGCCCCAGTACGCCGGCGTCCGGTGATGACGTAAGAATTTTATTACCTACTGAACCAGCCCCCACCATTCGCCTGTCCTGCCGCGTGGTTCCGTTTCAAGAGGATTAACTTGTAATCCCTCAGGAGGACCAATATCATTCATTAGAATGCTATTCCCAGCTTTATTATGTCTGACATGAATGTTTTCGTTGGCATTTGAAAATGGTTTTAAATTACATTCTAAAAGTGATTCATATGGTGTATGGTCTAGCGAACAAGAGATATTTAAATCCGGTTTTCATGACATGAATTAATTTTAACACTAATATACTTCCGTTTAAATTAACCGACTTTATATTTTCAGAAGCAACTTAAACCTAACTTTACATTTAGGCTTTTATACGATATCGTTTTGAAAAGTAAAAGAAAAACCGTTAATACTGATTCCTTTACACGTTTTAATTAAAACAATAAATTGAAATGTATTATCTGTGCAAATGTAATCGCGTCGCTGTCTGTATCACAGACTAATACAGTGAACACATACTACATGTATTAAGGACAATGTGAAGGTACGACGGGCCGCGATGAGCCGTGGTATTAAATCTAGATTACCGTTTGGCGTTTCCGCTTGGTCGGATAATCAACGGGACCATATTAAAGCTATCAGTCACGTGACGCATGACGTGCTGCGCGCGTGACGTCACAACTCACACATGGAGCGTAAATTGTGCGACGTTGTCACTACAATTGCAAATTAAAATGAATAATGAAATGAGCATGAAAAAATAGTAGAATTCTTTTTGTATTAATTTCCATTATAAAATGTAATCAATCTTTGCGATATTCCTTCCATAGAAGAAACTAATTTCTCATTTTTGCATGCGGTTTTGAGTAGTAATTTAGTTATTTTTAAAAAGATAATAAAAACAATTCTAAATTTGACTTTGTCTTTTGTTTAATTCAAGAAATTCACAAAGCAATCCAATTAAAACATATTCCTAGCGCCAAATAGAAAGCTGTGTTTCGGTTTTAAGGGTGAGATTAGGCGGTGAAATTACAGGATATGGAGACATAACATCTTAACCTTTAGAAAAAGCAACGCAACAACATGTCAATGTTCATGTAGCTTGCTAGTCTACAATGACGCTTTTTAAATATCAGAATATATATTCGTTTTGTTATACCCAATCTGCATGGGTACTATGTCAATCTCGCCGATTATTATTGAAAATGACAGATTTTTTTAAGATTATTGTCCTGTAATAATTTCCTGTCGTCTCTTTTTGTTATTATCCTACGCGTAGGATAATTTTAACCAAGCAGCCCATAGTCATATTTTTTTATCGAACCTTAATTATTTTTATGCCGCAGAACAAGAACTACAATTATAACGATTTAAGCCATATGCTTGTTTACCACCATATTAGTATAAAAAAAGTAGTTTCGTTATAATCGCAATAATCATGCATATATTATAATTATTAAATTAAATCAAGTGCGTTAATTTCGAATTGGATGTTTAATCCAATCGAATATGGGGTTAAAGCAACCGTCATAAAATATGATTAGTGGTTGTGGGAGTGAGTGGCGGGCTCGGCGCGCGGCGCCAAGTACAAACAGCCTACTCAAACACCGGTCAGCCGAAGGGAAAAACGATACGATTATTAACGAATATTTTTCAGATAATCCATATTATGTCCGGTGATTTGAAATGACATACCTGAACAACAGATAAACAATGATAGACGATTTCGACTCTGCTCATATTAAATATTCAATTTCAATTTTCATAAATATATTATATTTGTTTAGTTTTAGGTTCATTGTTCTTGCATATATTTTTTTATTTCTGTATAAACAAGTAAAATTAATAAATTATCTATTAATTTCAATCTCATTTTCATGTTATTGTACAGTGAAAGGTACAATGAAAACTGATTCCGAAGTAATAAAAATATTTAGGATGTTTAAATATATATAAATAAAACTTAATCAATTCACAATTATCAAAAAAACTTCATCTGAAAATCATGCCCTGTGGGAATCAGAACAAAATTCGACTGCAATTTTAAGGTATTTTAGAATTACACTATATTCAGGTTTTTTGGAATTACATTTGAATTCCCTTCTCCTTTATTTGAACGTTTATTCCCGAACATCGACAGATAATTACACAAGAATAATAATTACCACAGCTTTTTATTGTGCACTGATAACAGACAAAAACAGTATTTCAGAAATCTGACATGGACTATAAGTAACTATAGGAAATTTTATCTAAAACAAAAATTACATTTTTTTTTAATATTACAAAAAACACGTTGTCTGCCAAATTAATGATAATAGCATTTTTCAAAAAACTGAAGTGAATGATGTATATTATTATTATAAAAATAAACAACATAAATAATCCTACTAAAACAAAGCAATATTACCCTTTCGGTATGACGCATGGACCAGCTATCCCCTTTAGCCATTTCATGTGGGGGCCGCTGTCCCATGACGCCACCTTATCGCACACCTATTTACGATAAATAACTCACATTTTGCTACCAACAATTTATGTACTAGGTACAGGTATCAAGTGACCAGTAAAGGCAGTAACGGAATAACAGTCTACAAGATAGTCTCTAGCGTATGCAGTAAAGTGAAACTAAGAATTCCTTGTATTTTATCAATTTTGTAAAGGTTCTACAGTTTAAATAATAGTAGAAGTAGAACATTTAAAAAGCATTTTGCATAATTTAGGTAATACCGTGTTCTATATATCTGTGTAACTGTTATAACAAAACAGTATGAATATGTAATATTATGTTATCTGTGGTATGAGTAAGAATTTTTTTTTTAAATATTAAATAATGAGCGCGTTTGATTGTTTTTGAATTTGTTTCTTCGCAATCTCACCTGGATGTTTCACATTATGTGCTTTAAGGGGGTCTTCCTATGTGATGGGTTGAAAAAATCGATTTTTTTTTCATAAATTGCTCCCAAGCTAAAACATGTCTAGAATACTAGTAAAGACCATTTTTCTTAATCGTTTTAAAGATACATAGGTAAAAAAAGAGCGGTTAGTTGGCAGTTAGAACCGGGCATAATTTTTAATTAATAGACCATTAATATATTTTTTATACAAGTTTATATATTTCTACATAAAAAGGATAAAACCAATAAAGGAATAGGAGGAAAATAGCAGGTAAACTTACTGATAAAGTTATCCAAGAAATTACAAAATTGACGGATTAGCATACATCCAATTCGCTTGAAGATATGAAATTTATAATCACAAATGTTCTTCACAGAAAACCCTCAGCATCATTTTGTCCAAAAATATCTTAAATGGCGTAAGGCTGAAGCTAATAATGAACTGGACCAATTTCATCACGATAAACATATATTCCAAGAAGCTATCAAACCGGTTTTCGAAGATTTATCGAAAGACGAATTTACTTGTTTAGGTCAGAGACACAAAACAATAACGAATCTTTGAATTCTTTGATTTGGATACCTACAAACATTGTCATTCTGGTTACAAAGTTGTTGAAATTGCTAGCTACTTAGCAGTTATTATCTTTAATGAAGGTTTTCAAGGTATATTAAACATTATATTATGGGATGCTTTGGTAAGCCCAAGCGTATGTTAATCTTACGCTCTGAAAAAAATACATATATGTCGTTAAACAAGCCAGGATTTTTTCAAGAGCTGAACAATCTGCTTTAAAAGAGTTTCACGAGGAAGAGGAAGGAATATTACCACATGTCCGGGTTATTAGATTATTCTCTCTATATTTTTAACGGACTTGAAACTTTAAACGCGTTTTTCTCAAAACTGTTTTTTCATAAATCCAATAAATAGGTAAAGATCTGTAACACACTCAATATATGTAAACGCATGGAATGTATTATCAATCGAAAATTATTAAAAACTTCGATTTTTTTATGATTGAAAAAAACAAAAAAAAAACGCCTAATTTGCAAGTTTTATTTCAAATGTCTAACAAAAATCCAATTTTTTTTATATTCATTATTATATCGAAAACAACGTGTTTTTACATAGCGGATCGATTTTTTTTTTTTTTTTCAGCATAAGCCTCCATTAATCGTGGATGAAGTGACCTTTTTTTCGATGCTGTTCGGAATGGAAATATTTTTAGCTGAAATTTTATATTTATACCGTCCAAATATGTGTTAATAAATGATAAAAAACTTGAAGCTCTAAATATTTACTGGTCGTAGAAAAAAAATCCTAAAATATCCCTAAAAAACAGGCCGTCACATAGGAAGACCCCCTTAAGCTGTTACACGCAAGCTAAAATAGTGCCTAATTCACTCTTGACTTGAAAGACCATTTTTCTTAATGTTCAAGAAATATGATGGGAATAATTATTTAACTTTAAGTTCATAATTTTTAATTAATAGATCATGAAGTAAGAGATATTTTATCTGTTTATATATTTAATAACAAGTATCAAGTTTGAATATAGCTATATAGCTACTTTGCTTTTCTGTTCTTGACTAATACATAACTATTTCATGAAATTTATAATTTTCACAGATATGTACATTTTTAAAATATCTTATTTTAATAATTCTGCTGTAGTACCACAACATATATTGCCGGCCTCGGTGGTCTTGCGGTTTACTTCCGATGGTCATAGGTTCGATTCCTCGTATGATACCTACAATTGTATTCATGATTACGATTGTTTGTATTACTATTGTCTGGGTATTTTCTATGTATATTGAACATTATATTACTTATAAGTATTTACAAAAAAAATACATATAAGTATTTGTATAAGTTTTTTAGAACCCATAACATAAGCTCTGCTTAGCTTCGAACTACGGAGCCATATTAACTGTCCAGGGTTATTATGATTATTCTCTCTATATTGGAATTATGACTTCAATCGTTATAAATAAATAAATAGGTAAAGATCTGTAACTTACAAATAAGTATTTGTTTATTAAAAATCCAATTTTATTATGATTGAAAATATCTCATTAAAGTATTATGTCTGACTAGACATTGCATTATTATATCGAAAACAACGTGTTTTTACATAGCGGATCGATTTTATGCAACGCCTCCATTAATTGGATGCACTGACCGCGATGCTGTCGGAATGGAAATATTTACGTAACTACACGCGAAATTTATTGGGATAATTTCCAGGTGAACGGGCTCCCTATTATGGATATAGGCTTTGAAATGTCGGCTGCTAAAAGTTTACCGTCGTGTTTTATCGAAAAAGATGTGATCATAAAAACATAATGTAACGTTTGGTGTTCATTTTATATGACCCCTTAATAAATATATAGTGCCAGTTTTCAGCATTTTTCTGATATATTTGATGTTTTGTATCTTAAACAGTTCGAATATTATTTATTATATTTATTATTTAATACCTGCATAAAATATTTTCTTATTAAAATAATAATATTTAATGCTCAGTTCAGCCATTGTAAATTATTTTACAAACAATAGTTCTACATTCATACGCTAACACTATACTCTAAAGGTGGGTTATCCGTACTATTTGACTATTTTCGTTTGCTAATAAAATATAACAAATTATATACAAATACAAAAAAAAGTCATTCATAAATATTTTGATGTCGCTATATTTTGTTCCATATAAAATATTATTACTAAGTATCAATGCATACAGAATTGGTATGGGTCCAAAATAATTATATCTTGTTATTAACCTATAAATTTTTATCATTTTTTATTTAATTGTCCAAAGTTATGTATCAATTGTCAAAACCAATCATTGAAATAAAAAAAAATTAACAATAATTCTAACTAATGTTTTGGACAACAAAATAAAATATATTCAAATTATCTTGTCCTCATTCTTATGATACTTTGTTCGTTATCTTTTGGAACTTCATGGGTTCAACCAAACCAGATAAAAATTGGCACTCACTTAGTATTTGAATATATCCAGTACGTCAAAGAATATGACAAATTTTGTGAAGATGTTTGTATGTTTAGATCATAGTAATTAAATCGAGCTCAAACAAACTTGCATTTGATATAGAAAAATACTATATTCTGGATTAATACAAGACTTCTTAAAATGAAAGACTTTAGCTATAATAGCAGATATTTACAAAATATTATGCAGAAAAGGATACAAAATTATGTCTATTTAATGATACTATAAGAATTAATTTTGTATTAGCAGATCACTTCCAATTGATACTAATTTAAATTAATGAACGCAATAAAACCGATGGCTTTCAATATAGTCAAAACTAACACGCTTAGAAAGTAATAAATAAAGGTTACTGGCAACAAATTGCTTCAATTTATAATGGAATTCTTTAGTCAGCACACGATAATGACTTTGTTTAAAAATAAAGAAGAATTTACGCATGCTTGCAAATAATAGATCCCGGAGTCTATTTTTGCAAGCACGCACAACTCAAGACAACAATGTATTTTGATAAATATAAAAGCAAAAAATTGTTGTACTAGTAATAGAAATAGCACATTAGTTTAATTCCTAGTTATAATACAACATTTAAAATCTAGTTGAACTGAACGGCGAGGTTAAAACTATTACTAAAAAATTAAAAATTAACACTAATCAAGGTGTTAGGCCTCATTTGATAAATTATTTATTTTTAGTTTCTTGAAGACAATCTGTACTATAGTACCTTATAAGGCATAAAAGTTACTATTATTTATTTTGTTTGTTATTGTTACTATGTATTACAGAATTATTAATTTCCTGTGGTATTGGAAGGCAAATGATGTGAACAACGCTGTACTAGCTTTGGAATCCACGGGTGAGATATCTATGAGATTCCCATTCCACAGAATCAGTACATAACCTTTTCGAAACATACGGTTATTCTAATCAGTGATCATTGTTTTCACGATTTTTTAAATATTACAATTCCAACATTAATAGTTGTGAATTAAAAAAAATACATTACAACATAATGCATTCCGGAGCCTACTGAAAAGTGCTGTAGAGCAGAAACTGCACGCGCCGAAGAAGGACCGTAGTGTTTCTTTATTATTATTTAGTGTAATTTAATAGTAGCTTGACTTTCTTTTAATTGGAACATTGCTAATTCTCATTAAATCTTTATAACGCTGACTATGTTCTTGTACCAACTGAAATTTCAATGATGCGTTCAATAAGACACGTTGGTTTGAACGAACGGTTAGTCGAACGGTGTGAAGAAATGAGAAATAATAATAGAAATGTCTGTAGTATATTATATGTTATTATAAAATTAAATTTAAGTTAAACATTTTTTGGTTTTTTATGTCCAATGGATTCGACTATTGTAATTGACATGAAAATATTTAAATGATTAATTTATTTCCATAATATGTATGTCCATATCCGTAACATGTATATTTAACAATATATTTAACAATAATAAGTCTTCTGTGCAAGACGGCTGTGTGTAGCACGTTATCTATGCTGTAACCATGTTTATTACAATGGAACAACCGCGAACATGTATATTGCTATTAGAATTTACTGGAAGTACTACAAATCGTGTATTCTCAGGTAAATGTACAGTTAAAATAATACGAGAATGAGTATGCTAACGGTTATAGTAATTTGGGTATGAAGAAAGAATGTGGGATTAAATGATTACTATTTGTAATCTCTTCTTCCTTTGAGGCCGTCTTTTGTTAAGCAACTTTTTACGTGTTCGTTCATTATGTACTAATTACTTTAACTGATCTGCCTTCGCTTAAATATTTTTTTATAAACATATATCTATCTTATCTCTGGCTTAATAAAAAAGCTGTTAAAAATTGGTTCTTAATAATAAATCAAATTAAATAAAAGTGGTCCAAAATTAACATAGTTATAATATCGATTGAAGTGGGTAGGCACTTTGTTTCTAGTGAGATGAGAGAAAATTTCTTCGAAATATTCTCTGTAGAACGGCGAAATTAAATTATCTAATTAACATTACTTGGGACGACATTGGCTGAATAAAGTCATTACGCCTAAGTTGCGACAAAATTCTCATCAAAAAAGGTTCCGTATAATATCAAAACAAGTTGAACAAAATATAAACAGGGCCCGAAATACTGATTTCTAACGTATTATTAAGGATAAACCGAAACTTACTGGTTAGATCTCAGTAGTTTTTTATGAGACTACACATGAAGCACTATCTTACAAATAACAAAAAAATTGTCAAATCAATAATGTACATCAAATAAAGATCTAAGGTAAAATATGCAGTCCAATTAATAACGTCATTTATGAAAAATATTCATTCGAGGCACAAGAAAATATGAAGTTCTCATTGCTTGTGTTATTCATTCTTTAATCCTTCGTATATAATGGTGAAATGAGTTAAAAAAACCTAGTGAAAATAAACAATATTTTTATCAAGCACGTACTCGTAACTTGTAAATAATTCCCAATTTCCTAAATATCTACATAAATTTAATTTTCTATAAAATGACTACGGCTCAGTATACGTTTGCTTAATTACACAGATCTGAAGCGAGTAATCGGTTCAATTATTGGCTTCACAGAATAACGCAGGTTACGGAATCTCATTGTAGAACGTTTATCCTATATATCTCGCTAATTACTTACATTTAGTTTCGTCACACCAGCCCCTTATAAGACAGGCATAAGGATCCAATGATCTTTATCCTTGCTTATTGACTAATACTACTGTACTTTCTGAATTCTATATTGATAGTTTTTTTTTTTATGTAAATAGTATGTTAAATAAACTAAAAGTGGCCGATGGTAAGTGGTAACTATTACCTATAATATATATCTATATGAACAAAACGTGAATCATTAAAATACCCTGTTCTATGAGAAACCAGATGAAAAACATCTGTGGGCACAATTCAGACTAAGAGACTTGGATCTAATTCACAAACTTTCGTTACATAAGTTATCACGAAGCAGTGGGTTTCAGGTTTTTATTTAGACCAAGCCAAATAATTAAGTATACAGAAAGATAGAAACTTATCTTAGAAGAAATTTATTGTATGTCCCTAACTTTTCCGATGCATTATGGATAATATGATTATTAAGGCAACTGAATAAATACTTAATATTGGGAAAGAAATTGATTAAAATAAAAATACCGAGGACTTAAAAATCTCTTTTTTGAATTCATTAATACGACAACATATAAAACGTTTACTGAAAAGTGGTAATTATTCCTTACCTATAATGTTTTAAATTTGTTCGAGTAGATCCTTTAACCATTTATTTTAATGCAAATGTAGTAAATCTTTATAAAGAAATAAAGTTGTACAGTAGTGCTTATAAAGTTAACGTAGACTGCTTTTTCCCCGGGCGTTAGTCTTAATTACCTAGTCACATTCATAGTACAAGATAGTCAGGGCGCTTTATTCAGCCAGACTCAGACAGACTCTTTTGATTTTTTCGCTCTTTAGCTTCCTCAACGTTTATCTGTGTATTGAAACCTTAAACAAATACAGCACATGTGTCTGTTCTAATTTATTTCCTTATGGGGAAATTAAATGATTCAGTGATCCATACATCTCAATCTTCTAGGTTTTATAGCATATTTTCTTTGGCATAGGGATTCCTAATATACTATTATATTAACCTAAGTGAACTCTAAGAAAGGATTTAGCGAAATTCGCTCCTTCTGTTAGATTAATTCTTTTGTTATTAACCATTGAATTGTTTTAATGTTACAGACTTTATCCACACTGTATGTTTGTCCATTAATGATCAAGATCTTAAATTGATTTTAAACTTGTCTTGTTTAAATAATATTAAAAAATCTATATTATATGTTTTTAGTTTAGATATTATGTTACCATAGGTTTTTAATTATATTTTTATAAATGTCCTAATATTTCAATGTAGAGTTGTATGTAAATCAAGAAAAATATGAACATTTACATCTAATATCATTATTATTAAGATGATAAATATACGAACAAATAAACAAACAAACCTATTCTCAAATTTATAATTTAAACTTTTTCGATTGCAACTTTTATTTAATTAAACATAAATAACTAGAAAACTTCTATTAACTGCAGTTTTGCGATCCTCTCAAACCTGCTGCAGAAGCCACAGTCTCTATTAAAATATCTAATTGAAAATTGTTACAGAGACTTTTAGCTGACAGTTTATCTTCAATATCAGTTTTATAGTATTTTATTTTTATACCATCAACGTTCTTTACTTTACTTTAGAAGCATGATAATTTTTAAACTAGTATTTATATAAATATCTATGTTTAATTACATTGTATATATGTATTGAGGTATGTACCGACTATCATATGTTCCTCATCTCTTGGCGCCAATAACCAGGTAATATCATCACAAAATTTTATATATCAATTGTAATATTACAAATGTGATTTTTTATCTGTTTGTCAACTATTCACGACTAATCGATGACGGAAAACACCTTAATTTAATACGAAGATAGATTGTATAATATCTACCACAAGCATATTCATAGGCTATTTCAGAAAGGGAAGTAGTATGGATATAAAAATATTGTGAATATATTCACGACTCTGAAAAAAATTGTCCCACTTCCTTCGGCTGACGATCAAACATATTTTCGTTATATCTGTACAGGTCCTATTTAAATATTAGACTACCATTATTACACTAAGTCCCCCAAAATGTAGCCAGTCAACCTTAGATAAGTACTGAAAGAAATATTGACGGAACTTCGTGTGGTTCGGAAAGCTTTTCCCTTTTCTAATCAACATTCAAGAAGCGGTGGATGCGAGCGCTGTCTCCATAAATTACGTATCAAGTATGTGTGGAGGCTTTATGAAAAATGTTTTGGTTGCCCGAGCCATCCCGGCCACTGGTGGAGCTGCGCCGTGAAGACTTGCAGGCTCTTTTATGCAAACAAAATTTATGAGCTTCAGATATGATGCTTCGTTAACTTTACTATTAGTTTGTGTTCTTGTTTATACATAAATAATATATGTAGTATCCTTTAATACATTGTATAAAATATGTAGTATTCTGGTTCGTTTAATTGTTAGATAAATGCAACAAAGGTCATAAAATAAGTAACATGTTGCTTCTGCAATTAAGCGTATAAATTTGTAATTTAACAACAATATTCTTACATTATCAATAAAATTTCCATAAGTAGATAATTCACAAATTAATTTCATCATCATCATCTGCCCATCCCATTTATTTAGGGTCGGTGTAATATGCTATTCTATTCACAAATTAATTTATGCTATAATAATCTTTTCTATTTTATTATTAAAGGTAATTTCTACGTGGTTAACGAATAATAAATGTATGAATAATCTCTGTGAATTCCAGTAAGTAATGTGAGTTCTGTTGTTATTTGACTTTCTTCGTATTGGTTCAGCGGCTTATAAAGTCATAGTCAAAGTCGAAATATTTTATTCATATACGATATTTGTAGTCACTTACGAATGTTTTTTGTTATCATTATTTCTACTGATAAATTAATTGTGTTTAATTTAAACATTATATTATTTTATTTAATCGTTTATATTAATAAAAACTAAATAAAATTAAAAGTAAGTATATAAAATAATATATTGAACATATAATTACGCTAATAAATAAAGGGGTTATTGTTGATAATGTAAACTGAATGTGCAATTCCTTAAAAGTACTCTTAAAAGTATTTTACACCAGCTATATCACAATAGCTGGTGTAAAATTTAAAAGTACGGATGTCGGATAGGTCTGAATCGACAAAGCTACGATTAATATAAATCACTTGGGCATTAAAAATTGATACTAACAACTCGATTTGTAGCTAAATAAAACTGTCGACTTATTCTTTGATGTCTAAAAGGCGACCAGACTAGACTACCAAATGTATAAAGTTTCGTCATTAAATAGACTCCTATTTTATTTTAAACCTAACTCTTACACGTACTTTATAAGTTTCTTTTTAACTGTGGAAACTAAATGTTTGAAAGTCATACACATGGTGATTTATAAAGTAGTAAAACTCATGTTTGCATGACAACTTGATTATAGAGTTTATTTTTATTTTTAGTAGCAAAGATAAGATTGCTTTAATGACTCTGATGTAATAATGTATATATAAATATAAGTAGATAGTTTGACGGTAATGCGACCTATAATGACTGATTTCAACGCATCCTGAGGCTGTGCCGAAGCAATGTATTGAGAGACTCTTCATTTATAATCGCGTGGTATCGCACTCTAACACATTAGTTAGGAACGGGTGTATCCAAATAATGTTTTTGATGGCGTCAATAGTTTCTCGCCTAATGCTATGCTTCGAGAGATAATTCACACAAAAAGGTATATCAGCGGTGATAGAATTAATAATTAATAATAATTACAACAGTCGTTAACGCACGTCGTCTCAACGTATCACAACGTATTTCAAGATACTACCTTTCATATCTTTAACCGTATTCTTAGTTATATAAAATATTATAAATACGTATCATATAATCTTAGAGACCCTCGTGACCTGGTGGTTCACTACCTCAACAAGGCAAAGTCGTGAGTTCAAATTTGGCCGACACTTATGTATCAATATATATTTCTGACTGACAATCCGCTAAAGGAACTTCGGAAAACAATCCAAAAAATATTTCAAAAGACGGTGGGAGGTATGGATATATTATACAGTATTTACTACGAAGTCGACATTAGACAACATCAGTGATTACCCCATAATAGACGTGTCAGTATATATGTATTTAAAGTTTCAAAACATGAGTAATAAATAATTATTACTGAGTGCAATTATAACTTTCCAACGAAGCGGCTTAAAACAATTTTATTATTGATTAAAACCATATATGTCATGACAGGTTACAAGGCCAGTTAAGGCTGCAGCACGCTATACGTAATAAAAACAAGCAGATACAATATTGATATGCTTTAAAGACATTTATTAATATTTCGAAATATTTAGGTACTAATTATAACCATAAATGCCACATATACTAGTCATAGAAAACAAGCATACGGATTTCCTGAATTAACTAGTTGACGTAGAATATAGACGCCAGACCCAATAGGAGTGTTAGGTGCATGTCACCAATCTTTAACATACCTTAATATATAATATTTGTTTTTAAATTAAAATGCCTATATTAAATATTACAAAACAGTTTTGTTTTTTATTCACGACTTTTGGGTTCTAAACCACGCTCTCAAATGTTTCAAAATGCATTTAAATACCATTACTGATACAAATTAACAAAATTGAAATGTCTGTTAAAGAAGTGAATTGTTGTGAAAATATAAAATTGATTTAATTTTTTTTTGTCTTTCTATATGTTTGTTATTGCTAATCTTTGAAACGGCTGGACTTTTGAAGAAAATTTCACTTGCAGATAACTAACATTATAAGTTAGTTTACTTTTATTACCGAAGTATTATTTTTATATACGTTTTAATAAGAAGAACTTTAATTCCACGCAATCGTCTACGTCAAACGTATAACGCTTTAAATAGTACTACATCGAGTAATGGTTCAATTTACTATGTTAAATCCTTAATCATGAATTTAAATTGCAACTGGCCATTCTATCACTTTAATGTCTGCTGTTCTCTGAAAATCCGTAGGCGTAAATTGAGCTGTCGATTTGCGCACATATGTCCCAGCATCCAGGTCTAATCCTAGTCGGACGGGTACAAACGAGCGTCGTCAGGTGATATCAGTTGCAGGTGTGACGCACTCGTTCCTCGATTCACTAACGGACTAGTGTCAATACTTGCCTCGCTACAAATCACGTATCAAATATCCATTCTTCACTTTATATAACTTTTATATTAAATTTCTGTTTGCATCTATCTTCCTTTTAAACTATAATCTTATTATTAAGGCGTATATATAGAATACAACATATCGTTTTTGATAGAAGATATCAATATGGTATTTGTTGTATACTCTTTATACTGATGTTTTGTATTAATTTTTTTAAATATCTTTTTCTACAGTTTTAGAAATGTCATATACGTTATCGTCATTTTTTCTGTGTTACTATACAAATAGTAGGTACGAACTTACATTACAAGTATCTCTCATCACTCATTCTATCCCACACAGTAATGTTATATATATATATTTTTTATCCTATTATTATACACTAAAACTATTTGATATAGTACTCTTAATTTCTCTTTTAATTCCATTTTACGTAGGTAGAAAACGGAATGGCAAATAAATTGACGATCTACCTGATGCTAAGTGGTCGCCTATATACAGATTGTACGCATCATTTCATAATATCATATTGTTGTACTCATGTACCCAATGCCCCATTGTACTCATTGATTGCAGTGTCATGTCTCCGTTCCATATCTCACCCTTATATGGTCTACTAGCTCCTTAGCTGTTGAAATAGGTACTGAAGTACTCACTTAGACGACTTTACAAAGTCTATCTCCATAATACATATTACATAACATTATATTCTCAGATAGCATTTTATGGACTGTATATTATTACTAAGAAAATGAGATAATAATTCGACGCTGAGGGCTATAGGCAATAATTACATAAAATTATTCAAACAGGAGCTTATAGGCCATAAAGCACAGTGCACACTGGCTAGCACGAGGCACTCATGGAGCCCCTCGATATTTCACCATACATTACAAACGATGCGGTGAGCACTGAAGTTAATTGGATGCACTGGCCACAGCGGTGCATGGCTATAAAATATAAAACGCGCCCATCGCGGTGCTACGTAAGCAGGACTTCATTATCTCATATGTGTACACATCCCAGTGCCCTCTCCGTATTAATATTTAATTCCGTAATTACATTACTACTCTCTATAAAAAAATACTATGACACACCTTAGATACGGTAAAGGATTTACGACATCAAATCTTTACCTTTACAAAGCTCATATTTAGTAAACTTCATCAGAAATAAAATGGCATCCAATATTAACAATATATAAAAATAAGGCGAAATTTATTATGATGAAAGAAAACTCCGAATCTACTGTACATATTTTAGAAAATAATTAATTGGGTGAAAGGTATATTAATCCAGAGTGACATAGGATATATATTATTTTACTAGTTTTTTAGTCTAATACTGAAAAAATTATGATGATATTTGTCAGCTAAGTCAGACTCGGTGAAGATTGGGTGAATCACTAGTCTCTTATAATCTTACAAAAATAATACATTAAATATATGTATACAAGATAGGACATAACATAGAAATTCATTGTATATAATAAATGAATGTATTACGGGAACAAAGCTCTTTCATCAGCATTTAACTAATGAAACGTAACAAAACAACAGTCAGAACAGTTGTCGAGTGTTTACGAATTATTCAACAATTAAGAATGCAGTCTGCGCCTCGACGAGCTCGCCGCCGCCGTTTGCCGTCAAGTGTCATTGTAGAGTACTCGTGAATTGTGTGACTCTGTTAAAGCATGTCCGGACCGTAACGAGACAGTCAAGCCATGTCGATAGCAAACGAGATAATGGGACCACAAATACCAAATTAATAATAACCTAAACTAATATGAATATTTAGAATACTTTTAAACACCGTAAAAAAGCTGAGAAAAGGAACGCACTTTCTTAATTAATTAATTAAATAATAAGTGGCATTATATAGATACGGTATTCATTATTGCATTTTGATTATCACCAGTAGATGACGTCTATGAATATATGCATGAAGTATCGGGTAGAATTACTTACAGAGTATACTTATAAACTTTAATTGCATAGGACTTACTAAGAAAAACCAAAGACAGCAAGTTACGTTTAACCGCCTATATTACTTTATACTAAATTACAACCCGATAGTGCTATTAGATATAATTGAGCAATACAATCTAGTAACAGGTATTATCAAGTTGCGCTCTTGGTTTCTAATTTGATAGGTCGTTCTCCAGAGTTAAGTTGACTCAACACCTAGATATCAGCCCATTAACTTCACTACCCTTCTTATTAGTTATAACTAATTTAGTATAATACGATATATAGGTACGATCGCTCCAGTACTAAATTTTGTAGGCACTGGTATATGCGTCTAGAAATGGTGTTCTAAATTAAGTCGATATAATCAGTGATATTAGCCCATTAACTACAACAAAACATCCGTCATACACGTAAACGGGTGCTAAACTTGTGGGGTGTAGTCTGTTCTAGTTACGAATACTGAATAAACTACGAGTATTTATCTTTGACAAAATTGCAATAGCACTTTTGTCAAAGATACTCTATTCTCCTTTTTTAATTTAAAAATGATCTGTATTATTGTAAACAATATTAATAAATACGATCAGAATTTTTTGTTAGTTCTTCTCAGCTCGAAAGCACTTCGAACTGACGGTAGATTTGACATATCATAAGTGCCTAGAATAGACCTACTTGAATGAAGGTATAAAAAATTAACTTCCCGATGGGTACGATCGCTTAGTGACTAAATTTTGTAGGCACATATTTACGTCCAAAAATGATATTTTAAATTATGTCGAATATAATCAGTAACCAAAAACATGAAACATAAAGAAAAAACGAAATCGCGACCATTACAACGGGTGCGGTCATAAATAAGAACAAAGTGCCAATAAAACATTCAAATCGCGAATGCATTTAAAAATCGTACAGCTTTCGGTTTACATTCGCACACAATACGTTTGAAACGGACTGTGTAATAACAGGCATCAGACTTTCTACGGTACAGTAGCTGGGCCGATCGGAAAAATTCACTCGACTCGACTAGAATGCGCCCACGTAATCCGCGTACCCCGCTGTGTGTGAAATTGAAATTAAAATTCTATTAACGAAGAATGGTATAGGACAATGTTATTTCATTTATTCGATGTCTATACTAAACGAAGAGTAGAAAAGAACTTTATTTTTAATATGTTGTAATAAGAGAAGATAATTTCAATCGAATATTTTTTTAAATTGTGTATTTATATAAACGTCAAACGGTTAATACCTATTGCAACAACTGAACAACTTTTTTTTCAGCTAAAGCTGTAATAGTTATGGATTTTGTACTTTTTATTAATAATTAAGTTGGACTATATATATATATATATGTTAGTAATGTGGCCTATTGATCCTATTGCTAACAATGTACTAAGTATAACAGGTTGACCTCCAGGCGGTTCCCCTGGAAACAATCGTGATAAATTTCTGGTGAATTTGTAACGATGGACTAACTGACCTGACCTCGTGCTCATTTTGTCATGCTCTACTAGTACCCCGCTGCATTATATATTACTATTTTCTATAGTAACTAAATAAACTCGATGATATATATATATAGCATAGCATATAGGATGAGGCAATTAGTATAATGTATCCCTTTAGTCAGATTGTCTTTAAACAACATCATTTTAGAATGACAACTGTAAAAGTGTTACCACAAACATTTTTTGATATATTTCACTACAAAAAAAGTTTTGAGCGTGTATATATATCTGAAATGTGTAAATATATATGCACCTTTCTGCCCTCATAATAGGCGATTGGCTATGTATTTTATAACAAGACAAGTTGGTAAGGTGGATAAGCTTCACACTAAAAAAATCCATATAATGGTATATGGATTTTTTTAGTGTGAAGCGAGAAAATTTCACTGAAAATAATGATAATCACTTAACAAATTATGAACACAATATTACAGTGCAGTGTGAATGAGATCTGAATTTACTAAAATTATATAGTACTAGTACCTAATATTAAATTTCTAAACTCAAGATTCCAAGAGAAGCTGCGCGCTCTATAGATTTATTGGCATCATGATAAGCCATTCTAGCGAGCACCATTCATCCATTAACCAACATTATAGCAATCCCACAAAAACTACCTTTGTACACACAAAAACAGATCAATTTAAGAATATTGTAGAAATCAAAATACGAGTGATATCCTCATATTGTAAGGCTGCCAAAGTAATAGAATCTTTTATATTTTCTATTCGACTTATCCTAACGTTTCAGTTTGTTTAGGACAGAAATCGCCCGGAGTAATTTGACAGATCAAAGTGCTTAAATATATCCAATTACGAGGAATTGGTTTCACAAAATCCATGTCATTTTATCAATGATACGGTTAATTACTTGTTTGTTACTCATTTATTTCAATTGTTTGGCTGATTTTAATAGAGCTAATTTGATTATTTACATTAAATATGAAAATACAAATTATTTATTATAAGATAGATTCTTCCTACAAAATTATTTAAATTATCGAATTGTGTTTAACAAAATATACGTACAATAGAAAACCACTTTAAACCGTTCTTATACATACGTATATATATATATAGGGAGTCTGGATTAAGGTCAATAATTAAATCCGAAAATTTAAAAGCTTTCCATACAACCCAGTAGCTAATACATGTTTATTAAATGTGCGTCGTTTTAATTAATTATGTGGTTAAGTTTTAAACAAGTGACAGTATTTAGGATAAAATTAATTTGATATTTCTATTACATTAGAACAACATTTTATATTTACTATTTTTAGCGCGTATTATTTTTTTTGGTAAAGATATTAATTATGTATATTAGTTTAACTATCTGTCACCCACGGCTTCGTTCGCGTGGATATTAACATATTTTTTGTTAAAATAAAAATTCTATAACAAATTTGCGAGCGATAGTCTAGTCAAAATCAGTACAGCTATTTCAGATATTAACATAAACAAACAGACAGGCAGACAGACAGAAAAAAATTAAAATATTTTATTTTATATGAGTACCGTTAATGTAGATAGCATTTAGAGAAATTAAAATTTTATGTACATCAATAATTATATAAAAATGTTTAATATTTATGTTGCAGTATTTTAAGTGACGAAATCTATTTATTTTATGAAGATAAAGGAATTAAAATATTATATTATTAATGCTTGTAGGCGTATTATGTAACCCGATGTAATTTTATTCGAATCAAAAAATGCTACAGTATTATAGAAATAAAAATAAAAACTTATATTTCAACTTACTAAATAGACAACGTCAATTTGAGATACAATAGGCTAAATATTTCACAAGAATTAACTTATTTTTCCAGTTATGTATATGGGGCAGACAGAATGGCGTCGGCCTTGTTTAAGATTATCTAGGATTTGGGAGGAACAAGCTTGTATCTTATTATTTACCTACCTATTTGATGAGTCCAGATAAACTACGTATGTGATAAACTAAGAACAAGATATAAAGTCACTATGAGATCATATTTTTTGTATACTCAGCTATTTTATTGTTATCTAAAATATTGTCGACAAGACCCGTTTCTCACAGTATAACCGTTTCCAGATCATGTATTTCTACAGGATTATATATATATATATATTCCGGGATAATTTACACAACGTCATCTAGTCCCAAGTTAAGCAGAGTTTGTATTATGTTAGTCCTGTTAAAACAATATAACAGTATCTCTTAAATAATCTCATAAATATGTAGGTATATATAAAATACAATGTTAAAACTGAAAAAATATAAATCTTCGTAAGTAACAAGCGCCGGTTAACAACATTAGATAATTGCTAATACACGGATAGTTCCCCCAAAAACATACGTAGAAATCAACACACGTAGGTAGTCATTACAAAATTATGTTTTGTTTGTGTAGCTACTCGGATAGTACGCTAGAGGGCTGATTGCTACATACAGGGATGCCAACCGTATCAGGATCCTTATACAAATAGCAATTTTTTTGCCTTTATATGAGGATATTTTGTAGTTTGCACTTAATATAGACTTGTTCTGCAAATCGATTAACGATGCTATAACATTAAAGAGCCAAATTGTATCCTGTACAAAATTACATCAGAATTTTTATTTGTTCGTACGAGTCTGTGTTTTAAGTCGGCAACCCTGGCTACGTATTTGCGATGATTACGTAGAACCCTCCAATTACAATTTTCCGTTCACACATTCAAGTTATGTAATCTCGAAGTAAACCAATTTAACTTTAATTCTGAATTAATTGAATGTGATAGTTTAAGTGCAACTTCATTCTGACTCGGTAACGTTTTGTAACGATTTTGCAGTAGTCGCATAGAATATATATTACTTTGATAGTGGGTATAGTTAATTGATTCCGTAAAATATACAGGTAGATTTTGTCTAGATTTATATTGTGTTTCGCTTTGAAGATTTTAAATATACATTTTTGTACAGAACATGGTTATGAATTTATTATAAAAAAAATGGACATATAACTTTTCTATAAAATTAGTATAATGATAAAATCAGTAATAGTTTTTTAATGTAAATTGTCATGCAATATACATAGCTTATTAAGATTCAGTGTAGCAATTAAAACAGAGAATTGTATGGACAATATTGCAAACCACAAAATACTGCCAATATCTTCTAAACCACAGTTCGGTGGCCCATTGGAAGTTAATTATTATTTGTAATGGTATAAGTGATTAATGTGGATATATAATTTATATATTAAGTAATTAATATAGTCCACAATCATACCTTACTAAAGCAAACGTATATGTTTTTAATTTACGGAAAAGGATTTCAAATTAATACAACAAAATCTAAGCATCATTCGACCGAATGTAAATCAATAAATATAAAGAGGCTAATATTTATAACCACACGGGAATGTAATGAACTTCAATGTGAAGAAGCCGAAACGATTATAGTGAAAAACGAAAACATAACTAAGTTATAAAATACTGAACATAAGTTTAAAAATAAAAAACGCCCACGTATGGCTAATAACTTAGTAGTAGTTTATAGTGACGGATAAGTTTTTCATATTAAGTATTAAAGGAAGTGTCGTAAATACTGAAATTAGTGAGCGTATCATCGTCAGAGCGGTGTGTAAACATGAAAACTTTCTAAGTAACGTGGGCGAGCCGGCGCTCCTTCGTCGGGAGTTCTCAATCAGAAAGTAGGGCTGTTGAACATTATTTTTCAGACTTTATATAAAATACTAATCATGTAGACTTACTAAGTTCATATTAAAATAAAGTAGTTTAGTCAATCATATTCACTAATACTAAGTATCAGTATGTCAATCTGCAGTCTGTTCATTACAGTGTTATGGTTAAAAGGCGGGCGAGACGGAATGTTATGAAACTTAATGTAAAGACAGATTATATAGGCTAAAAAAATAGAGAAATAAAATGGACGTTGTCTGCTGTTTTAAAGTCATTGATAACATCTAATATTTACGTATTACACAATTTTGTTAATAAAACAGCCACACATTGCGCTTTGTGTGTACCTATTTGTTTGGCTCAGATTGAAGAGTGAGATTATACTGATTGATGACTGATAAAACTTTATACTAAAACAGTCCCGTATAATTTGTTAACATTACGGAAAAGGGTTCATCACTCAACGGTTAATCAGTCGTATTTCATAATAGTAATTGGTAAATATTGTTAAAATAAAAATATTATTAGATTTATTAATTCAGGACTGTAATTACTTTACAATTTTTAGCTGCGCAATATAAATTTACTAGCTACTCGCCCCGACTTTGCACGTGTGTATATCTATTATATACATATATAAACATCCTCTAGAATCACTCTATCTATTAAAAAACCGATTCAAAATCCGTTGCGTAGTTTTAAAGATTTAAGCATAAATAGGGAGAGACAGCGACAGCGACTTTATTTTATACTATGTAACTAGCTACTCGCCCCGGCTCCGCACGGGTGTACATGTATTATATATATATAAACCTTCCTCTAAAATCACTCTATCTATTAAAAAAATCATTCAAAATCCGTTACGTAGTTTTAAATATTTAAGCATACATAAGGACAGACAGCGAGAGCGACTTTGTTTTATACTATGTAGTGATGATGATGATGATACTTATACTTTACATAAGTCTCAACATTACATACTGTCACAGGTAACTAGGGCAAATACAAACAAACTCAAAAATTTTCAGTTATACGGGGCGAATACGGTAAGTTAGTCTATGGACACTGAAAACTTTGTCATCCATAGTAGTAAAACATGAGAGGATAGAAAAAGGATAAATAAATAGAAGATAATTTGGATAAGTTTCTAAACATATGTTGGATGCAATTTTATTAAAAAAAGTAGAACTTTTGTACACGCTTACTTTAATGGCACGTACAAAGAAAAGAGCTTTACCAAACATTTACTGAAATTATTGTTGCAATATAAACATTACAAAATGTTTTTTCTATCTGTTTCAGATATTTTCTTAAGATTACCAGATAATTAATAATTCGGACACCAATAGACTTAACTCGTAGATCCAAATAATAAAAATGTAATATCAAAACACGAATTGTCAACCCTGAATAAATCAAATTAACTCTTGTATACATCTCCTCGCTTGTTTAACTTCTAGACGACACTTCTCGAGCCTAGTGTAATACATAGTAATTGTAACCCTCCCAGCTTATTTTATTTTTATTATATCAGTGCTGACTTCGTCTATAAGACTGTATATAATGAAAAAAAATATTTCGAACTGAGCTACAGTTTTAATAATAAGTTCATAGAAATATAAGTGATATGCCAGATTTTTAGAAATGGATATCCGCTGATACGGATACGAATATGCATGATTGCTAATCATTATCACCATCAATCACCAATTCATCACCAGTATTTACGAATTGGATGCGGACGGCTTGGGTCAGGTCCGGACATTATATTTGAACTTGGTTCGTTTTGGTGCATCTGACCGTGAAACGACAATTAACCTTTTGTATATTAACAACATCGCAACAACCTGACTATATTAGTAACTGACTTCGTTCAATATTTTAATATGTATTGTATTTATTAAATACACTAGTATGTTAATTTAAAAATAAAAAGTAAGTTAAGTGAAATTTCATAGTACTTCCCTCAGAATTTATATATTTATGAATGTACGACATCCGTTCACAATCGGCCAAGAACTAACGGATACGGAAACATTCTTCTTTTTCAGATACGTATACGAATATAAGGCGCATTAAGTAAACATGCCGTAACATATCCAACGGAATATATTTTAACTGGTTATCTGACAATGTAGCAAAAGACATCTATTCTGAATTTTCTTTAAATTAATTGTTATATTTACTGTTTTTTATAACTAATATAAAAAATATATCCGTACATAATTATTTGACACATTCATTTAGTTATTTAATATAGTAAAGTCCTGTATTGGTATAAATAACTACAGAGTAATAATTAAATGTTTATACGCTGGAATATAAATTACATAAAAGATAAATTTCGTTGAATATCCAAACGAAACTTCTGAAAACTCATTCAGTTAAAAAAATAATAGTTAAATGGTTAATCCGCTTCACAATTCAGTCTACCATATCACATTTACAATTAATAAGTTCAAACTACTTTCCAAAGTAACCTATGTAATTAATAATATTATTTTGTTTAATTTGACGTGCTTGGTGGTCTAGCGGTTGAGCACACTGCACATCTGCCAAAGGTTGCGAGTTTGTTTCCTGGCTCAATACAAATATTTGTATTCATGAATGTGATTTTTGTATTGGTCTGGGACTGTCATATGTAAATGACGTATGAATTTAGATATATAAAAGATATTTAAATATAGCACCTATAACAGAAGCCCTAATTAGCTTGGGCAGTGTGAAATGTCCGAAGTTATTCTTATTTAAAAAAAACTCAACCTTTATTAATGATATAGATTGTGTTTGAACATTTATCTTGAAGTTTTACTTCAAGATAAATGTTTGTAGATTATGTATATATTGTAATATGAAAATTCACGGAAGTACTTGTATAGCAGTGAAATTACAGGATGAGTAGCTCAACATCTTAGGCCTCCGGAATGTTGATGTATGAGTGGTATCGCGGGGGTTACATGGTACAGTGCTAGTAACGGCAATAGGCGACGGTTAACACTTACTATCAGCTGGGCCATAAGCTTGTTTTTAATTTTAATTATATAAATATATATCACTTGTGTTATCCGTAACGTCCGTACAAATATTTTACGACATTGTGTGTATCGGTCTGTTTCTTTATATGTTTACCTTTCTACGTCTAAATGGCTGAACGGATCGTAATGAAATTTAATATGAAGATAGATTGTATAACGATACGAATATAGGCTATGTTTTATCTAAAAAAAAAGAGATGAAGTCACGGGTAACAGCTTGTGGGTAATAAAGAAAGACCGCACCTTGAACAGGAAATAATGTACTGAAAACAAATCTACATAATTCTCCATATAGAGTGGTTAGTCAAATATTTTGGACGTAAACAAGAAAATAACACCTTCTTTTTAAAAAAGTCTAATCTTATTACCTTGCAATAAAGTTCATTTTCGTGTGGCATGTATAATTATGTTGAGATACGCATAAAAGACGCAAACGTGTGATTAATGTATACATATAGGATTGAGGTGTTTATTATGTTTTCTTAACACTTTCCTACAGAAAAATATATTGTAAAAATTGGCAAAATGAGTCCATAATTTATCTATTCTTCTTTTTATAAATATTTTACTCAATATCTTTTGCCCATAGAGAATTCGACAGTAATTTTAAGCGCATTATAAAGGACGGACTATGTCATTTCGATAATTTTATTACTTAACAAAATCAAATATTACAAATGTAGGTAAATAGTTAGTTTTCTGCAATCAATACATCGTTCAATAGTCCCTTAAAAATTTTGATAATTTTTCCATGGTAAAAAAAATCTATATCTATTTTTATAAGAAATATATTAAAAACATGATAAAATTAGTATTCTTCCCAAAATCTGGAACCAACTTAGTTCCAAAATATTAAATAAAATTATTAAGTTGCTTAATCTAGTAATCGCGGAAACGTAAAATTTTTTTTAAAAAGCATATATTGTTTATAAAATAAAATAACAAAGGGCATACATGCTCGTAGCTTCACTGCTACGGTTCGTAGATTGTCGTGCTCCGTTTCATATTACGTTATTTACGTGTCCGTAGAGGACAACTTTTTAATGGGGCGATAACAGACCACCCGAGACCGGCGTTGCCGTTAAATCTCGAGCTCATAAATACGTTATGTAAACCCACCCTAATAATTAGTCGCGGTTACGGTGTGTAGTTAAGTTTTATGATTCCGCACCTAAGTGGGAGCGAGACGCGAGAGCTCGTTCAGAAAAATGTTCTTTAATTTGTCTAGTCGCGTTCGGGCGCGATGAGCTGGAAATTGTTATGTTTATTCGTAGAATCTTGTATCTTTACCCTTTTATTTTTTTCTCTTGCCGTTTTAATCCGATTGGATTTTCGTAGACCCGCGTAGCACTGTAGTGCCGTAGCGACTTAGGTAGCGACGATCGCATTGAATATGTATTGTACCTACCATATAGTTCTGTCTGCGTTCGTGGCAACCTTCACTTTGCTTTTAGTCTTTTGAATATTTACCAGATCAATTTGTGACGAACATACTTACATTTTACATGTTTTGTTATTTTCTTTAATAACTGTATTTTTATTTATTGAAAAAATTACTTCAGTAAACTTTATGTTCATTTATTATTATATATATACTTGATAAAGGTGTTTATAAATTATAAGATTGCAGTATAATATATTATGGCGACGTAATATGAATTTGGTACCTCTAGTATGTACCTTGGAGTTATAATGGATCAAGCAAATGTAGCTCTTATTTCCATAACCTTATAGTCCTTTTTCCATTGTTTTAGAGATGATATTATTGCCAAATTGCAATAAACTTTCACGTTTAGAAACATATGGCTGGGAAGTTTATATTATTGTTTCATGAAAAAAAAATATCTTCAGTTGTTTCTATTTTGGTCAAATTTTACGTTGACATTATTCTTCTGACTGAATATTACCTAAATGATACCTATTACCCAATAGGGGATTTTTGTGGCATACGAGATGAATCATTGATAAGATGCCCGCGTGGCCGCCTCAGGAGGCGGGCACGCTCGGGCGTCAGAGGGGCGACCGAGACGCGCGGGGGGCCGGCAACGTGGTACGGACACTGTACCTTGAACTGTTGCGCGCTGCACGCCACCGGCACTCTTCACTGCTTTCCACAAAAGTTTCTCAACTACTTTCAAAGTTCACAAACTTGGAAGAGTTCAGTGACCGAGTATGACGAAGCGGGCCTGGTGGATGCTAGCGTTGTCTGCCTTGGGGAGATGGTGAAGCGCGTGCTGCACGTACACAGGTTACAACAAGTACAGCGACGAAGCAAGATACGGAGTCATGCGGTCAGCCAAAAGGACACAAACCTACTGGCGAGCTGGGTGTAGCGGCGCCGCGGGCGGGGGCGGCGGGCGGAGGGGCCGCGCCATTGGCCCGCCGGGGCACGCCTCCGACGACGCCGGTGACGCCGCCGCGGCCGCCGCGCCGTCGCCGCCATACACCGCCACCATCCAACAACTCTTCTACTCAACTCTTCAGCTATGTCGACACTTCACATTTCCGATATCACTTTCCATTCAGATTTTCATCACTTACTACTTTTACCGCCCTCCATATAAGAAACTGAACTTAAACTAAACTTTCTATCTATTCAAATAAACCCATCTGATTCAAAAATCATAGTGACAAATCTGTTATTCCAAATCCACTAATTAATAGAAACGTCTACCTTGACAATATATTATCAGGTTAACATTACAATATTATATTAGTCAATATATGTGTAAACAACACAGGAATCGTCTAAGATATAGAATGATCTCTTTTTAAAAATAAATAGTTACAGTTAAATCAAAAATGTCCTCTTATACGATTATGGATTTGACTCACCAAATGCGGGAATCAGCAACGTAGTCAAGACAACGAAGTCAACTTGCAAGAAATATTTATAACCTCAAACACGACGGGTTTCGTAAATTTTATTCCTGAGTACTTTTAATATATAATAACCACTCATAATTACGGTAAACGATGCATTACTACATAAACGATACATTATTTTACCAGTACGGTGAAGTATATTAATACCATTTCATTTACTGAGTCACTAAATATGTATTGTAGTCCGCACAAAGTATTACATTGAATTTGATCTCGGAAGTAATTGCACTTATTGTTTATTTGACACAGTTGAAATGACTCTATTCAACGGTAAAATAAATTATATACGGCGAATGCCCGTTCCTGCAAGCCTTTACTGAGAACAAGATTCAGTACGCAAATTAAAAATGTTTATATTTGCAATGTATATTAATATTTTTTTTGTTTTGTTTACCCATCAGGAAAGGCAAAGGACCTATGGCCATACAGCCTAATATCGTGCGTTTTGCCTGTTTACAAAGTAAACAGTAGGTATTTTAATTATTTGCAAAAGCGTAGTACTTATATTTTAGTTTAGTTATTAGGATTTGTAAATAATTTTGCACATGTCTTGAAAGCATTTTTTTAAATATCCCAAGTAAACATGTAGCCAAATACACTATGCAACCACTTTTACCCATTTCTAAAGTTGAGGGGTTGAATAATCGGATTTATGTCATGGTGACAAAATTATGTAAGTAATGTTCTGTTAAAAATAATACAATGTTTATTTAGGTACTTTAGATGTATGGAAATTCATTCTATTTTAAGTAATGTTTAATATAATTTCTCTGCCTTAATAAATACTGCAAAGGTAAACGGAATTACTGAAATAGGTAATATAATAATAATATCACAGGATAATTAGCACAGCACCGTTCAGTCCTAAACCAAGAAGAGCATGTGCTATGGGTACTAAACAGCTGACATTAATACATAGATACATTTTTTTTGTAAACACATAGGGTAGTTCTCTAAGACCTATACAAACAATCATACTCGTGAATACCAATGTTTGTGCTGTGAGACGCAACCGCGACTATCATAAGTAATAGAGCACGAGCCCACGACGGCCAGACATACGTCTTATTAGTAAATGTGAAAGTTCTTGTATGTGTGTCCCCAATACAGGTAAGAACGATCCCCAAACATGAAACCTGGTTCGTGGTTCCTTTGGCAGGTACCAGGTAACAAAGGTGTAAAAAAAATCATATCAAATTCGTTATTTTAAGAAACTCCATATTTTCATATATTGTTCGTAGCATTATTATAACTTGCGCTGCTCATTGCCAGACACTTAGTGTGGTTCCAACCCCCCGCCGGAACCCCCTAAACTATACTATTTTATAAATAAACTTACGTTACTTTAATAAAGCTGAACTATATATATATTATTGAGAGAACTATTAAACTGAGTTTCCTAAATTGCCAGACAGTTTTCTTGGTTCTTCATCCTACCAGACTTATTGAAACCGTATATTAGATAACAACGGTGTATACAATTTCATATCAAATTCGGTATTTTAAGAAACTCCATTTATTCATATATTTTTTGTAGCAAATTGCCAGACACTTAGTATGGTTCCAACCCCCCGCCGGACCCCCCTAATCTATATTATTTTATAAATAAACTTACGTTATTTTGATAAAGTTGAAATTTATATATATTATTAAGAGAACTATTAAACTGTGCTTCTTAAATTGCCAGACAGTTTTCTTGGTTTTTAGTCTTGAAAAAATAAAGAATTTGATATGAAAATTTTTACACCTTTGTTACCTGTTAGCTCCCAAAGGAACTACGATCCAGGTTTCATGTTTGGGCATCGTTCTTACCTGTGTTGGGGACACATATACAAGAACTTTCACTTTTACTAATAAGACGTATGTCTGGCCGTCATGGGCTCTTGGACTATAAGGCGTGCTAAAAAACTATACCATCGAGGCTGATATTTCATAACAATTTTAGTACTACAGAACTTTTACTCATTACCATATTCTATTGTGTTTGACCGGTTAAAAAATGTGTGTTAGCAATCCTTTTCTTAATTAAGATTATGGCAAGTGAAAAAAAAGCAAACAACTGCTGCTTGTACTAAATCTAAACTGCTATGCTAGTATTGTAATAGGTTAACTTTTTATTCTTACCTATAATATAATGGAAATGGACAGTTATCATGATTTTATTTTCTATTGTTACATGGCAACAAAACTATATGTATAAAATCGCTAATCCAATCTCTTTCAGAAAACCTTTGGAAAGAGAGATAATGATTACAAAGAATATTTTTTACACTTTAAACTATTTCAACGATCGAGCAATTTACTTTGTAAGCTGTGTTTCGATTGTAGGGTACAGATTAGGTAGTTAAATTACAGGATTTTACACATGATATCGGGGATAAGAGGATTGTTAGTAATATGTATTAATAATCCCATTGCATTGCAATATACCATGTCAGGTCCTCCGTGTGGTTGCCCCTGGAAACCATCATGCTAAATTCCGGGTGAATTTGCCACGATGGGCTAACTGACCTGACCTCATACTCATCTTATTATCCTCCACTGGTGCTCTGCCAGCGTATATCTTTAGTGTAGACGAAAAAGACATTCCATTATCGTTCCTTAAAAAAAGTCTTGTTATTCTATGGAATGGCAACGCATGAGTAGAATCGTTTACAGCTTACATAATGTGACCATCTGTTTTATTTTATTTTATTTCGATTATATAAGAAAGAGACCTACTATATAGTCTACTTATACAGTGAATGTTAACATGTTATGAGTACGACATACCTATTTTGAATATTGATAATATGGTTTAAGACCAATCACAAAATTTCGATTAACAGCTTAAAAAGAATGCGTTGCGCCACATATTTCTACTGAGTCAAAGCTATGCTATAAACACTAAACAACTGGTGTATGTATTTTACATATATGTATATCTACATAGTAAAACAATGTAACATATAGCCTTAACCATTAATACAACAAATTGTTGAGAAAATCAATTTTATATTGTATGTACTCTATATACAATATAAAATTGTAATACACGCCTACGTATTCACACCTACGATTGGGACATAAAAATAACTTTTTAAGTTTAAAGCAAAAAATACATTCAATTACGGCCATTATACACTTAGACCTTCGATTATCTAATTTTGTTGTATTTTGATTTAATAAACACAGAAAAGTGAATGCTGTTATTACACAGTGCATTGTTTATACCTACGCATTTAGCTAGATAAATAATAAATAAATAACCCTGGACATTTAGCACAGCGCCATCTAGTCCCATGGTAAGCAGAGTTTGTGTTATGGGTACTAGACAACTGATATAAATACTTAGATATATTTTTGTAAATGCCTACAAAGAAAACACCCAGACCGTTATAAACAATCATACTTATGAATACAAATTTTTGCACTGTGCGAGGCATTGAACTTGCGACCATCAGAAGTAAAGCGGGGAGCTGAACCGGTACACCACTGATGCCGTCAAGATGTTAACTACTATTATAAAATACATATTTTTTAGTAGTATTATAGTCGCTTAAATATTAGTCAAAAGCTATGTTTAGGATGTCTTTTATAACTGTACGTACCATGTACGTAGTTTTATTATTAATAATTAATACTTCTAAATTTTAAACCGGTAAGGACTGGTAACTCTTTTATAGTGAACTAGCTGGCAAACGTAGTTTTGTCTTAAAATAAGAAAAAAAAATTAGGGGTGGACTACCCTTAACATTTAGGGGGATGAAAAATAGATGTTGGCCGATTCTCAGACCTACTCAATACGCTCACAAAATTTCATGAGAATCGGTCAAGACGTTTCAGAGGAGTATGGGAACGAAAACTGTGACACGAGAATTTTATATATAAGATTATAAGAGAGATGTATTTTTTATTGTAAGTGTATTCAATGTTTATATTAAACTATTATGAATGTATATAACCCTCATATTGTTGGTTTTTATTAAGGGTTTACAATCTCCCTACGTTTTTGTAACATTGTCTATCTACCCTGTAGTTTAAATTGCCATACGCGTTATAACTCGCACTGTCTAGCTTTATGATATATTGCACAGACTGTTAAGTGGCATGCAAAATGTATTTATACTTTGTACTTCCTTACGTCGTTATGGCAATGTTCCAAGTAAAACAATCTTCCGCTGGGCGACGATAACGGCAATAGCTGTGATTTTATTACGTGAAGTTGGTATAAATTTTAAATTCATATCTTAACGCAAAAACATTAATACTTGTATGTAATTGAAAGTTGTATTCTGTATAAAATAACAAAAATTTTAAACACTGAGTATCTAATTAATCCATGGAGTAATAACACTAAAATAAGTAAATAGTTTCGATGAAGAAGCGGAGAATAAAAATGAAAATGTTTTTATTTTTCTGAGGTAACTTCAATGACTTCTAGTAACACAAAATTGCTAATAAAAAAGGTGATTGATATGTAGTTAATATACCAATCTCCTTTTTTTAAATATTACTGATATTAAATTATATATGTATTAATTTTTTTTCGCCATAGCTATATTATTATTTTTTTACTAAATCATTAGTTTCTTAACAAATTAGATTATTAGGCAAACTGACGGCCCTATAGGATGTAAAACGGTAATCATCGTCTGTATACGTGAATTTGCCATTCCTAAATTGTCATGACTCCGTACCGTGTAATTTTACTGACATATCTCCCAAACGGAGCTCAAATACAAGCTTTGCTTAGTGACACAAATAGATAAGGAATAAGTACGCATTTAGACACATTGTCTAGTAGTATGTAATTGAAGGAATAGGTAAGCTGTCGATCTAGCAGATTCCTCTCAACGAAATTACATATATTACACTAGCTGTTACCGCAGTTTCGTTATGGCGAAATTTATACTATAAAGTTTTATCAAAATCCTTTCAGTAGTTTTTGCGTGAAAGAGTAACAGATATCCATCCAAACTCACAAACTTTCGTATTTATAATATTATTATGATTCTTATATATTTTTTTATTCACCATGGGTAGCGTGAAGCGCATATTATTATGCATACAATACTAAATATATTAATACAATCATGCGGCGGTGTAGGTAACATAAATTTCATTACACGATATAGAAACATGACATCTTAGCCATGATAATAAATATGTTGATCATGTATATAGGTTGCCATTTACCATGAAGGCGTCGGTGGTCCGGCGATTTAGAACACCGCTTTACTTCCGATTGTCGGGGGTTGGATTCCTCGAATGATGCAAACATTTGTGTTAATGAGTATGATTATATCGGTCTGGATGTTTTCTATGTATATTATGTCTGTATTATTATTATTATTTACCATCAGTTACTTTACCGTCCTAGTTACATAAAAATTACAATTTCCTTAAAAAAATATTTTGGTACTATCTCTAATTACGATTTATGAACATCAAACGCCAATAATAGTTCATTTCTTGACAGCACCTCAAGAAGGCCGAAGATTCATATAAAATAAATTACTTCACAGTTGATACTCAGGGAGGGTCAATGAGGCGTGACTTTGACGAGGGTAGGACCTCCACCGACAACCAATATGCAAGGAATACAGCTTCGAACCATGTCCGACACGAAGCGATTCAGGTGAATACTAGGTCGAACACTACTAAACCAATTGTAGCAGAATTCAATTTTTTCTTCAGTCACTAATGGACAGACAGACATATTTATGAGATAAGAATACGTAACTAAGGGTTTAGGTTTAAGATTGGACTAATTAATAATTTATTTGTTTAACAAATTCTTTATAACTAACATAAAAACTTTTATAATTAGGTTTTCTTATTGTTCCTATGTATGTAAGTATATATATTAAAACAAATCTCAAACCTTTCTGTCATGTTTATTTCACAATTGGCCACCTGTAAAATGCTCTAAAATGGTCTTATAGTTTTGTAATAAAAAAATATACTTAATGTTTTATTGCTACATAAGTTTATAAGATACATACTAAAAATGTAAACAATGATTGCTATAATTTTTGTCTTAAGATCTATGCGTTTGTTTGCGTTAATCTCAGCACATATAATATAATATCTCAGAAACGGCTTGACCAATTTTTGTTGGTCTTTTAGTATCATATTATAAATTTCATTTTTAAACGTTGTGATTATTTTATTCCAATAGATTTAAAAACAAAAAAGATATACGGGTACGAAGTCGTGGGTAGAGCTACTTAAATATAGACAAGACATGTTTTAATTGAGAGAAATCCAATTTTAAATTTCGAATCATATAAACAAATTGAACATAAATATATAGGTAGATGTCAGAGATAAAAGTTCATGTTTCATATTAAAATAACTGATAAACTGTGTTGCAGCGCACGATATTTTTATGGTTGGCCGGGCGGCAGCCAACCCTTGTCACTGTCATCGCGTATTATCTGCAAATTTCATATTGAACTGCAACACATACTCCTTTATTCGTGATTCGCAAAAATCTCTCTTAAAATGTATATTTACTTACATTTCCCATACCGCGACGCTTTTCATCTATTCTTGAGGTATGGGGTTATGTAGGTCGCTCTTCAAATATTTTCCATTTAATTTTATTACCTAGCGGAACTTATTTACTTCGTTTCATAGAATAGCGAGAATGCCGTACTTTGGTATCGTATAAAAGATATTTTCTCCATTTAATGTACGTAATTTTCAACCGTCTTCTTATAGGAGGGTATTAATTCGACTTCAGAAGTTGAGTTAGAGATTGTTATGTTGTTCTATATCTTCGCTAAAATTGGTGATTGTTTTTGTAATTGATGAAATACTACCGGTGATTTTAAATTCCAAAGTTGCTATTACAAATTCCAAAGTTAACAAAATAAAATGTTTTCCATATAAGAATAATTTATACAATTATTCTATACAATAAGAAAAGTAATTAAAATTAATTCACGTTTTGCCGGTGGTAACATTTTTTAAAGTAACGAATTAATACGAACTAAATTATATTCTAAATACGCCTCGAACTAACAATTTAAAAAAATATGATATCACCAAGATATTATTCTTTATATTTACAGCAATTACTTGTAATTGATATGTTTTCTGTTGCTTCTACTGTTTATTCTGAAATTATCCATCGACAGCTTCGAGGAAAATAGTTATGTTTCAAAACATAATAATAAATCTTTATTGTATATTAATGTTATAATTTTGTAAGAAATTGATTTTGCCTGTTACCATCTTAAAGGCTCAAAGTCAAAATTTTGCTATAGTTACATGCGGAACTTTGGTTGAGAAGAAACTCATTTTCTATTATATTTGAGACATAAAATACGTAGGTATGTATATGAAACAAGGAGAAATATTTTAGCTTTTGGCTATTGTAAAATATGAACTGAGTCATCTACGAATTTGCTACACTCTTTACAATACGATACTATATAAACCGAGTCCATACATGGACTCGGTTTATATAGTATCGTATTGTTAATTTATTATATATACGTATGCAATTAAAAATATATAGATATACCGGTTACTTTTGTCTGGGTTATATATGTATACTTAAAAATTAGCTTCCTTATTTGTAAAAAAACAAAATTCACAAACTCATATGATGAACGATTGTTCTACTATATTAAATTAAGAGTACACAGACCCACATTTCAACTTATCTCTGCCTTACACCATTTGGGATCTGGCAAGATGATAGAAGAACATTATATATAAAAGTTATGATCAAACACAATATGATAGTCGTGTGTAATAGATAAATATTACACTAGCTTTTCCTATTTTTTATGTTAGTGGAATTAAGTAGACAGACTAGTCATCTTAATATATTCAACGTATTACGTACGAATTAGCAAGCTTAAGTACTTTGTAAACTGAAAAACTTTTGTCTATCCAGATCCAGAGTAGAATTTTCATTAAAGCCTTCTTTACAGCGCCCTTACATAAAAGAGCAATTTTTCCCAGTAGCAAAATCTCGATGCAGCCGCATTAACGCTTTTATTTGCTCTTTTATTCGAAAAAAACTTATTATTCCACTTCTCTCACCCGGGGAATTACATTATTTTCTTGCATTTCTATTTATAGAAAACTGCTCTGGTTGATGTCCCGCTAGACGTCTTTACTCCACTCGTTTTGTTGTCGAGTTTTGCTGTCTTAGTTTTACCCTCGTAGTTATTATAAATATCAATACTATTGTGTTGGTTATCTTTAAATAATCAATTTTGTTAAGAATTTCACTATAACTTCGAGAATTTCTTCTGGCAGATTTATATGTACAACCTCCGTCACGTAGAGCTCTCTTAATTCCAATAAGGCTGGCAACATATTTCTGGTAAATTTCAGACAAACCGTGTCACGTGACCGTTGGATTGGCTCACTATTTGCCGCCAATCGAACGACGTCATCGGCACGGTTCGTCCGGACAGCAACTAATAATGTGAGCTAAGTTAATTCCAATATAAACCCGCCTCACTGTAAATACCAACTGCCAACTAGGTTGATGGCTCGCCACTAAACTGAACTTGACCTCATTTAAGTTGAAGTCAATATTGAAACTGACAATAGAGCGACCCGTCTATTTGTCACTTTCCTTGAGTTGAATGTGTCCCGTTAGTTTGAATCTGATGTCCCATGTGATCTGTGATTGATGTATTTACATAACAGCGTAGACAATTAAGTGTTCTATTGAGTATCGTATATTTGCATTTATAATTGTATCTGCGTATAGAAAACGTTCTTTGGACTAGTAATGTAACATACAAAACTCTAACAATAGTCTAATAAATTTGTTATAGATAATATTACAATACAATAAATACCAAATTGTTAATTATTAGATCTTAAAGTTTTTAAATACATAATGACTTTGACAAAATCAGTGGTATTACTTATCCTAACCAGTAATTTAGTTCCCTTATAGATCTACATCTAATAATATACGTAACTACTTAGTACTGGCGAATTATTGAAATCTCAATAGTGACCATTTTCTTTGAAGAGCACGTTGTTATTTGAGGGAGTTTATACTAACCGCACAGAACCGGTTACACGCTAACCGGAAACCATATGCAAAGCAGTGAATACAATTCCAGGCAGCTCGCAGTCGGTAAGCAGTTTTAATGCAGCCTTCAGGACACTTTACAACATGATTACTAATAGATCCATAATTACTAGCGATGCATACTATCTGGTTCATGGATCCCCTGGAAAATATCTTGGTCAATTCCTGATAACTGATCGAACGATGATCAGCTGATGATGCTGTCATAGACACCTATTTCAATACTTTCTCCATTAAAAACTATCAACCAGCGAACTATTTAAAAACTCCCACTTTGGACTATATAGTTGATATTTTTTATGAGTATTTCGGTATTTGTGTGACATTTTGTACTAAAAATTACAATTAAATACAAAATATTTGGCTATATTTTTTTTTTACCTAAATAACTTAATATTCTGTACCTATAACATGAAGGTATACTAATTACATAATAATTTGAATAGAAAACAAGCTGACACCCGATAGATAAATGGCAACCATCATCTATATACATAAACATCACAGACCATATTTTGTCATTTGAGAGGACTAAGGTCAGTACCTCATTAATTTAATTGCGATATCTCGCGTTTTCATTGAAACATAGATATGTCCACGCAGAGGGCTTTAACTTATTTAATTTCAAATTAAACTTTAACATCGCTATTATTTACTTTTTAAATATAACTGATTACTTACTTGAATTTCAATTCGCATTTCCAGTACTACAATCCACATCTAGAAATCCCTTTGTTGGACGCGAATGTAATGCGTTTGTTTCGATCTAGTGGCAGTACGGCTTGTGATCAAGATTAATGTACTCGGAGACACTTCCTTATACGATTCAGCGTTCGTATTCCCTGTTTTGTTATTTACTTAAGTTGCATGCTCTGTGCAGCCTCAATAAATACAAAGAAATAAAAATATTAGATATATTCCGTTTTTCTATATGACATTGCGATTGTCAATATCAAATGGGTTTACCAAAATTTAGCTGTGATAATAGATACTATTTTGGTTATACATTCAAAATTAAAAAATCCTATTATAATAATTTAAAAATAGTAATTTTAATATCTACGATGTTTGCATCGTGCGTAGTATTGTATAGTTGTATGATATGATAGTTATGAGTAAGATTGTTGGTATTATCCGAGGGTTCTTTACACATTTACAAAAAATAATGTAAGTAATTATATTAGTTGTCTAGTACCTACCCATAATCAAACTGCACTTAGTTCTGGAATGTGTGAATGGACTTAGGTTATTATTACAATTATAATACAATAATTGTATCTACTATAACTAAATACAATATCTAAATAGATTTAAATGATTAATATCGCCCAATACTTAAAATATTGGGCTGTGTTTTTTCAATTTCTTATATTTTATTCTAGAATGAATTTACAATAATGTTACTATTATAATAAATATTTATGCAGAAAATTTGATTAAATACAACTATCTATAGATAAGCTTATTCTACGTGTTTCAAATATAAATATAAATTATTAACACTGCTACTGTAAATAACTTAATAGATAGAATAGTAATATCGTATTACTATTAATTTTATTATGTTATTTACAGTATTGAGTAGTGTTAATAATTTAAAACTATTTTGTAACACGTAGAATAAGCTTATCTGTAGATGGTTGTATTCAATAAAATTTCCTGTATAACTATTTATCATAATAGTTATTACTATTATATTTCTTTATTGTAAATTCATTCTGTAATAAAAAATAAGAAATAATATATTGCGAATATATTGGAATATTGTATTTAACAAAAACATTTATATTTGGCCCGATAGAAGACGCAATGTCTTCTATCTTCTATATAAAATTTTTTATTTAGAAAGATAGACGAAAGTGGCTATTCGATATCTTCTATTGTTCGTGAATTTTACTGTTGACAGTAATTTGTTTTTAGGCCCGTTTTTCAGGTTGTTAGGACTTTTATTGTAGGCCTTTTACTTTCACCAATTATATACATATTTCACTATATTTATTAACACTACGTATTAAACCCCTACAGCATACATAGGTATTGTGTAACATACTACCTTGATTTTATGCATACAATAAATTATATATACAAATAGCTATTGTGAATATAATTTCTACGTATATTAACATTATACTTTCACAATCTGCACTCAAAAGAATCATTTTCTATGTGCTGCCAAATTATAGTAAAACTGTACTCAGGTTGTGCCAAAACTAGAGAGGGTCGATGCGATTTGGCAATGTTACTTTATTTATTATTACAATATGATTCGTGCATCTTTGTTTTCTAGTGCAGATGCTAGTGTTTATATTTATGATGTAACCAACAATAGATAGATAATTATTATAAACACAAACCGACATACACATATACTATATAAGTTTACAGCATAGGGTTTTCAATATATATTTTTGTTTAAGGAATTGCAACGCGCATCATATCAGTGCTGTTAAAGGTGTTCATAAGCTACGGTAATCATTTACCTACCATCACATGGTATGCTTGATTATTATCATTGCGATATAACAAAATATTATTAATACACTACCTAAATAAAACATATATAGCAGAACTGCAATTAAATAAATATAATACCATTTAACAATTACTTTGTCCACTTTCGAAATCTCGCGTGCATAGTAACCTAACCTAACCTAACAAAATAAATTTAATTTAGTGGACAAATACCAATGCATAAATGAATTCAAAATCGTACCAGTTTCGCTAATTTTAGCACGAAATACTAAAAATAACTCCTAGTCAACAACACTGTGATAACAATATTTCGCCGGTACTATATTATTCTCTGCTACTGCGTAGGCGTTAGCCATGTCGCTCGACCTGTGTTTACATATTAATATCCCGCTCGCTTTACTTCTATATCTACCGTTTAATATTTTATAATTAATTCTTCAGTATATATATTATTTTATGTAATGTTATTGACAAACAAGCTTGGGATGTAATTTGTTAAGTTCATTTTCTTTACAAGTTAGTCCAGAATTTTGTTTCCGTTTAGTACAAATTGTAAATAATTAAAAAAAATCATTTTTCCTGTATGTATCTTTAAAATTTATTAATTAAACAAAGTTCTTACACTGAAATATTCTTCATACACTTCCGATCCGAATTTATCAATGTCATGCATTTAATTCATGAAGCATTTAAGAATTTTGTAAAAAACCTATCAAAAATTAAAAACAAAGCACTAGCAACAGGAACTAAAAGTTAATTAAAATGTTGTTGTTCGTATTTCAAAATACAGGTGAAAACAAGCGGAGTAAATAAAGAGGAAACATGCGGTAAAGTCAACATTAAGAGTGAGCGGATATCCAGATTTATTACCAGAATAAAAAGGAAGTAGCGAAATAGTCTAAATTAAAAAGCAATGGCTTCGAGACAGAGCGAGCGGAAACAAAGAGCTGGGATTCATCAAGCTCTTTTGAACCCGGCTATTGTGGTGCAGTCAGGAACGATGGCAGTGGAAAAATCTTCGAGTGGATCGCCAGCCTCTCTTTGACGCCGATGCAAAAAGTAAACTATCTAGAACTAAATCCTACTTCATTGCTTTGTAGGACTCTGCAGTATGAGTTTTGCAAGAGCAACCTGTTGAGTGTAACTTACAATGGATTATGCAAATATAATTAAAATTATTCCACCAGTATGAATATCCAATGTGGTTTCATGTTGGATTTTAATATTTTGCAATCGGAAAAACGGACTTTAATATATATTTTTTGTATTGACAAATTGAATCAAATATGTCTGTGATATTGATGACATTATACAGAATATTATTCATCTTCTATCTGCGTAAATGTTTTTACTCTTAAAACTTGTAAATTACGTACTTTTTCAACATCCGATTTTATACGAATTGTAAGTTAAATTTTTGTCAGCAATAATACCATTTTCTAATACTCGAGTATTTCTGTCCATTATTTCTTAATTTTCTGTATAATATAAATTATATCCGATGATTTTATACAGCAAATTTATATATGTAGTGTAATATTATATTGCTTTATTGTGTTTAAAACTCATATCAAATTTTTAAATATGTAATGAATGGTAACGTCAGAATACTTTTAACGGTAAAATTTAGATGTTAAACTAGCCCATGGAGTAGAAGTATAATCACAGAAAATATTAAGTTTACTCGTTATACCGCATTGGTAAACTAAATACTGGTTACGCTAAATAAATTATTGCAACATTTGAAACTATTTCTACGTGTGTAAACATCATGCAATTTATTTCAATTACTTCACATTACATATTCAATGCATTGTAATTCCAACTGTATATCCGGCCCGATCACGTAGAGTTGCATCGTTGGATGAAGCTACCAACAGAGGAGGCGGGCCGGCAATGTCCCTTTTGATCAAGATTGATGTTCATGCGACATTAAATTCCGTACAACTATTACAGACAGATACCTATGTATATAGCTATATTTACTTCTGCATGGACAATTTATATTGTGTATATAAGACAGAATAGTAAAACTCTAAGAATACTATGTTAACATTATTCATGTTGGTATACTTTTTGTATCAATTTACTTTTATAAGAAATACTACCATAATTTGTAAATTAAAAAAAAGATCAGTTTAGGCAGTAAGATTCTACCTTTGTTTATTGAGTTAAATGCCACTTCTTTGTACCCTTAATAAACAAACAAATCTAAAACCTCTGGACTATTACGGGAATTTATAATATGTATAATGTCTACAATGCTGTAATAGCATCAGATGGGCCGTCAGCTTATTTTCATTTTTAAATATATAAAAATTATAACAACCTATTCACATTGTCAGTGAAAACAACAACGAAGCAACTTTTAAAATATATTAATATACTTAAGAATTATATTTTAATGAATGTTTTTTATTGACTGTATAGAATTATTGCAACTAAAGAAAACGATGGTCACTATTAGTAAAGCCTATATTTCAAAAGTAACAGTAAAAACATTAGAAAAATAGTTTTAAAATAAATATGTATTATAAAAATATAATAAGAATATAAAAAGGTGTGTCGTGCATATGCTTTCTTGTGTCTTATTTTCACAAACATGAAAATGATTTCATAAAATACAAAAATACACTGTAATAATATAAGAGATGAACAGTCCATTCCATCACCATTTTCAAATTATTTCTGACATTCTATGTAGGTGTACAATAAAAATAACCTACACGAGGCATCGTCATCATACAAACATCTCTAGGGACAATCCCTGAGTTAGAAAGCCAAGCTTAAAAGAGTATTCGTAATCAAATTCCCGTTCGTTGATGGATGACATCAATTTGAAACACAATAGCACAGAGTACAAGATATGTGCAGAGTAGAATATAATCTTGTGCACTAGCTCGATCGCTCGTAGGGATGCAATGAAAACAATATGTAAAACTGAACATTAATCTGAAAATATTTATTGTAGAGAAGATCTGTTTAGGAAAAGATTTCTTTACTTTTTCGTAGAAATTTACATTCATAAAATTATAAACATATTAAACAAATTACTTTCGAAGTGGTGTTAAAATAATGCTTACATACATTAACCAATTGATTTTTATTTATGTACTTAATGTACTTAACACTTCACTTCAAGAATTTAAGTAATATGGGAAGTATTTGTTAAAAAAAAAATTTCCGACTACTCTAATGCTGTTGGCCGCAGCTGCGCTTTACAGTTTCACTGGACGATCCACAATGAGCACTGGCTAAAATCTTTTACTCTGTATACGCGTGCAGTACTCTGTAACAATATTGTCTCGACCATGCATTGGTCGGAAGTCGGTCTCCTCGTGTCACGTCACTTCCTTTGTTACCCGCCATTCTCGGATTATGTTAATGTTGTCTCAAAGACATTTGTCTTTGCTTAATGCCCTTCAGCTTTTCTTCTGAAAACCGTATTACTGTCCGATGTTGTTCACCTACATACTTTGTTGTTGTTTATGACTATACAGTTTTTTTATAGGACTGTTATATAAATTTATGTCATAAAAAATAACTGGTAGTTTTAATATTACATATTATGTGTAATATAATACAACTAGTATTAAATATAAATATAAAAATATGTAAACATGTTTCTTTTAATTACTCTAAATTCTAATTGATTTTTTATGAATTATTTATTATTATTTAGATTAACGATGTCCTATAGATATAGGAGCAATCTTAATACAATAATAACAACCGTGGCTTACTCGTAATCGTACAAATAAATATCATTATGTAATCTAAAAATGTTCGTATTTAAATAGTTACATAATTAATGTAGACTTACTCGTATTTTCCATTTCCACAGGTTATTGACAACACTTCTGAGAAGTGTTGGGGCAGTGGCGTGCAGTGTCCACAGTAATGGTCCCAGCATGGCGCCCACTTATACTAGGGATGTGAAAACATAATCTATTATGAAAACACTGCATTATTATTTTATTACATTAAATCAGTAGAACTAGACCGTTATGAATAAGAGGTATATTACGCCCAAAAGGTATGTAAGATGGTAGTCACCAAAAAACTTATTTATATTTCAGACTGACTCTCCTCTGAAGTAAACACCGAAATCAAACCAAATAATCCGAGAGTTAGGCCGTTTCAAATAGTATTCAAAATATACCGAGCGAAATGAGATTATGTCAAGTGTAGCGTTCACCAAAACATTGACAATTAACAATTCTTTTGACTATCCTATAAGGGATAACTGTCGTGACAGTATGTTTAATATATCGACAAATAAATACGATATGTGCTAAAACAAAAACACGATGGCCGAAAAAACACTCTTGATTAAGACCACATGGTTATCGTTGATCAAAATAAAAACACTCATAGGATGATTATTTAAAAAATTAATAGTTTTTAATCTTACAAATTCATTCTTCATTATATTATTATGCATATAGCAGCCATGGAATAATTAGTAATGATTTTTATGCATTATCTTACACATCTTACTGTCTTACTTATATTATATACGTAAAAGTGTGAGTACGGATGCATGGATAGATGTTTGTTATTCTTTCACGCAAAGAATACTGAATGGATTTTGATAAACTTTACAGTATATAGCTTATAGGTCAGATATAGGCATTAATTTAAACATTATTGTGGAAATTAGGTGAAATATAAAGATTTAGAATACACTTACATCATCAATTAAGTGTAATGCAGACGACGAATATATGTTTTTGATCGATTTATATGTACTATTAGAATTTTAATAGTGAAAGACAATTCTGTATTGTGGCAAAAAAGCAATTCCAATCTGATTGCAAGTACATTTATAGTCATTGCATTTTTTTAAATAACTAGTATAGTAAAGTATTCGGCAGAAATAGGTAACTAACTTCGTTAACGAAGGCTAACTTCGTTATTGTTGTTCAATACTCGGACACCACAAAATTTATTACCTCTTGTACATTGCCTTTCTCTAGTGTTACATTGGTAATTTTACTGCAATATCATATATAGGTATATATATATATATATATATATATACATATATATATATACATAATAGGCAAAGTTGATTCAAGAACTTTTCATTTAATAACACAATAAATATAGAACGATAGTTAATTTTTTTTTTTAAATACTTAGTAACCAATTTATACAATTATCTATTCCTAAGTTTTTGTACAGTGTACCACTTATTGACGTTATTTTGGTGTTTACA
Organism: Achroia grisella; assembly: GCF_030625045.1. NCBI lineage: Eukaryota > Metazoa > Arthropoda > Insecta > Lepidoptera > Pyralidae > Achroia > Achroia grisella. The sequence goes on along the minus strand of NW_026713045.1, from coordinate 744,063 downwards.
TTTATGCAATTGCAAAATATTGTCTATGCAAGTTCGTTTACCTACTGTGTTGTATGTTTAGTAGACACCTATATATTAATTAAAATTCAGACACTCCATATCTATTTGGTAAACATTGAAACATTAGATTGAACTTGCATAGTTTTAATGGCTTTGTTGTATAATAAATAAACAAATTGATCCTGAATATCCAATAAAGTGAGCACACCGTAGTGTATTACTGTCGTACATTTCCTATGCCTACACTATCATATTTATCATATGAAATTGGGAAAATCCAATTGTGTCAACACACGACTCGTGCAATGTAAGTTTGCAGAATTGAATTGGTCGGCAGGTAAACGGTTATTGTATGTAATAATAGTGTTCCCCGAATTCGTAGGTTGTTGCACGTAGGCTACATTGCAATTAGGGGCCGTTAGCTTGGCGGCGCCGCCATGACTCGGTGCATTGTACATTGGCAAAAAGAAAATATTATTTAATCGGTTTTGTGTATTTTCACATTTGTTACACGCGACGTGTAGCTTCACTAATTTTCTAAATAATAGTTTAAAGCTTTGCATTGACGATACCAAAATGACCACTTTCCATGGGCATAATTACTGATTGTCCTTCTACAGAGTGTTCTAACTTCGAACGCTTTTTCTTTATCGAATAGACATTCTATTCGAATTTTTTAATCATTTGAAATTGGTTTTATGTAAAAAAAGAAAATGTATGCTCCTAGTTACAAAATCTCTCTGTTACGTCGTAAGAATAAAAGTTATCGTAATAGACTCACTATTATGACATTATTGAAATTGTAAAACCAGTTAATAACTTTAATAAAATAGGATAGCTGATATAATTTTATTCTACACTTAAAATGCTGACGAATTACTTAGAAAAAAAAAGTTTTGTAAAGATGCACTAGTGGTTCTGAAAAACCACAAATTTCTTATTTTCTCTGTGAAATATTAAATTAAGAGTGGTAATTGTAGTGAAAACAAAAATGTTAATACTATTATAATATTATAAATGAATACTGAAAATATTACTTTAATACATAATTACAAGTAAATCTAAATTCTAAAATGAATATAACTTTGCATAAGTTATAGTGTAGTAGTGCAACATTTACCAGCACTGTTTCTGATACGTATGGCCCATTAAAAGCCTATAAGCAAATAAAACTCACATACAAGGCTATAAACGGCGATCGTAAAACTGCATTCATTTTGTGGCTCTCTATTTTATTTAAAAGCTTTGACAAACTATTCCCAGAAAATAGCACTTGGGTCGGTAACAGCTGTAATTTCCGATTCGATAAAATATTGACTCAATAAATAAGGCGCAATTGTAGTTTATTAGATCAATGGGAAATCAAACTGTCAATATAATCATGTTGTGAATGCATTCATGAGTTTTAAGAATTGAAAAAAACAGGGTGTTTTTTTTAATATAGCATATTGGTAAGTGGCCTTTGCTAAATGTAGTTTATATACTTTTGCATGTTTTATGTATATGGAATGGTAAACCTTTGGTTATATCGATACATGATCTGCACTACGGACATTACATTATTATGTGACGCAGCATTACGGCTCTAGCATTGCCATTCGGAGGACTATGTATATAGAGATACTCCACAACTGAAACACAGCTAAAATAAAAATAGATAAAACTGACCTCAGTTTTATCTATTTTTATTTTAGCTGTAGATAAAACTGAGGTCCAGATATGTGTGTGTGTAACAGTGAGGTGCGACTTTTTCCAAAGTCTACCTCAATTGTGTTGTGATTCAAGCAAAAAACTTATTTACCTAATAAAGATGTGAATATTATTATATGTTGTTGATTATGATATTAAAAACACTTTAAAAATTAAATGTAGCCAAGCACAAAAACTATGCCCTTTCTTTATAATGAGGTGTAATTATTTTATACAGCTATATTGGCAAAAGTATGCTGTATTATGTAATGTTATTTTATCTGTGCCTGTAGTTAATACACACAATACACTAAATATATACGTAAAATAATTCTACTATCACCTCATTTTAAAACATGTGCCTTTTGGAGAGTCATATAAAAAATAGATGAACTGCAATGTAGGGTTGAATTTTCACTATAGTGAATTCACGAACAGACAAGTTAGAGAGGCCTCTTAATGAACACGAGAACTGTTCCTTGCATACATACTAGTTTGTAGCCGACAAATGAGGTCATTACTGCCATTAGTCCTTAAAGTTAGCCGACCATCTTAATAATAATGAGTCTTGTGAAATCTCCAGTGCTCGTGAGTTTTGGTAACTAGAGACAGCATCGGCGCGTAATTATGTTTAAGTATCTACGTAGTCCTTACGGTCTTCATACATGTTATATCTATTACAATTTTATGTTTGTATTATATTACAATATCTTGTTTATATAATATGGTTAGTTACGATTAAACTGAACAAATATTTTTGACCTTCATACAACGCGTCGTTCGTAACCACGCGGTCTTGTGAACGTTTCAATATGAAAAATAAAAGAAATATTTTCTACTTTGTTTATTGATGAAAATGGATTAGTTTCGTATTTATTCTAAATGGCTTTTAGCTTACTATATAATTTACCTATACAATAGAATATAGAAGACAAAACAATATCTTATTATTAATTAATATTATAAACGCGATAGTTTGTGAGTATGGATGGATGTTTGTTACTCTTTCATGCAAAAACTACTAAAAGGATTTTAAAGAAACTTTACAGTAATATTAGCTTATATATCAGAGTAACATATAGGCTATATATTTCATGCGAGTGAAACCGCGGGCACGGCTAGTTATATATAAACAGAAACAATGTTATTTGAACCTGCGAATCTAAATTAGAACCTTTCTATTTAACACAATTTGAACGTATCCATCAAACGTACACAGTCGCAGTAAATTACAGTAGGTACACTGAATAAGTAATATATTTTATGTCAATACCAAGACTTCTGTCTGACTTAAAATAAATCAAATCACAATAAAAGTAAGACGGAATCAAAGTAATGAGTGCTGAGCAATAATGGGCTATACCACAGTCACGTGCCAACTCTACAGTTCTAGGGTCCCTCATCAATTTTCATATGTGAAATAAACATAAAAGTTAATCTTTTAATAATACAGAAAAAATATATAAATAAGTAACGATAAATTACATTTAGATATTCGATTTTTTATGTACTGTTATGCAACATATGCACTCTTACATACATCGATGAAAAGAGGAGTATTCACGTATCGATTTGATTAACAACTATAAAACTTCTACTTCTATGTAAAGTAGAAGTAGTATAAATATAAAGCTGCCCATACACCTATAAGGTTTTATGTAAGTTGTTATGTTTTGTTATGTTTTAATAAATTTCCATTAATAGAAATAATAATTTAGTTTATTTAGTACAAAAAAAAGTATGTCGTAATGTAGTTAAATTACTTAGCCATTTTATCAAGATGTACGTATAACTCTCCGTTGCAAAATATTTCAGTCTATATATAATTAAGTCAAATAACCTGCTTATTTCATTAACGCTGGTACTACACTGCTACAAATAAACTGTGACTTCATAAAATAGTGTACTCCTATTCTTCTTTTTCTGTCTGTGGTAAAAAATTAGAATAAATTAGTTGGCAGTCTGCCCAGTAACCTCGGCCTATATGGATACAACTAAGAGTTGCGAATCATCCCCATTGCGTATGTTGGAAGCAATTATTTTAATTCTCTCATATATGAAGAGATTACATTTCGAGCCTTTTATTTTCATCATAATAGAAATAAAAATGGAAGTAATACTTGGAACAAAAAATATAACAAGATATCGGCCTTGGTCTTATTTACAATATCGTACATAATATAGATATTAATTCTAATATATATATATATATATATAACACATAACGGTAATCTACAAGAGAATATTTACATTACGTTATTTTTTTGATTTATAAATTTATTATATTTTCTTTATTTATTTTTAATATAACTATTTTTAAAATAATGTCTAGTTGTCTTGCTTTTACTAGAATTGTAGAATCATAAAAAAATTCCTCGATAATCGATTTAAAGTTTGTTAGTATAAATTGTTGTAACAAAATAAACCAAGACATTTACAAAGCCTGAGATCAACGTCTATACGATTCGAATACATAACAGACCAGAAAGGTATGCAGAAAGATCGTCAAGGGACGCTGCCACCAAATTGAATCCGGAATTCTTGAATCAAGGTTGTCTGAATCGAGAGAATCCAAATATATTTAACTCGATGTCAACGCAGAGCACAGTGACAAGTCGCTGAACGCCAAATAAACCATAAAAACCAAGTTAGAGCTGAATTTACAAATTTTTCTCCTCACTTTTCTGAACAATTTAAAGTTACGTCCCCTTGCTTAAGATGCATTGGCTCATTCCAAACAGAGGATTTAAGGTCGGTTTGAGAGGCCGGCAGCAGGAGTAAATGTGGCAATTCGTAGGCGTCTCGTACCACAACACGCATTAGCACTAAATGACATCCACGAAAAATCTTTTCAAGACGCTCAGATAAGAAATAAGGAATAAAAAAGATCTCTATTGTCTTTTATACTGTTTTATTTGAAGGTTGTTATCAGAGAGGAAGATCAAACCAGATTACTTCAACTTTATTCGGGGAGATATAGATTGAACAATGACAGTAGTTAGTAGCCACGTGCAGAATAGCAGAATCCATACGACGTGACACCACAATGTTCTGTCTTTTTTCTATTTTTAACTAATTTAAAAAGAAACTTCTCTCTTTAATCGATAAACATCTCCGCACTATTTATTGAAACGTCATAATGCATCGATATTTGTAATCAAAATTATAAACTTCTTCTAATTATGATTATTGTACGATGTTCATCTAATTTTCTAATTTACAATGTGTAGATATGTATGCATAATGTAATTTTCCATTTGGTAAAAACATCCTGATTATTTCACTCACATGTACACTATAATATGAAAGACGACACGAACTCCTTAAATTAGGGCTTAGTAACACATTTTCTATGCAAATTCTCCATAACACAATTCCAAGATTATTATATAATCACTTTACATTACTACTAAAATACATACATAGGTATATGTATGATATATAATATTAATATTATAACTACGATTGTTAATATATTTGATTATTGGGTAACGAGTCAATGAAGCATAAGCGGTAAATTATAATTTGCATGAAATCTGTCACTCAGTTAAACGATAGTAATGAGATGAGTATAACATGCAATAATCACGGTATATAATATATATAATAGTTAAGCTTAACTGCCATAGATATTATAATTATAATAATATATATTATATTAGTTATATTAATAATAATTTATATTAGTTTACTGTATGAATTTATACTGATATTGTGGTACCATTTAGTATAATTTACCACCCAGGCAAAGGCACCACAGTGAGTAACAATAAACAAATGTCTGCATTTGTAGATTGTGTCTACATATGTGTGTGTGTAACCACAGAGCCAACGATTGTTCAATCTACTTATATTACCTGTACGTCTGCATTAGTTAATCCCCTAGATACTCATATGGAGAGATTTATCACTAAACTTTCGTAACAGAACTAACATTCGCACACACAAACAATTATTTATTATAAAACTATTTTTATGATATACGATAATAAAAATATTACATTAATATTACTAAAAGCTAAGCAAATAAATTACAATATAATTACTACCTAAGTAAGACCAAAAGGATTAGTTAAAGCAATTAGTTGGATTTTGGCGTTGAAATAAATATAAGATAAGACTTACCATCTGGCGAATTAATTTTGTCTTCACCTAAATTTAAATTTATATACTATCTACTTACAGGTTATGAGTGAAAATAAATATAGTATTTATAGTAGTACAGCAGTGGTCAATATTTGCTAGAAAAAAAGAGCTTACAATTATCTATAAGTAGATACTAAACATTAGACATGGGCTATTATTAAAGGGAATACTTATGAGTCAGTAGACGATTACAACAACGATTGTAGAACTTAGGTCCTGTGGAGTTCATTTCTAGGAAAATGACTCAACTAGCTACCTATTAATAAAATGCAATTGATGCATTAAAGGTAGCTATAAAAAGAAATGTCGATATATTGTTTCCATTTTGCCGATCCATTTCGTTATAAAATATACGTACTTTGGTAAAGCGTCTACACATGACAATCAAATATGTAGGTAGGAGCATATCACTTGGCGCTTGACTTTTGGACTTATATGACGTTTGAAAACCAGCTCTGTGTATGTCAATTTGCCTACGTTCTACAGTTTCGATTTCTTATGTAATTAAAATGGAAACCAAGTTGATGGCCTTCCTAATAGCAAGTTATAACGATCGCCTAAAAACGCCTGAGTCACATTATAATGTGATCCCCGTACTACTCATGGGTAACCATTTCGGAGGCCTAAGATATCATGTCTCTTATTCCTGTAATTTTACCCTGTTCTCACCCACGCAAACAACATTTTACGAAGTATACCACGATCAAATCGATACCGACATTAGGGCTGTGTGTAGACGCTTTTATACTTACAGAGTATACCTTTCAGACAGAAAATGAGTCAAGTCTGGCGCCGAATCAGACGGAATTCTCAGAACTGTGCTTCATCGCGTACGTACTGGAAATAAAGGGCTATTAACGGACAATGACTTTTGAAAATCGAATCAGTTTTTCAACTTTAATGCTAAAATTACTAACGTGGTATGGGTAACAGTTCTAATCAAGCAGTCACACAGTTAAATTACGCACGTTTAAACAATTTAGTGTAATGTTCTTTTGATTCTACGAATATGCAAAAATGTTTTTGAAGTTACAATTTTTGCATTACTGTTTCTTACATATTTGCCTACTTTTTCATATCGCTTACTTTTGTCTTTACTGTCATTTTGAGAATTTCGTAATATCGATCTATCGAACTACGAGTATACTCGTATAAGTACCTGTGCGAAGCCAAAGTATTATATAGTGTGTGTGTATGTTTTAAAGTGCATTTTAAGTTAGTTAAGTTATTTTTATAGAAAATAAGTAAAATAATATTTATTCCAAAAAACACTATGTATAATTTTAATATAAACCAAGAGGATAACCATATATAGTAATTAGGAACAAAATAAATCAGTCGTGGTCAGAACATACCAGTGCCTACAAACAGCACTATAATGCAATACTTAGAGACAATGAGCACCTGAGACTGTGCTAATTGTAAGTTTCCATTCTGCTTCCATCCTATTATAGTTTGGATGACATTTCCACGAATAATTTAGAGAATTCTCGTACACAGCAGTAATTGACGATGGTTAAAATTTTCACTATGATACATTTGATTTCATGTATTATAAAATAATACCATTTGCTTAATACAACATAAATACATACTAACTATCTATCTATATGAACAATTTTTGCATCAAATTCTATCAAATTTTTTTAACTACTGAATTGTTACTACCATTTTTTTTGTTCGCGTAAACTAACTTTGTATTTTGTATTGTTTCTCTTTCTTAGGATTGTTAAAAAGAATCATATACTTTATTAATAATCATATAATTATGTGAATATTGGTATATTTACATGTGTCGTATATACATATATACGATCAGTTCTAAAGTTTATGTCAATACAAAAGTTAGATTAAAAACTCATGAAACTGAACCAAATTCTCCAAGAAATAAAATGGAAATCAATTTTATATTTTACATATCTAATTGATTTCACGACGGCGTAGTTATAAAAAAATGTTTTAAAAAGTATATTGTGACTTCCATTGATTTAATTACTAAGAATAAAAGAAATGTACAGTGACAGACTGTTGCGCGACTACAATAATTACATATTTACGATACATTACAGAGTTAGGAAAATGTGAAAATGATATTTTTTGCCTTCTTTCATTTTTACTTTAAATATGTTCAAGTACCCGTTACTGCTACTTTATAAACAATTAAGATTTTTTTCTAGTATAAAAGTAACGAAATAGAAGAATCTAGAAATACAAATGTTTGAAAGAAACCTAAAAATAAATAGACATAGTCCGTGTCAACATAGGGTGGTAACGTAAAAATTATACGGTACAAATTACATCATTAGAAAGCATGGTTTTGTACGAGCGTCCATTTGAATCGTCCCACAGTCGGACGAGCGGCACCTTATCTGCTGTATTTCAATGATTCTTATCGATCCAAGTATTGTAGCAAATCAAGGTCGAGTGGAAACAATATGGAAATGATAAATTTTACGAGACCCTTAACTCGCCTATTGCTATTTGAAACTAGCTGAGCCCGCGACTTTGTACACATTCCCGTGGTATTAAGATGAAGTGTAGTTTATATGTTTTTGTTTTTAAAGCAATTAGAAGAAAATAAAGTGACTTTTTTTTTCTATATTATGTAAATATACTTTAGTTAATTATTTTTCTCAAATATTTTCCATGTTTTTATTTTATATATGATATAATGGACAGTACATACACCTTCGCTATTGTTTTATGCCGACGGGCCATCAGTGAAGTATGATAATATAAGCAAGAGGTAATTCTGTTAACGAATCCTAGGTTAGCTTCGAAGGACCCGCGTGGACATGGTACACGGCTAGCAATAGGGGAGCATCAGTCCACTTTACCGATAATGCCCTTCCCCCTATATATTTTATGTACAGACCGCGATCACTTATATTTTCTATATATATAGATTTCATAAAACGTTTTCCGTACATGACCGGTAACAATTAGGAAAACCTCCGGCGGTGCAAGTCGCGCGGATATAAAACTTTATGTACGCATATAAATTTGGATGTCGAGACATGTTTTATTGTACAGTCGTAAAATTGGGGTCGGAAAAGACCGACATATTTATTAAATACGAACAAGGTCGTAAAATTCAATGCAAGCGTCTTCGTAGTATCGATAATATCACTGAACTATTTTGACATTCACCGTTATTTATTTATTGATTACACAGAGCACGTAATTAGCTTTAGTTCCTAACGCAAGCAGTAATACCTTAGAGTATTGTGCATTAAATTAAATAAAATCAGTTTAATATAAATACTTACTTTAAATAAAAATCGTTTTAAAAACAGCTATGATTTAAAATTTTATTACAGTCGATGTTTACAAATATAACATTTTACAAGTATTAAAAAACTGTTTTAACTTTTTAGATAATAAAGAAAAGATTGATTGGAAATTCATGTGTAATAGGTAGATTACTCACTTGTTTTTCAACACTACCAACCATTCAGAAACGAATATTATAAATGAGAAAGTGTTTGTATATCTGTCTATCCATCATAATGTTTGCTACCTTTTCGGGACTTTACTTATATTAATTTAATAAGGATATATTAGTGTGACAAGGATGGACTTATGATATATTTTAGTTAAAAAAAAACAGAAGAAGTCACGGGTACCAGCTAGTGTCAAATCAAAGACATCTGTTTCCCTAATTGCAGTGATAAACAACACCCAAAAGTTTGACTATTATAATACTAGTAAGATTATATTTATTACTTACTACTTATATTGTCCCGCGAAATGGTAGTTTTTATTACTTAAATGGCTGCTATATAGGTATCTATTATGGCATTTAAGTAATAAAACTGTTATTTTTCGTCGTGTAACGAGAGCAATATTTAGGTTACTTTTCAAAAAGCTGTTTTCTCAATGCCTTTGAAAAGCTTTAATAAGAAAATTCCCATGACGAATTTAACTCGACAACATTGGGTATTCATGTAGTTCACAGAATAGCTCGAACAATCGGCTCAGCATCAGGGTTGCCAATCTAAAATATTTAGGGTCGTACAAAGAAACAAAAAGTTTGATAAAATCACGCACATCAGGTAAATTTGGCTCTTTATTTTACTGGTACACCATAATAATTTTGACCAATTTTCGTAAGTTAAAATCCCGTACAAACTAATATGAAAGTGATAATATAAGGGCTACCTCGTACAAAGGCCAAAATCGCGTATTTATACGAAGTTCCTTGAACGGTGGGCGTCCCTGCACAGTATTGCGGCTCGGGCCTGTGGGTTTTTCTATGACGCACCTCAAACGGGGGAGCAGGGTTACCTATCGCTCCGCTTATTTACAGAACACGGCTCTAATAAATTTAATAAACTGGCAAGCGTGTGACTGCAGGTGAGAAAACTTGCGCAACTTTCCTTACCGTCTTTTCCCGTTTGACAGCGTAATATTGTATATAAAAAGCGTTGTTGTTTTACTCGTATATCGTCTTAACGTACAAAGGAATTTGCCATCTTACCGCACTAAATATCTTAAAGAGAACAATATCTACAGGTAGTTGGCGGCTTTCCAGTTCGTACCTGAAAAGACAGACATATTGTCCCACATTTAACTTGGCGAGAAAGTGTTTAATGAATAATATTATTACATTATGCACTTTATATTATATTGCCACATTAAAATCTAACTATACAGGTTGAAAGTAACAATATTTTATATATGTATCATTTGAGTTACTTGCCTGTTCTTGTAAACTGATATGGCTAATCGAGTTGACTAGAAATGATGGAGATACAAATAATTTGTGTAATATGTTCTACGAGTACATTATAAATAATACTTTAAAAATACGAAAATCCTTTTTTTCTCTCTTTAACTTTCACTGCACATGGTTCAAAATCATTATTTGTGATTGTAGAAGAAATTTAAGAGCTAAAAAGTGGATACATATTTATTTATTTGTTTACATAACATTAAAGAATATAGATAAAATGCTTTGTTATAATAATTTGTTCTAATGTATATATTACAGTATGAGGGACAATAGCTGTAATACATATAAAATATGACTTTGCATTTATCGGTAAAAAATAACGACTACGTGTATAGATTCGACGTTAATCCCGCTGTCGCCGGCAGCTATCAATGAACGGATTAAAACACCGTTTTAACTGACGTTTAAACCCTTTCACTGTATCATTTCAATTAAAATCTAAAACCGCGTTTTAATTACCTTGATGTTTACCCAATGAAGTATAAAAAAACTATTAACACTGAAACTTAAGCATATATAATATTATTATAGATATTTACTTTATACGCTTTTTTATGTATTGAAATAATTATACTTTTAGTTCCAAAGATGTGCCCACAGTTTCTTACTACGGTAAGCTGAAAACCCATCTAGTTGAAGACATTATGTCAACAGTGTAGCCTTGCTGTAACCATAAATACTCATTTTCCTTTCCAACAATAGCTTCGGCTTTATCCTAAAGTCGTCTTTAAACGCCAAGTAGATACTACGGCACACTTTATACATTATTTTTCTTGTAACACCCAGGAACTATTAAATTCTTCAATGCTAGTACGTGAAATTCATTCTGATGTATTTATTATGAGTACCAAACCGTGAAATTATTATTAATATTATACATTCATGTAATTTATTAAAGTCCTTCGGAAATATTTAGTGTAGTTACATTAGTCGTTAATTCTATTGTTTTTTTTTCTCTAGATTATTATAGTATAAATTATAAAGTTCTATACACTAATCGTACACCCGTCCCTTTATCATTTACTATTTTCTATTATATTACTATTCAAAATTTACAAAGGCCCTGTCGGTAAAAAAAGCACTCAGTTTGATGATCGGATGTAACGATACGATTTCGTTATGCTACAAACTATAACGCGAAGGCCAGAAATGGATGGCAGGCAAGCCTACAGCACTATAAATAATAAATATTTGCGATCATAAAATTTTATGATCTTGGGGCTGTTTTGGCTTCATGGTGTACATCAATTGTATTGTGGCGTAGTCCGACGCGTTGACTACAAACATCAAAAAGTTAGCATCTAAATATAATTTTTCATTAATATCTTTAGATTTGCTTGTAACGCAAATAGCTATATAATATTATATAAATAATATGTTTATGAGACAAGTCTATATAATTAGAATAACAAGTGCCGTTGTTGTATAATATAGAAATGATCTATATACTCGTATAGTTACCAATTAAACATTATTATGTTAATTCTTAAAAAAGTACGAATTAAATTTTCTTTATTTATCTGTAATAATTTTATTTTCTAATTATATTAGACAACATTACACAACTAGAACGAGTTTGAATATTTTTGGAATTAGGAAATCACTAAAGAATTATGAATTCGAATCATAACTGTTTTTATAATTTAAAAGAGTTTTAAAAATATATACTAACATATCTTTCTATACAATTTAAATACGATTAAATTACTTGTTATTATGGAAACATTCTTTAATTAATTAAAAATAATGATTAAAGCTCACAAACTAATAAACATAGCATTGAATGTAATGATGCTTCCACTAAACTCTACATTGACATTTATTGAAGGTTGAACGGCTCTTCTTTATGTGAGCTGTACCGCAGCCCCGTCACAGGGGTACTTGAAAATCGAATATTACTTGTATAATGTGTGTCCTATAAAATTCATAACCTTAAGGGTTCTGAACCAAATAGGAATAACGACATTCTTATGAATGAACCATAACGGTCTATATGTTTGATATCTAATATTTGGTAGTGTATTACAAAACAAATAGATCCATAGATTTGAAATAAATTTACTTGTCTTTGCGTAGTTAAAGTTAAGTATTTAAAAAAAATATAATAGTAATATAAAATTCTTTTGAGATAAAAGATAGCTTATGTCCATCCTAGTGATACCGTCTATCTCCACGTTAAATATTGTATTATCTCTTTAGCCATTTTGTCGTTAAAGTTAACAAACAGACAAACACACTGACGCTTCCATAATATTAGTATAGATTAGATGATTAATATTAATCACCCAGTTCATTTCCACTAAATAAGATTGAACCTCTTTATGCCTCCGCGTCTCTTTGCATGAATGATATTCAAAGGTACGTATTGATTCTACCTTTTCTTTCATTTTATTCAGTCCCTCTGAATAAATAAGCGAATCGACGCTATTACTAATTGAAGGCGAGTTATTGCCGCCCTTAATATCGTCTCTCTTTAGATAGTATCACTTACGATATTTTCAAATTTGAATTGGTAATTAATCGCTCACTGACATGGAAAAAACAAGTTCTGTTTAACTTCTATCATACCACTTAGGTCATGATTTCTTTCTGTCATGTTTAAGTGATAAATTGAATACCAATTTATTTATCTTTAAGACTGAGTCGAGGTAGTAAACCACAAGTGGTTTACTTTTAGTCAAGGCTAAGACTCTCATTACAGATTTATGAAGCTCGCAACTTTGTGAGCATTGTAGACTATTATTTTAAATATGAATAAGTCAATGAAGGATATAATATGTCTTATTTAAAATTTTAATGAGAATAATAATTAGTAAGAAATAGAAATATAAATATATTTATTCAAATAAACTTAATATAAAAACTTTTGAATAGTCAAGTTTTTTTTATTCTACGCTCATTCGGAATGCAGACTCATCACAAGAAGAATGAGCAATAAACTTGTGTGTTGCTAAAGAGCAACACACAAAAAAATAGGGGCACAAAAAAAGTTATGTAGCTTATATATATATATGAGCTACATAATTTTTTTTGGTATATTTTTTCTCATATATAATGGGTATAATGACCCATATTTAACAAGTTAATCTGTGAAAATTAGATATTTATTCCTATAGCAGTTTTAACGTTTTTACACAAACAGATAGAAAGTTTTCAAGGCATCACGATATTATAAGTGTATGTAATATTGTATTAAACTAAACGCCTTCAGTAACGGCTAGTTCGAGGTACACAGAATAAAGAATAATTGAAAGAAATTGTTGAGACCTTTGCTCAGCAGTGCGACAACATAATAATGAAGAACAATAATACAACTGCACATATTTATCCAGTAGTCAAATTAAAATATTTATCTAAAGCTAATACTGAAACTAGAAACTGAAAGTAAATACATTTATTGACCAACTGTGTTGTAAAACTATGATCTAGTTCCATAAGTTATGAAGTTGTGTTCAAACTATGAGCAGTATCAGTACTAGAGATGTATAAAGGAGTTATGTTCTATAGACATCGAAGTGACAAATTGCTTTAATCAAGTATTACACTCTGTAAAGTTGGGTCCCAATATATGGCACCTGTGCTCCATATCTAAAGGTGCATATTTGTATTATATTTATATAAACACTATCTATGCCCCTTAGTCTTATACGCCGTTTAAATTTAAAGCAATAGCAGTAAGAAAATGCACACTTCTCAATAATTATCGATTTTCACAATAACTTAATTTTGGCTTAAACATGCCTTCTTATTATGTATTTTACTTATCTCCTAAGTAATGCAGCGTGATGGTAAATGGACTATTAGGTTCTAAAAGAATCACAATTTTCAAATACAAAAACATGTTATATCTGTCTATTGGTTGCAGAGAATGATTAACACGTTTGAAGGAACAAACTTTCCAACTTTATAGACAGACTTTATAGCGTAGACTATATGTAAGTGGTACATACTTATTTAGGTATAGAATTGATTGATATACAGTTAAATATTAAATTACATTTAGACTGTTGTGTTATGTAGCACTGTCTCAATATTGGTATCGTTCAAAACATACTTTACTTCAAGATATACTTTAGTTCAGCTGTAAATAAGACTTAGGAGTATCCGTGTTGAATCTGTATAAATTTTATAATTAAAGTAGTTTTTTTTATTAATCTTAAGTTACCACATGCACATACAATCTATTTATTCAAAATCGAACTATCTCATTCAATTGAAAGATTTCTGGAAGATAAAAAAGGAACTGCAAACGAATTTAATGAAATATCCAAATGGATGGTCGATTAGGTGAAGCGACACAGCGGCGCCGCGCTTAAAACTGGGACTAATTAAATGAATGAAAACGAAACTCGAATGTTTTCATTCCATTTAACGTTCTATGCTCCCTGCTCTCGTTTGCCGATGAACAGTCATATGCAAAGTGTATTACGTACAGTATTGGAATAATGTTATTATTACAATTTATTGTTGTTTGTTATCAATATTTTTAATTTTGTTTCCTTTGTACAACATTTATTTATTCTAGGAACTTAATTTGCATGATCGAATTATTTTAATGACTAGACTATATATTGACTTATTTTAACTTGTATAATAGGCTTTGATACACTTAATGTAAAATCAAGAACTGCATTTATGTAATATATACTTACGTAATAAGGAGTTAAATGTAATGACCACGTAAATTATATTTATTTATTATTGCAGTAATTAGCATGAATATTCATACAAGCACATGTATTTGATAATCCAAGCCAGATTATTTTGTTCGTATCTTTACGATGGTAAAAGATAATTTTAGGAGTATGTAAAATTAAATTTTAATTTATAATTATTGTGGATCTATATACTTCCTGAAGAGTGTTAGAAAACTGCAGTTGCAGAAAGTTGTCTCGTTTAATATGAATTAATAAGTAATAATGATATGAAGTAATACATAATTAGATAAAATACATGCATATTCTATCAAATAGACAACCTATTTGCGTATGATAGAAAGAATATGTATGAGATATATATAATATACGGTTGTATATTTATGGGAAAAAAGTATGTGATCTTTCTATCTAATCTAAATCTAAGAAGGTTTTGTATTAAAGATTTTATTAAGGATTACTCAATTTTATTTATTCTGTATAGTGTATTGTCTATACAAGAAACCATTGCTTTGTAGATGTAATTAATGTTTATAAAAATATTACTTACTTTATTATTAATGATATATTTAGATATATATAATAAAATCTTTGTCGTGGTATTAACCTATATTTTTCTTTAAAATATATAATCGTACATTAAAAGTGAGAAGATTAGTAGGTAAGGCATATAAAATATTTCAAATAAAAAGAAGAACTTAAGTTTACATTAAAAAAAACTTTAATGTTGACTACATTAGTATAGAACGAAGATTTAAATTATTGCCAAGATTACATGACTATTTTGTTAAAGGCTTATTAATATGACTATTTAAGACAAGACAGACACGTTCCATATTTTACCTATAAAATATTCTCACGTCATCCGTCACTCACCACATACAGCTAAAATTCTATATAATATTTTCTAGTATCGAGTTCTGTAACTTTTCTTAATATACATTTTTATCATTAGTCGAGGGTCTATTTTATTTATATTATAATTACAATTACTACCGACCCCACATGTTTAACATTCACATTAAATTCCGATCGAATTGCAAATTCCTCTTTCTAAAATTCTGTGAAATATACTGTGACACGCAAAAATGTGCTGTAAACCTAACGACTTCCTCCTCCTTGAAAAATGTTTATAAATGTTCACATCGTGAATAACACCGTCCCAGTGTGGAGTTCGAAAAGTCATTTGCGCGATTATCTGTCTCGCGGAGCACATCACGGCCAGTATTGTATGTAAATTGAATTAATGACGGTGCACTTGAACCCCACTTTATGAATCTATGTAAAGTGCTACGTATCACTATGAATGTTTACACTTATATTCTATACGATTTAATACCATGACTTTCTATTATCACACTTTGTTCACAATAATTTTACAGAAGAAACTCTGTGTTGAGTCCGTCAAGGAAAAATATTTTTAAATAATATAGAATAGCAATTAAAAAATATACTCTATAATATCTAGATAATAAACAAACTGCTAGTTTCAAAGTTATAGGACAAACTATATTACTATATATGTCATGTGCATGTATTGTATTGCACTTTTCCTTTATCTTTCAAAATAAGTGGAACTTAAAGGAAAAGTGATATCAAGTAGGATTAAACACAGAGTAATTATTAGTTAGCATGAGAAGTTTATAACGGACTGCTTCTGATCTTTTATATTATATATTTTTGTAATAGTAATAATTACAAGAAAAACGATATAATAGTTTACCAATTGTATCGATTAAAAGTAGTAAGAATAATGCAACACCTCCATTATGTGAATGCTGAGAACGTAAGATACAGTCAGTGGTAACCTCTGGGGAGCAACCCTCACTAAATTCCTCCAGTTTACGTGGTGAGCCGTCCATTAAGATTATGAAATTATGAAGCCAGCCACTTTCCGTGATTTGACTGGGAGCAACTAGTTTAATTCGGATGACTCATTATTATTGATTTTATATTTTACATTTACATATATGCAGCTAAGTAGAGCTTGTGTATGAGTAATAGACAACCGATATAAATATATACATATATACATTTATTTCCTAATATATACGTAATACCAGACCCGTACAGACAATCATACTCATAAATATAAATATTTATACTGTGCGAGGACCCGAACCCGCAGCCATCGGAAGTAAAGCGGTCTGCTAAACTACTAGACCATCGAGGTCCTCCACAGCTATATATTGTTATAAATCATATATATTGGACGACTATCTTAGTCCTCTAAAATCGCAAAGCTTTTAGTGGTATCACAAGTATCATACCACTCATAATAATAGCATGATCTCCGTGGCGCTGTTTATATATATACGTGATGGTTGCTGTTTACCATCAGTTGATCCGTTAGCTTGTTTGCCATTCCAATTACATAAAAAAATATGTTCTCATTCTGAACTGCAGTAATTTCTATATATATACTTACCCAAATATCAATTAAGTGTGGAAACCTTTCACTTTGGTTCGAAATAATTGGATTCAGGACACATCACGCCTTCCTGTGACAATGTATTTATGACTCTTGACCCAATTTGACTAAACCTTAATCAGCTTTCCTTTTTACCCCGGTCTGTGATCCCTAAAACGTTTCGAAACCTTCTGTATAATTTTGTAATTTTATACGGCCACTTCCTGGTATATCATTATGCATTTTTTAAGAGATACAGTTTGCCCTATCAACTGAATGGATGCAGTATAAAACTCTCAATTTTCTATTTATTTTGTAATGAATAGTTAATACTCATTTTTAATCGATGTCACACAATTGCGGTAGATACTGCAACTGTAAGAAACTGCATGTAATTACTTTTCTTATCTTTTTATGCTTACAACAATTTGGTTCATCCCAGTAATATGAAGAGAGTCTAATGATTAAATATATACTTATATAGATCAGAAACTGTGTTTGTTTATCTAACTATTTATTTATTATCTTTGAAAAATATAAAGCTAAGCGAATCTTAATAAAATTTGATATGAAAATGGATTGTACTACAAATACGAACATAGGCGACATCCCATATCATAGGATATAGATACTAAAGACATTTAAAATTTACAAGAAAAGCAGATAGAGTTGCGAACAACAGCTAGTACCTACTTATACCATAAATATTTTCCGTCTAATGTATTTTCATAGTGTAACAAGTTTTTATTCTAAAATTAGAAAATAACTGTACGGTTTTGTTATAAATGTCGCATAGTGATCGCTGGCTTTATTAAAATTCAACGGATTTTTATTATGGTAATAAAAAATATGAGAACAGTTTTATTACAGTAACGTCCTTGTTCTAGTGAAAATTTTAATATCTGTAGATTATTCAGTTGCCTTAAAGAGTACTTGAATACAAATAACATAATCCAAATAATAAGTTCTATAATCGACGCTCTTTATGCAGAGTTGTTATCATTGCAGATTACAAAACTCTCTTCTCTTACAAGAGCCGTTTATTCCATGATAATAATCTTTTTAGTCCTAGCAAAATCTTTATTAGAATCGAACATTACTCCGTTTGATTACAAAAAGCCCAAGAGGCCAGATTTCATGAGCGAGTTTCTATTCGCGCGTAGAAGTAAGTGTACACTTGGGCGATATTATTTAAATGTAATCTTTTTTCGATACTTGTAACCCCGCGTCTCCACAAAATACCTGTTACAGACAACGTTGTATTTTGACATGCTCCTGGTGGAAATTAGGAAGGAATAGAAGGACAAGAGGAAAGAGCTAGTATGAGAATCAACATCACAAGTTGGACATCAATACTCTGTTATAATGGAAAATTTACATTTTCTTTTTTAGTGGCATGGCTAACATACTGATGGCTCACCCGAATAAGTTGGCAACAATTGCCTATATACATTAATAGCATCATAATAGTGTTGAAATTCCAGAGAACTGAGTGTCGTCATATCCTATTATTTCATCACAGGATATGATACCTCATAAAGCAAGCTGCTTGACTGGTAAAGTAGTTCAGATAGAGATATCCAAGCAGGCGATTTTGCACAAAGTCTTTCACAATAATGGTGTAATTAAAACAAATGTGTTATTACATTTTTCAAATTAGATGTTGTTTTGCGGATGTCCATATTATTTTCTTTAATTTCGTTACCATTAGCATGTATGAAACCACAAATATTCAGTGCGATAACTTGTCTACCGGTACTAATTTATCTAATGATGATCAAAATCCGACCGTTATTGAGTTTTGACCCACATTGCGATGTGTTTCGCCTCTGAGCGAGGCATTGAATGGAGTTCGGATATAGCTTGAAGGCCTAGTGATGACTGTCCGGCGACCAAACCGCAACTGTAGTCAAGTTTCCGCCCTGAATATTTATGATCTTACATGTTTTGGAAAATTGTTGCGGAATTAAACAAAATAATTTAAATCCACAAGTGAAATGTTTATTGTATAATACGTTGTACAAGTTATTTAATATGAGGCTCAAGTACATCTGAGTCGTAGTTTGTACAAAACTAGACCACGGTTAGGAGTAATTGGTCGCGTGCCGGCTGAGCGGCGCCGATGTCAACGCCACTGCATACCGCGGCGCACTGCGGTATAACCCATACAAACCTCCGTGTTATTCTTCCTTAATTATTACAGCAACAATACCTCGAATAACTTAAAAATTTACAAATCGGCGTATACAAGAATACATTTTATGTATTACTTTAGATGCAGTTAACATGCAAAACGTCTATTTCGTTTAACTTCCTTTGTCATTTTGTAATATCGGAATATTCAATAAAATTTCAAACGAATTCGTTATTTATTTGGATACCTATTTCGGAAGCAATTTTTGTTAAAACATAATTATATTGATATATTGGTCTCTTACAAAATTTGATGCAATTAAAGTATTGATGTTGTATAAATATAATGTTTTTGGATTAAATAAGATTTCCAATTAACCTACTGATACTCAAGTATCACGTATCAAAAAAATATAATAAACATAGGAATCTTACATGCTAATAATAATAATTTATACACAATAATGTATAGAAATTAAGAGAATAAGATAAATGTATTTTATATTCATTGTTACCTACGTACTAACATTTACATTATTATCTCATAAAGAAGACTCGGTAAACTTGTTCAAACACTGCTTTTGTTTTATCAAGGAAATTATAACTGTGTATTTTATATGTATAAATATGTATTAATTTACACAAACCTATAAAGGAATAATTTATTACAGATATTATGGAATTTGAAAATATTCTCTGTAATATATCTCTAATAATACTCAGAGGTTAAAATCGGTAAAAATAAAACATAATATTTATATATCGACAAGTTACCATTGCGCTTACAGTCTGGCTCTATCATTTATATTAAACAACTTATAACTAGACTCTTTTTCTTTTACATAAATTTAATTAATATAAAATTGTTGTCAAATTTAAATTAACCATGTTACATAGCACACCTAAAAACATAACATACCTAAAAATATTATGCTATAACATAAAAAATTGCTTAATTAACACAAATAAGAAAATTCGCGTAAAAGTATCAAAATAAATCTTATTACCATAATTCTAAATAAAGTTTCAAAAGCAAAGTTGATTTATGGATATCAATTTAGACTTCCACCGAGATCCCGCCCGATGAAGATGTATTATACAATAATAGAACATGTTATGTCCTTATTTATTACATTCTTTTCACGTAAAAAATAAAATCTCCTCACAATCATGACAGCTTTGCATGAGAAAATAACGTAGCTAACTTATGTAATTCTGGGCCCCGTGTGCTACCCGAGGAAATTATTAATGTACATAAAGATACAAAGACTGGATTTTATCCTAAGTAACTTTTCCCTGATACGTGATTTCACTACAAAGTACCTGTATTCGTATTTTGTTCCCCGAACATAATGCAAAAAAAAAACAGTCCTGCTCATATCGCGTTCCGTTGTTTAGAATGCCAAAAATATTTGCCCATAACTCGGGGTATAGGCAACTGCCGTCGCTAATAAAAGTTAACGATTTGAAGCAAAGAATTATAATATCCTATTGGGAATAAGTAACTTAATTTCTACTTCTATTGATAAAATTTGTAATAACAAATTATAATGTTGTATAATGTAAGTTATTATTTTTCTTAATATTATCCTAGTTAGAAATAAATAATATAATCCAATGGCAATGTAAAATTATGGTATTTAGATTCTATAATCTAGGGATGTAATAATGTCTATACATATTTACATCCCAGTATATCTGCTTGAACTAACAGATATTCTTCATGACGTATTAATGGTACCCGACGATCATCATTTACTAAGGCAAACAGTAAGATTTTCTTCCGTGTCGATCATATGCTTCGTTGTGTGAAATTCGTTCGCCGCTTTTTATGGTGAAATAATTTAAAATATTTTTTTGTCTTTGAAATGGCAAACAAGTCGATGGTCCACCTGATAGTAACCATTACCTACATGAACAGCACTGTGCACATCACGTATGACGCCCGTGATACCGCTTATGTGTAGGCATACCTGAGGACTAAGATGTCATGAGTCTTATCCTGTAATTTCAATAAATGCCTTAAGGTAGGTCCTACAACCGAAACCTATCTCACAAAGTAACCTCTTGGGCATCTAAAATACTAATACTAAAATAATAATGTTCCCGTTCCAATCCCGCAGATATCTTTTTATAAATATACTTTGGTAGATTATTATTCGTAGTTGACATTATTTAAAGGGTTAAAACTTGAATTGTTAATGACACGTCGTTTAACATTATCGACGCGCACTGATCCTTTGGGTTTCTGTTAATTGAGCATCCTTAACTAAACTATCAACCTATCCATTACGAGTTCATTAATTATACATACAATAACAAAGGATCGTCCTGAAGTTAACTCAAAAGTAACTTATGGCAAGCCACCTTCCATAATTAAATTGGTACCTATTAAAGCCAGTGTTTAAATATATTATTGTGTGTGTATAATATGTTAATATATATTAGAAGACAGCACTGTTAGTCGCAAGTAATAATTCCTTACTTGTTCTTCAGCCATTATTATAATACAAGGGGTGCTGGCGGCTTCATCCGCGTGTATACTTAAAAAGTCATCAAACTATAAAATAAATAATGCATTTCTAATATTAAAACTTTTTGACACAGGACTTATTTATTAAAATAGGACCTTTCGGCCTCTTGGGCACGTCATTTTTATGACTATACCTACCGTTCAGTACCCTACAACATACCATATAACAGGCCACGCAAACGCTATTTCAATAAAATTATACAAGTAGATGGCCTAATTTAAATTGATAAGAAAAAATACAATTACATATTTTTGAAAATGTCGTCCTAATTCATTTAGCTATTCTATTCTTTAACTGTTAAAATAAACATACAGACAGTTTTTGCGATTTTATAATACGTAATTATTATTGGCAAAGTCAATAAAACAATATTATTTTAGTTAAAGAAAATTACAATTTTCTACAGAAAATTAATGGCGCTGAATGCAAAGGACACTATCATGAAACCATAATCTTAACTCCAACAAAGTTCTCAATAATAATATTCTACGACATTTTGACAGCTGAATAATTATAATATAGACAGATATAATTACGCCACGTCACATTTATAAATGTTATTATTAGTTATTCGCTTCTACAAAAATGTCAGACACGACACTTTCATCAAATATTTTTATTAACTTGGTTTTATATACTGAAAACAATAATCAGATTTAAACTGTGACTACATAATGACTGAATAAAATCTTTTTTCGTCGAAAATAAGTTTGTAAGAGTATCATCGAGTCCCGACTAAATAAGACTCCTCCAAAAAGTAATTTATTTTTGTATATTATATAATATATACTATATATTACATAATATATACAATATATGGCCAATAATTCTTAAGAATAATTTAATTAATAAGTTACTGTAATTTCTAAATCTCTACTTAGAAATAATGGATTAAATTAAATTGGCTCTATTACTTTATAATTCCGAAAACAATGCTACAAGTGCATATATAGCTTGCTGTCTGTTCTCGTCGTCTGACTGACTCTTGGGTGAACAAAAATGAAACAGCGAAGTTTTTTGTTCAGTATGGCAATTTTATTTATAATGTTTATAATTAATTTTAGTTAAAGTTCAAAGGCTCAATATGATTTTCTAACACTAAAAATAACAAATAACACGACTTAATAGGTAATAATGACAGACTTTGTCTAGGCATTCTAATTACTTTCAGGGCTATATTTATCATGCTATACCACTTGTAATGGCTGTCCACACTGAGTTAAAATTTACTAAACAATGTGAGTTGCATAGACTTTCGTATTAGTTGAGAATTTAAGAAACAAAGTAAATGTATTCACAACCGTGAACAGTAATAAAGACAATTGTGTGATTGGAATAAAATATATTCTCTGTTTAACCTTCATCTTCAAAAAACGACTTCATTACGATAACACAATATCTTACTAAACCCTCAAATCTAAAAATGTCACGAAATGTATCTACATACTCAAATAGAAAGCTTCTGACACCTATATCTTAACATTAACGACCCCTGACATTGAAGAATTAATTATTATTATTTTATGAACCATTAAGTAAGAAAAACTAACTTATTTCAAATGTACCATCTTGCCCCACCATTAAGGATACGGGTATCTCGTTTGCAAAAAAAGTATGAAATAATAGATGCCACTATAGCATAATGTTATTAGGAAAACCTTCAGGTATCTGTTTCTCATAAAGCCCACTCTCATTTTCGTTAGGGCGTTAATAAAAAGAAATGGCAAAGTTGGGTGTGTACGTGTAAATGAAAAAGTTATGGTACGTGATGATACTGCCAAGACAGCAGAGCCACCTGCCCGGCATCCAACTAATTACAAACTCGCCAACTTCCTCCACACTAAAATATTTTCCAAAAAATGTCTTCTCAAAAAGATCGTAGATATGGCTGGAATAATAAAATTACTGTTTGAAATGTTAATTCTAGTATTAATTATTGAATATAGCTTTTGTACTGTTTTATATTGTAGATGCAAATGAGTTTGAATTATATGGTTTACCTATAACAATATATATAGATACATTTACTTCAAACAAATCTAATAGGATAAAATTGTTGCAATAAAAATATTGGCCGGCCGTACCGACTTCGCAGGTACTGTATATGAATATTACTTGCTTTACATACAATTTAATTGTGTGTAAAGCTGCTATTACTCGTTTTTTTAATTTACAACATCAGCGTAGTCTATTTACAATATTATTATTATTATTAGAAATATATTTTATATACCTCCCATTATTATTATTACTAGTATTAACATATTTTTAATAAAAATATTCTAGAACAATATTTTAGTGGTATCTAATAAAAATATCATTTATAATGCTTAAAATAGAAAGCTATCTGAAACATGACTCAGTTCAAACATTTTCTTATATCTTTGAGTATCGGCCAAAGAGAACTAAGAAATCTCTTAATAGCCACGGACCTTGAAAGTATGAGATAGCTCCGACCCCAGAGAGTCATGATTCACTTCTGAGATCTCATTACGTAGTATAATCTGATACTTATTTCTCGCCTATTTAAAGAAGATAGATATAATATTTCTATATTCATATATAGTTTGCAAAAATATGAAATTCAGTAATGTAAAATTATTTTGGGCACTTCTTTATATCTCCAGAGAGCGGCCAAGGTATTGCTTTTTGTAAAAGGGTAATATAATTCGCAGTGCACAGTATCATATGCATGACAATCAGATCTTTAGTTTTATTTACTTTTAAAATTATAATAATTATTAATTACGTAGATTTTATCATAATTATGAGAATCTAAAATCGGTTTTTCATTTTCACTTGTTCACTAAATTCTAGATTCCCAATTTAAGAAACATATTTTTAATATTCGTTATCTGTTAAATGATGACTTGAATTAAAAGAAACTAGAACTACCTATTATAATAATTTTTAATGTATTAAACCTCAGAAAACATAAAGATATATATGTCCTGATCCTGTTTAATAATATAGGCTATTTTACCCTTTTTTTCTACCGACTCTCTAAAGTTATGAATTAAGTAGGTACAATACTAATTTTCAAATTCATAGCTTCATTTACATTAGACTATTCATGCAACCATTAAAAATACGTAGCGTGTACGTGAATCCACTGTAATTTCACTCCGCTACGAAATAAAGGGATTTTTAAAGAAATATAGAACGGTTTCGCCGCTGTTAGGAAATAGCAATATAAAACCTTCACTCTATTGCACAAGATATTGGCCACTTGTACACTGAAATGACCAAAACGCAATATCCAATATGAAATTGCAAATCCATTTTTAAAAAATATACAGAAAAAATATGAAATGAAATACAAATTATCACATGTGAATGTTAGGAAACGGTATTTATCTTTTCTATTTTGAACAATTCATACAGCGCTATCTAGTCTCAAGCTAAGCATAACTTGTGTTATGGGTATTGGATATAAATACATAGATTTTATATATACATATTCATATATATTTTTATATATACATACTCGTACATGGAAAACATTCAGACCGATAGTAAATATAGTAGTCACCCTAATGCCGAAATTTCCGGATAACATTTGAACGTAGCACTTTAATAAATATAGAAATTTGGTTGTTTGTGTTCACCTCCACTACAATAATGTTTGTATCTTATATGTGTATACTCATCCTATATTTATTTTAAAGTTTTTATATTATTCTCAAACCATACCTGAATGAATTCAGATATGGCTTTACTGGAAAATATATTAAGCCATCGTTCTCAAATGCATGTCAAGTTATATTGTTATCTAAGCCATAAACTTTTAAAGCGGGTCGTTTAAATGGTTTATAGAAGCATCAATCGTTTGTTTAGATTTTATTTTTGCCTTTGTTTATTTTTATACAACTCATAAAATACACCACATTCATATCCGGGTTGATAGCAGATTAAGAATGTACAAAGTCAACAGATTGTTCAACCACACTAATATTTTAAACTCGAAAGTATGTTAGTTCGTTATATTTTCAGGATTAAATAGCTTAATGCATAAAAATAAAAATGTTACATGAAGATAGATTGTATGTATCTTAAAGATTAATATAGGCTATCATTTATCTAAAACAAAGCAGATGTAGTTACGGTTAACTCTTAGTTCAAAATAAATAAATATATTTCATTATGTGTGCTATTGGCGATATCTAATAATATAATGTAATGTAAGTTGTACTCTATTATTCACATTTAGCTTCTCTTCTGGGCGATTATGTGTGCAGAGCCGAGACCACTAAAGTAGCCAGCCAAGCTCCTCCCAAGAGCGCAGAAGCCTGGGTGGTATCTAGTAATTATATTATGTAGAATTATCAAAATTTATATTTATGCTTATTTATCAAAATAATCCCATGTTATACTTATATATACATAAGCGTATATTTAATACTTTACACATATGTTATATATGCTAGGTTAAAAGAAGAAGAAACTATAACTTGTGTTATCATGAAGTTGTAAACGAGATACTTTTTTTGAATAATCATACTTACTTCAATAAACATGTGAGGTTGTCAATAAAAGTATTTTTATATTTTTATTATCTTTCATTCTAACTTATTTATGTAAATTCTGTCAGTATGGTAAACTATATTCAGATTCAAGTTATAGACAAAACTGAATAGAACCTATTGAAAATTATAAATATCTACTTGTACTGTCTGAAAGAGACATAGAGCACATTTCATCATATGGAAAATAAAGTCCAGTTCCAGTATATTCAAATAGCAAACCAAATCTGCTTGAGTCGATAGTCTCTGTACACTAAGTACTTTGCATTTACCATTGCTTTGACGACTAAGTGAATGACTTGGGTCCATAAAATGATATTGCAGTTTGATAGGTCGGCGGGAGAGTAAATGTGCCGTTGGATTGCCACTTAAGTGCATTATTACTTATCTAGTGCCTCTGCCGACCATCCTGACTACATTCTAACCTAACGATACTATTATATCTATGTTTCATTTTCCAGATACTAACGAAGAACATGTACAGAGAATTTTAATAAACTGGTTGCAACCCGGGACTTCATCTATTTTTTAGATAAAAGGTATATTGTAATTTTGACTGTTTGTTTTTATTTTTATAAATAAAAAAGAAAAGAAATTATTTAGGAAACAGAGATTTATTAAAATGTATCAAAAGTGAATTAAAATATACAAGAATGGAACTCTGTAAAAAATACAAATTTAGAATATATTTTTTTCTTTAGCCAGTTATAAAGAAGATAGCGATATCCGTTCGTGTAATGTGCCACAATAGATATATACACGTATAGTAGAAAAATAGATTGTATTTGTTCTTTTCATGAACACCCAATTTGTCATTTAGTTGTGAAATAATAACAAATAATTTTTTTTGACAGACAATTGCATTTTGCCATTTATAACATTAAGTACAGATTTAATATTAACGCTCTTTAAACGTATCTAAAACTGATCAACAAAATGAGTGATTCGAGCAAATAAGGTATGATGTCGACGCTGTTAATTGGTTTCAATGAAAGTGAAATGGGGTCCAAAGATTCCAAATCGCGTTTATTTTACACGAGATAAATTCGAATTATTTGATCGCCGAACTGGCAATATTTAAACGATTGCAAAACATAATTCAATTTATACAGATCTATGTAGATAAACTAATAAATAAAATTTCTAGAGAGTGATTCCAATACGGGTCGAGCGAAAGTTGTAAAAAACTCCTTTATTAAAAGGAATGAGTAAATAAGATTTTCGCTCGGAAAAGAAAGTTTGAAATGGAGCCCTTCATTTACATATCAATCGACATTACCTATATTTTCGTTAGGGCTGACGCTCCCGTATCGGGTACCTCGAGGAATGTCCTAAACATTTTATTACATTCTATGCACGTAAAATATAATATCCCAACCCACACTCAGACGTACGCGTTACGAGCAAATATCTAAATGTAATTTCCATGCGTTGTCCCCGCAATGTTTTCCCAGAAAATATTAACATGAAAGGCAAGGGGCTGAATCTCTCCTAAGTAAGTTGCAAAAAATGTACGTGATTTTACTTCAAAGTCGCTTTTGTCTTTATGGAGGAAAGGCATAAAAGTACAACAGGCACAGGAATGGCACATACAAAAAAATTACGCAGCGTAATGATGATGTGCCCGCACTTTCCTTAAAAACAAAATATTTTCTCTTTACAGTGACAGAAAAGTATTCAGCTCGCGGTTTACCACTCGCTGACTTGATATTACGAACTGCTATGTTACCTGCTACTCACATTTACACCTTAATATACGTAAACATACATAGTCTATTATATACATTTTATATGTAATTATTACATTACTATAATACAGTATAAATTAAGATTCTGAAATCCGACTACTAAAAAATGAAACAAAAGAATATTGACATCTGAAATTATTAACATCATATAACGCCCTCTAGTTAACGGCATATAACTACGAAAGGAATGTTCAAGTTCAGTATCTAATAAAAGAAATAATGATCGTTTGTTTACATGACATTAAACTGCAATTAATTAATTAACATATTACCTACAACGGGCTGTTATATACTGAGTGCTTCTTTTTAATGCGGCAGTAAATGCCTTCAGTTTAATTAAGAGGGTTATTAAATAAGCCGGCTTGTTAGAGAAATCGCTGACTTGTTAAAGAAAATAATTTAATAAATTGCTAGTTTCAATAACATATATTTTACCGAGGTTCTACAAATGGATACATCGGTCTCACTTGTTGCTTGTTTGGACGCTGTGTTTTGGTTGAAGTGTGAGGTAACATTACAGTGAAATTACAGAGTCTGCACAACCTTCGTATCTTGAAATTCAGTGCTATAGGTAGCTCATGCTTCAACGGAACAGCAAGCTAGCAAAGCAAATTACAAAGCCAACTGAATAGCTGCTAAAAAGTCTATCTGGGTGAACATGGTCTTTAGGGTCAAGAAAGTAATTTTTTATGGACCTGAAAATACACCTCTTGATAACACTATACAACAAAATAAAACGTAACTGAGTAGCTTTCCCGAAGGAGAACCTATTTAATCAACGGATAATAATACTAATAAAAGGGAAATCGATTGCGATCACTAGTAGCCACGGGAGGTCACACAAGTGACACACCAGGGGCCTTAGTGCAGGAAATTGTTTTATGCTTTTACTCAAATAAGTGCGGATAATGTACTAAGATCTATTTTATGATGGCACATAATGTTATATAGGTATGTAAGTAAGTTAATACGATTTGTACTCTCCATCTGGATACACACTCAACGAAACTAATTTAATAAAGTACTTTAGATTGTGTTCGTCAGCAGATTTAAGATATTTGTATATATAAAGTAGAGAATTATTAGTGGAAGATAGTATTGTCTTATCTGTGGTGAATAAAAGAATGAAAATATTTCTTGCTTACAGCTACAGAATAAAGAAAAGTATGTATTTAAAAAAATATAAATAAATATGTGTATTAGTTAAAATATTGCAACACTATCATTGCTGCAGTCAGCTAACATTTATTAGCCAATGGTTTAGTAGCATCTATTTGTCAAATAATCAGTTCAGTAACATTCGTGTTAAGATGAAAGAGAACACAGATAAGTTATTATTAGTACTTCATTTTTGCTTTTTTTATAGCAAATTTTAATACAACATAGATACTTCTTATTCTATAGTTTTATTAGAAGTAACAACTATACCTATAGATTGTATGAAATCAACCGTTTTAATTATATATCTTAGTAACACGCTTGTGCTTACAAGGTGCGAGGCAATATTCGTAGATTGTAATCCATCGGCTCTACAGGGTCAAACGTATGGCAGGAGGCCACAACTGCACTAAGCCCTGTTTAAGTTTACGATCTCCGTCTCCTGGCTTTACGACGACAGCGACTGTTGTACTCACGGACATATAAATTTTCTGGAAATGTAATTCCGATTAATGGTTTTTGTATGATTTCCCAACGGGCCTAGCTGGATTTATCACGAATTGTTTGAGTCACGTGAAAATTGTCAACTAACCGTTTTACTGGGTGCGTTTATTTATATTTAGAATATTTTTATAACTTTTTATGTCTATTCTAGTTCATACGTTAATTCGTGACATCTCTAGACATGCTGACATCGCACTAGGATCGTAGGTTTTGTTATGTCTAAACAAAATGTTTTTCTGCGAGGTTTTATGACAAAAAGGGGAAAACTCAACGCTTGTTATTTTTCTTGCGTACCTAACTATATTGCTTATGAAATATCCGATATTGAGATGTCTGCCACTCTTTTGTGGATTATTGTATTTTCATATTTATTTTGCGGAATGTGATTTAATTTCTATCACCAATCAATGCATCTTATTTTGAAGTGTTGTCGTATAACTTTTATTAGATACTTTTTATGGAATTAACCTTGAACTCACAAGATTTTTATGTATGTACCATTTGAGCTTCTAACATTGTAAGATCAATTGGTAGGACAACATCTATTCAACTATTGCTATATCTCAATTTCTAGTAGTTATTTTTTGGTTTTACTGAAAATTAAACGTACAAACTAATAGAAGATACTTCTTAATTAATAACCAAAGGTAAATCAAAGGATACTACTTTAAATTATTGGAGACTAGCTGTGTCGGCAGTTTAACCCATAATATTTATATAGCTTACATGTTGTTCTGATGTACTAGTTATATTATTGTATAGTTTCATTAAAATCCATTCAGTAACTCACAAACTCCTCCTCATTTAGATATGAGATACTTTTTACTTTCTTTTGTTTTATGTAGTAATATAACATACTTACATTGAT
This sequence comes from Achroia grisella, assembly GCF_030625045.1. Taxonomy (NCBI): domain Eukaryota; kingdom Metazoa; phylum Arthropoda; class Insecta; order Lepidoptera; family Pyralidae; genus Achroia; species Achroia grisella. The sequence continues at coordinate 712,960 of NW_026713045.1, read as the reverse complement.
AATTGAGGACATAAGATAGCAAGTACAACGTATAACTCGATTATCGTAACTGTATTTTCTTTGGACAAAAGCGATCGCTCCCTCCGTCGTTGGAAGGTTCGTTTAAAGAAGTAATTACGCGGACGGCAAGTTTGGCGATCCAGCGACGTGATTAGTATGCGACTCGCGTGCCGCCCAGCAAAGGCGATAACGCAAATTCGTTTGGGCGAACATCTCGCTAATAGAGTTTCACTAATTTATAAGACCGTTAAGCCGTGGCTAGACCGGACCTGCGTAAAACTGTCCGCGCCGGATGTAAAAAGGATTTGATGGTAGACCCTGTTACATATTTGATGTAACTCAATCTTTCGCAGCGCGGCTCCGAGGTAAGCAAGCTTAATTATGAACAGCTTCTACGGAATTGTTCGAATTACTGCCCGCTAGCTCTCTGGGAATAAAAGATTGTTTTTCTTGTATTTGTACGTTTTTTAATGTCAGTAAAAACTGCTTAGTTTTGTGAATTCTAAAGCAATGCAAGGAGTACCACTGTTTGCGTAAATATCAAATAACGGAGATATTTCTTTATTAATAAGTAAGTAAAATCTTGTTTCATTTTCTATTGAAATAGTAAATGATTTCATTTTTAATCTAGAATGTTAGTCTAGAAGTAACATCTCTTCAAGCTAATAATTAATAAATTACATCACCATAAATTAATTCTCAAAATGAAATTGAATTCAATCAATTTAAATTGAATTTTTGAATTGAGAGTTAATTTAAATTTGGAAAATCAATTTTTTTTGTTAAATGTAACTTTAAATATCGTATAAATATATAATTTATGTGAATTTACATAAACATAAATGAAATGTAAAAGGTTTTTTTATTATATTTTAGAAACATATTTAATAGAAATAGGAAAAAAAAATATCGTGTTTTTTCCAGTCTCGTGTGGATTACGATAGACCTCCTTAATTAAAATCTCGTACTTATAAGCCACAGGCCACGTCGCACCTGGGGAGCTCTAAATTTCAACCTAATACTGCAGTCCTCTATGCAGACATGAACATTTACATAAAAAATGTCCTTTAAAATAAGGGAAATACTGAACCATGTAGAAAAGGGCAAACGGGTGTTTTATATTATATTCTTATAAAATTAACTATTTTCTAAGAGTCTCTTAGTTTATTCATAGAGTAAATGACTTATACAAAATAATAAATCAATGTATTGTTTATGTTTTCCTATTACAGTATAAACTAAAATATTTTATATAAAACTGTAACTGCTTCTTATCTATTCTATTACTGTTTCTGCTTACTAACAAATTTATGTCTTTCTTTTCAAGAAGCCGTATTTCCATATTAACTAGTATTCTATAAACCTTACTTTTATAGAATTATATTTCATAATTATTGTAACTCAATAAAAAAATAACATTATATAGTGTGTTACCTATATTAATTTTCTTTTTATATACAATATTATTGGTACGTTAATAAGTTATGTCTCTCGCAATTACATATTTCACTGAAGATATATTGAAAACCCGATCTACTGTATTAAGCTATCAAAACTTTTCGTTTAAAAATGAGTATTACAATCCACCCTTAATTAAGCAGAAGTAGCCCGCCCGCTCTTGACATCAATTTCGTGTAATTGCCATCTCAGTGTCAGATTAAAATAATTATGTCCCAGTAAACCGCAGCATGATGGTAAATATTCATAATTTATTTAGAACATAAGGCCTGCAGATCTACGCAGTTTAGTCGAGTCGAGCGCCTTTACATCCTCTCAGCCACTTTATGTTACGAAAATTTCATTTAAGGGGGACTTGTTCTCCCCTAAAATGAACCCTAATTCGCTTTAGGCGACATTGTGTTTAGAATTTTAGTGAAGATTTCACATAAGGGGCAATTGGATAAAAGGAATTTGGTTTCATATATTACATTAAATTTCTGTTTAAATAAATACTGAAGTGTTTTGCACGTAAAAAAATCTTCTTAATAGATTTATATAAATTATTGACTTTATATTAATCAGTATGTTGAATATACAAGTAAAGAAACAAACCCTTGAAGATTTAGAGATCTTTCTAGCACCGAACCTAAGCAGATAAAATAATATGATTTCTTAAAATAGTTAAACAAAAAGTGTGTGTTAGTAAATTAAAAATATGTTTTTATATCATTAACGGAAACGTAAACTTACAATAATTAATGCATAAACATAAAAACATTACATTTAATTTAGTAGTTATGGTATACCTACTAGATATTTTTAGTTTAAAGTAACTTAATAGTGCCTACTACAAAACGAAAAGCCCCGGAGTTACGACCTAACAAGGATTTATATGGTGTAGGAAGAGACATAAAAATTGAAGGAAATAGTATCAAGTTGCTTTTGCGACCGCCACCAAGAAAATTTATGGTACTGCATTACATATCGATAGTTTTTGATGTCTTGATAAATCTACTTCAGATATAATATTTTATTTATATCAGTAGTCGAAATATATTTAAAAGCATTAGATTTATATATAATCTAACTGGACATAAAAGTGTATTAACGAAAGTGACATAATCTATAACATAAACTTCTGACATAAACTTCTACAACTAAATTTTAGAAGAAAACCATACAATATAGGATCTGTTTTTACAAATAAACAAATCTAAACTAGCATTATAAAGAAATACGATTTTATTTTTAGTTTTTAATGAATAATTGCTCCAGTACAAAATCCAGCCGAATATCATAGAATAATAAAAATTCCGTTGATATATAATAATATTTCAGGAACACATAAAACAAATTGAATATATGCAAAACACGAGCCAATTGCGAATGGAACCGATATAACTACGGATCCGTTGCTGACCATAAATTAAGTAGAAGGAAAATCCGAACGTGAAATATCTTAGAGATTCACAGGGCTGATCCAAAACAGGAAAAATTGCCGCTGAACGCGTTTGTTCTTTTAACTTAAGTAGATCTACTAAATTCACATGAGTGTAGTTACACGCGTGTGGTACCGCTCCGCGCGCCGCCTGCTCACAACGAGCCTTAATTCCGCTTCACCGCTCCCTCTTTACCTTTACCCTTTATTCCAATAGTTCGATTTACCTGTCTCCCAATGGTTTTACTTCCCTCTAATACAGCGACCGATCTAAATTCATATGACCGGGAAAACAGTTGTGTCCCGAATACTTTCTTCGTCCCCGCAACACTGCCGGTGCTCGAGTGTGGCCGCTCTGTTCGTTTGAGACACAATTGCGCGTGTTTGCATTTTTATTTACTTGTTTTCGTGGGGTGAATATGAATACAGTCTTTGTTTGGACGTTGCAAAGGTAAATATTAATATTGCTTTGGAATTGTCTCCTTATACAACTACAAATAGACACATTCGACCCTTAAAATACGAGGACAATACAAAATTTCCGTGAATATACGGAGTCTGAACATATTTAAATATTTTATTAAAAATATGAAACCTCTTTTTTTCTTCTCGTTTTTATCCGTCAACTACATGTTATACAATCAGTCGGATAATATATTGTATAGAATTTTGTAAATTTTATATCTTAGTTATTCTAATGTTGTATAAAATAAAGTTGTAAATGCACCTAATAGACATACACATCATTGTAACTATGAATGCTAAGTAAGGTGAAGTATTAGTTAAGTATAGTCCCTCATTACGAATATTCATATAAAACTCATAAGATATAATCATCGTAGAAGCTGCAAACTTCCAAAGTCAGTGCCGCTCATAAAATTCTAGTATTCAGTAATTAGCACGTACTACTATAATAAGGAAAGAGTATCGCACTCTATTATGACTGATCCGTCTAGCCTGCAAAGATTAAAAAACTACCAGATATGTCGTCTTTCATATTATACCTAATAATCAAATCACTTCTCAATAAATGAAACATTTATTAAGTAGTGATTAATAGGGCCTAAATATATTAATTATGTCATGAGCTTAATTGTAACTGCCACTATCAGTGACAATGTAACATGCCATTAATATCCCCCAGTTGGGGTACTAGTCTCACCTTATAAGAATATAATAAGATTGTTAAAGGTGATTTCATTTACATGATTTCTTCTCTTACATTAGTGTATTGTTTTATATCCTTAGTAGATATTACCACATCCTGGAAATACGAGTAGAACGACTCAGTCATATTATATTGTTAAACAATAGTGACAAAACTTAATTGAATTTTGTCGTAATTGAATCGAAACCTAATTGATAGTATGTTTCATAACAGTATATAGGAACAAGATCATTAGTATCACAAAATAATATAAATTAAATGTGTTTCTAATATAAAATCTTTGACGAATTTTTTTGTATTCATATGACTAACAAGCCTTAATTTATATACAGACTAAAAATAGGTTGAATACGAAAAACACTGAAATAACAAAGACATGACACATCTCCGCCATCTGATTACTAGCCAACGGAGCGCAGCAAGTCGTCACGTCCGCCACTACCTCTTCTCATGCAAGTAATCATAATATCATAAAACTTTTGCACTTCGCCAAAAATCACCGGGATCTTGCCGGGGCGTCGTGTTTCAGAGATCTCTGCTCGGGTAATCAGAACTTAATGAAAAGTGCGCCCGGCCGTCAAGCGAGATGTTACCCAAATTTTAGGGGTCACGTAAAATATTAAAGCGCCGAGATGAAGTGGCCAGAGATTCATTGCTTTTCCTTGTTTTTATTATTCGTAAATAAGACACCCCAACACGTTTGTGTGTTCATAACATAAAACCAAACTGCAGTAAACTTCGTCCTCAACGAGGTTGGATAGCTCTCGTAAATGTTACTTAGATAACATCGAAAATATACATAATGGTAACAACATTTGTAAGAAAACTTAGTTAAGTGGCAGTACAATTCTGGGGGTTCAATTGGGCTTCTGTACTGTTACGAGTTACATTAAAAAATGTCTTAAAATCTTATCTTTAAAGTTTTTTCTATGTATGAACACCCATAACATAGGTTAAATACCTAGAATTTAATTTGATAAATAGAATGCTGAAACTCTTTTAACCAACTTTAAAATAGTGGTTGCCTATTGATAGAAATACGAGTAAGTATTCGTTTTTTAAATCATTTAAATTATATAATAAATAAGAAACACCCAGACAGAGACAGCAGAGACACTCATGTCAGGGGCTATGCATAGATTAGATATATAACTAACAAATTAGAGGTGGCTTTTGTTAATTTATTATTTTCGCCTTATAAAGTAGGCACGAAGTCTTCTTAAGCCTAAATAATGTTAGAGCTTGTTTAATTCGGCACACCACCCGTGAAATTCATGTTAAGCTCGGTATAAAAAGTAACAGGTTACCGAAGAAAGGTGAGAAAATGCTTCGGGGAAAAATGTCGATTATTATTTGAAAGAAGCACCTTTAGATGTGGAAAATATTTTATCGATAAATCTTGAAACATTTTCTTATTATCTTGAAATGTAATTTACTTTTACATGGAGAATGACTGATAAATATTTAAAATAGGTAAAATTATTACCTATCACAATGAAGTTGAATGTAGATATCTTATTATTGAATAAGTATGTTATAGATACTGTTGCATAATTATTAAAACAGATGAATATAAGCGAATGAACATTTTATTACAATGTTTTTAACCTTAAAACTGAAGAAAATTATTCTATTTGAATGTAGTCAATATTTAAAATGCACTTAAATTAATTTGTCCAATGTTAAACTTGTTAAAAAAGTTTATAACTGAAATAAACAAAAAACAGGAATAAATTAAAATTAACAAAACAAAAATCATTATTTTTCTCCATTACGATGCATATAATGAATACAATCTACAACCAAATTAAAAGCTTGAATAATAAAAGGCATTCTCGCAACAAAAGTATAAAATATCGATAAACGATTTCATATTAACAGCACTATGGCTCCATTTGGCACCGGCGAAGTGACTGAACTCTTTTGTTATTTATGTCGGTGTAAAATTGAACCAAATATTTCTGAATTATCCTTTTATTATAATAATATTTGATTTTCAGACATTTATGGCGTATATATACACTTATTGAGCATATTCTTTTCGTTAAATAAATTGTGGTTACTTTTTCTGCATTTAAAATTAGTGAATTTACTATTTTTTTGTTTGACCTTAGTTTGTATGGTGCTTATATGGTACAACTTAGTGGCATTCCATTATTTTGTTTTGTGTACACTAATGCAGCGTTATCTACCATTTAATCACAGAACAAAAAGAGAGAAAATCCATGTATACTATAGTGACATGGTATTGTCCATGTGCGAATTTTATGTAATGTTTGTCTACTCTACCTATTTTTATTAATCCATCTCGACTTAGTCAGGGCTTTATAATTTTTTGTATTTTATATATAGTAACATAATATATAGACTGTTGCTGGCAGCTTGTCTACCATTCTTTTTATAAAACTTATATAATTGATATCTGTTTTTTATATTTCACTTTTGACTTCTGTTGTTACTTTCCTCTTCGCTGTGAGCCCTTTTGGGAAATATACACATTTTTTTACTATTATTTGATTTTTAATTAAAATAGTAGTTTTGTTCGCGCCCCAGTCACATAGCCCATGAAACTCTAGTGTTATATACATTCTAAACAATAACTATTTATATCCTTCATATTCTTTAACGAATACTTCTCACAAAATGCTTATATACTACTACTGTCAATATAGAAACTCGAATCATTAGTCAGTTTATAACATGGTGGATGACGCCCACGTCGAGCTTAATAACGTTAAAGAGATTGAAAGATTTGCCAACTGATAGAACTCCTTCCGTAGTGTAATTGAAAACGCACTCGGCCCGGATAGTTGAGAGATACGGGTTCAAGTCTTACATATGTACGATTATGTTAATAGGTTCAGATTAAAAACTCAGCGAGTTCAAGAATTAGATTAGATTAGTATTACATAGTAGGTACGAGGAAAACTAGCGACCCGCCCGGCGCGGTTTTGCACGTATTTCAATGAATTTACACAAAGCTTTGACTAATTTAGTGAATTAAACCTTCTAAAGAATCCAAATCCGTCACTATTTTTTGAGATTACCGCGAAATATATTACTTTACTGTTTTTTTTTTAATAATATGTATTAACTGTTATTGATTTTCAATATTTCAGATACATAGAGTATACCTGGAAATAGAAAAAGGCACCAATATTTATTCCGGTCAGTGAAAACTAAATATTAAAAAATGTTTAAAAATAACAGCCTCGTAGTTAAGCAGTTAGTTATATCACTGATACCATAACTAGCAGCCCAATATGGAGTTCAATATGTAGTCTAAACTCAATATAAATTTCAAACCAGTACTGTACTACTCTTTTTAAATGCAATGAAAATTACAACTAATATATAAGTAACTGTGACTGTTCTTTCATGAGACCACTAAATATGGAACTAATAACTACGTTGCTAATATGTAATTTAAGAACAAAGAAATGTGCAAAAATGAAGTAATCAAATTACTATCCAGAATAAACTGGCAAGAAGTTAATAACAGAGTTGAATATCGCCAACTTATAAAAAACAATATCCGTAAATATTCCATTACATAGACTTGTTATATGGAACTTGTAAAGATCATTAAGCGTAGAAAGTTGGTACAGTCTGATCACGTCATGAGATATGATATGTACAGGACTCCATAGCCAGGATGTTATCCAACCTCCGATAGGAGTGGTACACAAAAAAGAAGAATCTAGTTACGTATTGTGTACAATAGCATATATTTTCTTAATATTGTTGCTAATATACAAAGTTCTCCATAAAATGCAAAGTGGAACATTAAAAGAAACTTACAACCATCGTAAATAGCTGACATTTGCATCTCACGTATTCAATTACCATTGAACGTGATAGGAAAAATGTTTGATATTAAGTTTACAGCGATATTAATAAAGTCCAGACTTTAGTGACTTGTTTAATAAGCATTATTAATTTCTTTTTCCAGTAGAAAAATATAATGTTTCAATATATGTACTATAATAGATAGCGAGTCTTTATTTTATAGTCTAAAATGAAGACTAATAAATAATACAACTAAAATTAAATAATGTCACTAACATTATATGGGCCATTATGCTGTCTTAAATAAATTATTATTATTACATCGAAAAATCATTAGGACGACAAAAATCCATAACAGCGCAACAAATAAATATTGAAATATAAATCCGTTTATATTATTTACTCGATTGATTAACATTTTCCGATTTTTACTATTTTTACACGTCGAGAAATCTAAATAAACCGTCAAATTTTATAACAATGACATTGTCAATCTTGATAATCATATTTCGTCTGTGAATAATTCAGAAATCACAAATAGCTATTAAGATAAAAAGCAAAAGGCCATTTTCGAAATTTTATCGAAAAGCCCCATAATTCTTAATACGAATATAATTTTATTATATAGCGTTGCAATGAAAAAGCGTTCCAATGTAACGCAATAAAACTGGCTATTCTTACTCTAAAAACAATTTAAACTGAGTTATTCCTCTGTGTTGGCAGTAAGTCGGAGCCTTACATGCCGTATAATGGTATGACACGACAAACAGCTTTAAGTGTGTAAAATATGGAATGTGACGTCAGCCAAGCGCAGCTAGACCAGACTTTATTGTGGTGCCTAGGATACGCCGGATGCTAGGGGATACAACCAACTGCGTTACGTTGCTTTTTATGTTATAACCTAGCTGTTACTCGCGATATCGTCTGCTTTTTTTCAAATAAAATATAGGCTATGTGCGTTCTTCATGATAAAATCTATTTTAATATCATATTCTATTAAGATCCGTTCAACAGGTTAGTAATAAAAAGACAACAAGCAGACAAACACTTTTTCGCATTTATAATATCTAGTTGTTACCCTCGACTCTAACTGCACAAATTTTCATCCCCTATTTTATCCTCTCCAGACTACTTTTTAAGATAAAAGATAGTCTACCAGTTTTCTTAATACACTCCACTTTCACATCAAATTTAAAATATAAGTATGGAATAGTATAGAAATAACAATTATCCTAAAGTTAGTGTACTAAATAGGATTACAATTGTTTACTTCCTTGTGTATGTAAGCTCCATGTCGGCGGCACGATAAAATTTTAATTCTATTTACTGATTTTCAACACTAGTGACCACCTCAAATTCATATAGGTGCATTATTTTTTTTAAATATAAAAGCAGCTTACTATACCTATTTTTTCATACTAGCTCTTTTTAGACAAAAGATTTGTAAAATTAATTAAGTATTTATTGAGATCATGCATTCACTTATTCGATTTATACGAACAAAAAAACGAAATGTTTCCTTTTATATTTACTTTTTATCTTACTGCCCCGGCATCGTATGTGTGTATTTTCTAATCAATTGAATGGTTACGTACTACATCCGTAGAATACATTATTATTGCTATATATTTAACAAGATCAATGATACGCAATAATAATAATAATAAAATATCAAATATAAAACAGTAAATAAATACAAAACTCTTCAAGTAAAATAACTTATAAATTAAGTGTTTTGTGAACAGTATAAAACTTTTAATATAATGTAATAAAGAAGAGCTATTAACAGTTAAGATTTGGTGTTAAAATTAAATTAAAACAATGAAAATATATTTTACTACGCACTTTTCAAAAGAATAATCAATTTTCTAACAAACAATCATCTGATCAGTGATAAAAGATACTTGAGCAATGAATAACTTTGAATAACATCATTCCCTTATAGTTCATGAATCTTTAAGATAACTGTATAGTTTGATATCGACGCCCAATTCTTAGCTTGACCTTTAAATTTCACCTCTGGGTAAAGATATTTTTTCTGACTAAATCCGCCGGCTTCCGACAAATAGCCTTGGCACGTAAAATGACTTTCCTCTAAAACCCTCCACAAACTACCTACAGGTCATACTTATCTACACAAATTCTTTTGATCACGCACACGCCAGAATTTAAGCAGACCTAGTTGACTTTCAGCCTATTTTACATTTATATTAAATCATAAAAACTAGACAATAAATACAGTGGGTAAATTCTTGGTTATATTTGTTTCGTAAAAATTGTATTCTATAGTAAAAATGAGATCAGTTACGCATATAAAATATGTATCGGGTGTATTCTTTTATAGGATACAACATAATGAATATCAATTCTATTGATATTTATGTAATGATATTTTATGATTATGGAGTTTTCTGATCATAAAAATATAACTGTTTGGGAAAGTAAAAATTCCGTGGAAGAGGATAAGATTAAAAGTTTGTGAAGTACCTCGTTATTACATCGGACGTTTATCCTTCTGCTACTCTACGCTACTCGCAAATATTTAACAAGAGCCATTATTCTTCTTCAAAACGATATATTTTTATATTTTTAGGAGAAGTTTGGAAATAAGCAGAAGAGAGAAGAAGAATACTAATCGATTTATATTCATTAAGCGAATTGGTAATCGTTATGTCCAATTACACTATATGTAATAATAATCCACACAACCTATCTGTCTCTTTGTTAAATTTTCACAGAAGTTCATCGGTTGACATACGTGTTTTAAATCTTAACTGTTTAAATTTATCATAAAGAAATTTTATGTGACGACTGATTGTAACATTACTACAAAAATATACAAAGTTTTATGTCAAACAATAGAGGAAGGCGCGAATTACATCTGTTCTTGTATTTAAGCAATGGTTACCAATTACAATCAGGTAGCTTCCATACCAATTACAAAAACAAAGGCAATAAAGAAATTGTATTTATACAGATCTATAAATTTAATATTTAAATCTACTTATTTTCTTTTACTGTATTATGCCTAAAAATTTTCTTTCCCAGTAGCAATCAGCATTCAAGTACTTAACACAGTAATTGTTCCTTCAATGGTAATATCAGGCGACCTACTAGTTCATGTAATTGCTATGTAGGTCTCCGATAAGATAAGCCAAGCCGAGCGTCGTGTGATGAAACCGTACCGCCCTGTAATCAGCTGGCTCAGGAAATCGATACGAGACAAGCAGGGTTAACTGACGGCTGCTGACGTCACAGAAACTTGAAATCTCTGCGTATATAGGGAAGTAGCAGACGATTACTAGAAACTAGACTGAGCTTTCGTTTATTTTCCGATCTATTTTTATTTTAGAAACACACAATTTATTTCATTCAAATTTATTATTCATGTACTATATGGATTTATTCATATGCAATACCTTTTTCCATTTAATATATATTACTGATACATGTTTAATCAACGTTTGTCAAACTAAATGCCACTGATAGGGTTTATGTAATTAAAAAAGTTATAAAATTGAAAATATCTTGTTAAAATTTCATAAAAACTGCGCGATCACGTGATCATTATGATCAATATGAAATGTTGAATATTTATTTAAAAAATACTTTTTGTTTATAGTGTACATTTGTTTGGCTTGGACTATTGTGACTAATCTTGTGTACATACGAAATTGGATTAAAGTACTTCATCTTCATTTTCAAAATTACGTTGGTAACCTAAAATCCAATCATCTACAAAACACTTCGAGCTTTGAGCCATAAATTTCCCTGTTATCTTGGTCCTTGATAGGTAAGGATACTAGTAACCGTAATATCTTTAATCTATGTCCTATTAGTAGATTGAAATGCAAATAATAAATGTCAAGGTGGCTTTTAACAAGGTCTACGAAGTAACTTATTATGTCATGTAAATGTCTGCATAATTATGCATTTCCACCTTCACATATAAACTTCACAAAAATACACATAATAGTATATTCTATAAGGATAAATCATTATACAATAATTTTGAAAACTAAAATAACGTTTCAACGACAGTCAATACTCTTTTATAATTAAAATTTAAAAACATTTAAAACGATGTAACTTTGGTAATATTTTATAGCCAGTCGCAATTTAAGAACTACAGACTAATGACCCTTGAAGCAATATATTACATTTAAAACTCAGACTTTTAAAAAAAGAATAGTGTTCAAAGTTTATAAAAAAATGTAGTAAAGCTTATTTGCAAGAATAGAAGACAACAGTCTCAGAGGCCAGACATAGTGGCGCTATTCGGCGACACAGCCCCAACGAGATTACACCATAATTCGTCGATCTTACTCCTTGTTCTCGATTACATTGTTATGAATTGATATATGAATAAAGACAAATCGAATATAAATATTTAAATTGCACTGCCACAAATATAAATCGAGAAACTGAACTAACGAGCATACATCTACGTAGATGCTACTATTCGGCACACGAATTCAATTTATGGACACTTCACTCATACACGGTAGTACACCTAAACATTATGTGCACATATCTACACATAATGTGCGTGTAAAAAGATACGACTATCATAAAAACCCCACTGAAAATAATTTGAGCGATGTTACTCGTTTTTCGCGAGACATTCAGTGGTACAGGCCGCATAAAAGTTAAACATCAGACAGCCTAATGGATTAGAAGAATTGCCTCCAATCGTAAAGGCCGCCTTAAACATTGTTGAAAGCCTAGAGAAACAATAAACTGTAATCTGTATTGTTGTCGGTGACGTGTGATATATGAATGGAGTTCCAATATTGGAAACGAAATTATTCAGTTCTCATGACTAGGCTGGGGAATCAGCCGTTTCTCTATCAATTACAATTTGGCATATCGGATTCAAATTCACTGTTGTATTTTCCTATAAACCAAACAGAAATAGGTATTTATTATAGGCATTTATATTTTTAGATCGATCTTATTTACAATTCCATGTTAAGCAGATAAGATATCAAATATTTTTAGTTTAAAATCGAATTATAACTTAGGTTATGTTAGGTTTTTAACCATACAAAGTAACCTTATATCCGAATTATTGTAACAAACTCCAATAGAGTACTTCGAAATAAAAAAAAAGTTTCATGAATTTAAATATAAGCTAAATTTATTTCGTGATTATTATCTGCTTCCATATTATAAAATACTTGTATTTAAATACTTAAAAGTACATATATATATTTCATTCATCCAGTAACTTTGTAACAGTCATCTGGGTAGCTTGCTTTTATTTTATTTGGGATACAAACAGTTTCACAATGTAGTATGTGTATAAGTACATAGATATGAATTAATAATAGTAAAACCAATACAGATATCCACGGGTTAATACTTATGTTATGTTATATATATATATTATTTATTTACTGGTTTCTACTTAATATGTCTAATAGGGTTTTCTTAAATTTAAAGTATGACAAATCAAATATATCTAAATCAGGAAATTTGGTGTTAAATACATCAACAATATGGTGAAGAGGCGCTCGTGCACCGGCGTACGTCCGATAGGTTGGGGTGAAGAATACACGGCGTACCCTTACCGAACGACGGTGCACACTGGTTGGCACCACGTAGCACATCTTATTAGTTAACTCGAAACTTTGTAAGCAGTATTTCATTACAGAGGTAAATATACGTTACATGTAATCTTAGTTTAAACAATAGTAATAATAATGTTTATTTGTCTCATATAATAAACTATTACAATTGCTGCTTATAACAAAATTTAGAACTAATAACTAACTCAAAGGGCAGTGAATCCACCCTCTCTGTTATTCTGTTATAGACCTTAATAGTAAATTAAATGTGGTATCACTATACATGACTAATATATTAGACATCACGTCATGTCTATTCTAATTACAAATGAAAATAAAAATCAAGTTTTCTTGCATGGCATTAAGTCTCCACAATTTTTAATTACTCATAGCCATATAAATTACCAAATACTTGGAACATTTAGATGTTTGTATGAACAGAAAACAACAACAATATTTTTTATCGAAAATATTTACGTTAAAAACGCTTAAGGAAATAGGTATGAAAACTGTAAAATGCTTTTTAATTGCCCAGTCTCTTTTATGAGCAGCGATAGCGAAAAAAGTTAGTTGGGATTTAGTAGGATTACAGCATCCAGTGATATCAATTGCATGTTTGTGCAGCTTTTCGTCAAATGTTTGTGAAACTGGTCTCCAAATTAAAGCATTTATTTTTTTATCTACTTTATTTGACTGCAAATGCGTCACAGTCGATTTATTTCCACTCTTACTGCAATGGCAATGCTCCAATTTTACAATCCACCCCGGTGTTTTACAAGCGAAACACGGTTATCAAAAAGACTGTTTGTTTTCTGGAGAGGTCCTATTTTTTAATTCCTCTTTGCGCTAGTGTTGTGAATTAGAACAACAATAGAAGTTAAAAAAACAGTTCAAGCTATTTTATTTAACGGCTTACACTAGCTAATGCTTGAATCTCCATCACATAAAAAGCAATTTAGAAAAGAAAAAATATTAATTGACTGTATTTATATATAAAATTTAATAACCTGATATTGTCGTAAATTTAAAACTGTCGTAGTTCTTTCTGGTAATAGTGTCATATTAATATATAATATATGATTCAGTGAAAGTAATTCTGTGTACAATATGTGTAAAATGTACTTATTAATGTTATTGACATATTTTCATGCCTCCATTGGCATTTCTGAATAAATGGAATAGTTACGGTATGTTTTTGGTCGTCTCGTATTCAAATTTAAATTACGTCATTTAGATTTAACTTAATTTATTAATTAATAATTAAATTTGAAACAAAAGAAAATCTTATTACCTGAAAAGTCTTAAATTTCTATTGAAGTATGAATGACACATACGGCATTCATTTAAATAGAAAGTTAGTATTTTTCTGTTTTACAATAGATTTTTGTTTTTGAAAATACATTGAACAAAATTGTGACAACTCTCATTGTTCTCTATTCTTCATTGTATTAAAAAAGTAAACTCGATTCCACGACATCACGTAAAATACGCAATGACGCGAAAAAGTAATTACGATCTGTATAAATAAATAAATAGAACGAATGCTCGTAAACCGTACCAAATTTAATATAGCAGTCGAAAATCGAATCACATCTCCAGTCTCTAAAAATATTTTGATGCTACAAATGTAAATATTTTTGATCAAAATTGTACCAAATATCAAAGAATTTTTTTTACAATTACTCTATACGGTGTTTATGCTAGTTCCCTTACGGAAACTTTATATATGTATATATAATATTGGAATATCCTATGTGTGTCTAAAATAAATGTTAACCTTTACCTGTATAGGGCATTATCACAGAGTTACTTAGCTGATATTATTTTATGCAATGATAGATTTAGGTATATGATAATAATATAACAGAAGTAAAAAAAGGAGAATTATGAGCTTTTCAGGATAATTATGTGATAAAATGAAACTATTGAAAATTAAAAATTAACAAAAATAAAGTTTTGTGAATACGCATTTTGTATCTATCTATCTATTTTATTTATTGTTAACTTACACAGGTTTAAAGTTGTAATGATATATTCGACGACCTCGGTGGTCTAGCGGTTTAGCACACCGCCTTATTTCGATGGTCGCGGGTTCGATTCCTCGCACGACACAAACATTTGTATTCATGAGTATGATTGTTTGTATCGGTCTGGGTATTTTCTATGTATAATATGTATGTATTTACGAAAAAAAACATATCTATGTATTTGTATCAATTGTCTAGTACCCATAACACAAGCTTTAGGTAGTTTAATTTGGGTCTAGATGGCGCTGTGTAAATTGTCCTGAGATTATTATTATATTATTTTTATTTATTACTATGTAAAGATATAGCAACAGAAAAAAAATATTCTATACAAAATGTAACTTTTTTCATCGAAAAGCACATCCGTATTTACAGTTCTTGGCACGTTTGCAGACAAAATAAGAAAATGTTCACGCAGTGTGTGCTTTAGCGCTCGATTTATGCGCGGAACACAGAATAGGATTTGGATAAAATAAGACTTACATATCTACAATATCTTTTTGTCCGTACCACAACCCAGAACCAGCATCTCTAGCGCTCTATACATTATAATCTAGATAGTAAATCATAGATACTAAAAGAGTAGCATTTTTTTGTACAACTAAATCTATAGTAGAAAAATATGATGTACCACTTAAGCACGAATATACTTAGGTTTTACTACAATCATACAGGATTGTAGTAAAACCTAACCACGAAATTGTTTTATTAATCATCTACCCAATCAGTCGGCTCAATACATATGTCGCCATAAGTTGAAGTCGAGTGAATGACTTGCATTTTTATCCACAAACAAAATAAAAAAAATCCGCCTGATTTAAATAAATTCAAATATCAATTACACAATGGAAATTACAATGAGCATATACTGTGACGCTAGTTAAACTATATAATTTCATTCCTTATGGCTATAGTTTTATCTCATACTCGATTGTTTCGGTAATACCATTCCAGTAACTAACTATTGGAAATAGAACACAAAAGCAAGATGTTCGATTACAGAAGTAAGTGAGACAAAGTTTCTATTCTAGAACACAGTGTAGTCAATATTTGTGTACACCATAAATATATTTGTAACTGATATTTTATATTAATCAAATTATTATATTTGGATAATGGACACAATTATCTACGAATTATTTGTAATTTAGTTATATACTTATTGAAATATACGATTAACCGCATGTTAATCTCTAGTGTTATTTCTATTTTAATTGTTTTTTTAAATATTTTTTATATTATCCTAGTGGTAAGTGATATCGTTTCATATAAATATAAGAAGAGCTCTACGGATATCATGTTATCATGTTCCGTCAATTAAATACCTCATGCGTTGCCATTCGGGAAGACTAAGTCATGCCTTCGTAGTACGTAATTACGCTACCTTTAACGAAAACACAATTTACAAAGAAACTGTTTTGCGACGGACTGAAATGATATACTACGTAGACGACTTTCTACAAAGCCTCCTTGTGATACACTGTGTTCTGGTAGTATTCGTGATATTGGTAATTCGATTATTTATTAGTATCCACAAAATCTACTTCCGTTATAGGTATGTATAAAGTATAATTAATACACGTCTGTACAGCCATTCCTCTAAAATTATGCTATATGACAGTAGCATCCGTTTAATCGCATGGCTAACCGAATGATCGATTGCTAATTCGCTGAATATTCAGTAGTGTCCTTATTAAGTACGTATCCGTTGTTCTCGTGTGCATACATTTGAAAATGATACACAGATTTTATTATTAACGTATTTATTTTGTAATCTATCTATGAAGCTATAAAAAATTGTTCAGGCTGTAGTAGGTACTCACGGTCTGACCACCGTGTTGCAAAATAGAAACTTAGCCGTTCAAACCTGAGTTATAATGTAATGTAATAAGTTATCTTATACTCATAACATAAGCTCAGCTTAGCTTACATAATTTGATTTTAATTTTTACTAGTTACTCGCCCCGGAATCGCCCGGGTGTACATGTATTGTACATATAAAGAGAATCACTCTGTCTATTAAAAAAAGCCGCCTCAAAATCCGTTGTGTAGTTTTAAAGATTTAAGCATACATAGGGACGGACAGGCAGCGACCGCGACTTTGTTTTGTACTATGTAATGATTATTTAGTCTATTTATTTATTAAATTTTTAGTTTGATTTTTATTGTAATATACATATTGTGGAATACCACAAAATATTAATAAAAAGGTTATGAAATTAATATCAATAGAAAGAATTAACAACGGCAATACCGCTATCTCTGGATATAAATAAATAATAAAAAATACTTCCTTCAATAATTATTATATATTTATAGTATTCCCTATTAATGTAGTCGATTTTGACGACCTCTCTTATAGAAACTGCGCAAAGATTCTTCACAGTAATACCAAATATGATTTATCTATCATTTCTGTATAACATTTATTTGTCAGTCAAATAGAAACCTCCCATATTGAGGAAAACGTAAACACAATCAATTCATACTTTGAGTTATGATTTTTACTTACACCGTTCACATATGCCGAATAAATGTTACTTTTTTTTATTGCAATGTATATATAAATCTATAGTACATAGGATACGTCTACTTGCTACTGACACCTACCTGCCAATGACCAAAAGCTTGTTTATCTACTATTGTGGATACAAAATATATCAAAAAAGCAATATTTTATGAGCTTGTTTACGTGTATGTGGAAAGCAAAAATCATAAACATTCCACCAATTAAAACTAAATACCAGTTCATAAGTATACCTTCCATAATATTAAAGATAGAAATACGCAGTAAATATATTATTCAATCCAATCAAACTGAAAGTAAACTATCTATAATATAAATAATTATACTAATATCTACTTAAATCAAAAGTAAAATAAGCTCATTGTTGGAATTTTTAATTAATAAAAGGGCGTTCTTCAATACATTTCCCCTATAGGAAACTACGATAGAAATAACCGCCTCCATAGCACAGACTCTCGTAGCGAGCTCATCGAGCGAAACTAATGACATTTTATTTCTCCAGAGAAATGCATTAATTTAATTTGTTAGCACATCGATACCGGAACATGCCCATTCTTCTTCACTTTGCGATAAAATGGATTCACAATCTTATAAAATAAGAAAACCTATTTACTGTAGATGAGTCTCAATTACAAAGTGGTATTTAATATGAGCATTGGACATTATAAAGTAGATAATGCTTCTAGCATTAGTCTATTTAATATTTTGTAACATTATTACTATAGTTAATCAGATTTTAACATGAATAATTTTATAGTAATATAGGTTTTTTAATTTATATGATATATATGATTTATATACCTGTCTTGATGAAGACAGGGCTTCATTTTCGACTATGTTACACTACCCATGGTCACAAGTTAATTGGAGTACAGCAGTGTTAATGTCGATAGGTTTTCATAGTTTTTTCAACTACTGTCAGTAATCGTCTAGTTATATCTGTACACCAGTTAAAATAAACTTTTATTTAATATCACAGATAATATGATATTACATACTTCTAATATTATATTATCTGTGTTACTACTATTAATTTAATCGTGCTAAGAACCGTTTACTATATTAATAATGTGTATTATGCACGAAAGTTTGAAAATAAATATTTTCTACCATGTTTTAATTGGCGAATACATCCATTATATTGTAGTAATGATAGTATATGTATCAATTACGATTAGCAACGTATTAATAGATTTTTTTTATAGATTAGCATATAAAAAGTAAAATTACCATAATATAGTACTCGTATATAAAAAAAATGAAGATGACAAATCAGAAATTCTTGCATTTCTATAGATGACATTAAAACAAAAAGATTAAAAATAGTAATTATCAATATTATTCCTTAACAATCCAATGCTTTTTCATTATATATGTAGATAACATATATCTGCAGCTGTGTATTGTATGGTAATCTATAAAAAAAGGAGAATCAAATTCTTAATTGGAACCAGAAGCAGCATATGCTGTTACAATTCTGCACCAAAAAAACGTAGGTGCCAAAAGGTTTCTTCATAATCGCCTCCTTCAAATGGTTAGCAGAAAGTTACAAGCGGAGACTGCCATCGCTCCGCCTACGAACATGGTGAATTATAGAAGAGCGACGCGACATTTGCCAAGAAGCCCGCGCCCGCGCCCGCGCCCGCGCCCGCGCCTTGCCCGTGGTCCCGACACGTTGAATAAATAATTTTTACCGTCTGCGCAGTTTTACAAACAAATTAACGGCTTAATGTTGTTATATTAATAAAAGTTTCTTGTTAAGTTTCACCCAAGTTCCATTTTTACGACTCCCGCCATCGCTGTTGTGGAATTGTTTATGTTTTCAAACGAACAACTATGTATACTTTTTGCATTAAGTATTTGTATTGTTTTCATATAAATTATTTAAATTGTTTAGTAACTAATACTAATACATGTATATTTGCTGACGTATACACTCAACAGTGTCATTTCTAAAATATCTAATCAAGGCACATACATTTTTTGCTTCATCTACTTTCTAAATTCGATTCATTATTCGAATAACCGAGGGTTGTCTTCTAGATCAGATAGTATTATAAATTATACCTTTAGTTCTTTACATTTTATAAAACTAACTTACGTACTTAAAATAATATATCTCAAATTTACAATCTGGGTATAAGGATAAATTCCTGGAATTTTCGAAATAACGTGAACCGTTAAGCGGCTAAAATTTAAATTTGTATTCAAATTTAAATTAATATATATTTTTTTTATTTATATAAAGCTAAAAACAACGAATCAAACGAGCTGACGATTCACCTCATGAAAAGTTGCTTATCGTCGGTGTAGAACACTTCAACATTAGTGCCTATTATGCTAGTGCAATGCTTTTGGAAATTTAGGTTTATATGCACACATGAAACTTGTTTTAGTGTAGATATAGCATATAACAAGTCTTTGAAATAACAAGAATAAAAAACACGAATATTATATTAAATATTAGTTTTTGTTTAAATCACTGTGCATATGAGCTTTAACGTAATTAAATTTTGTACACATTCATTAGCATAATTTTATTAAAAAGTGATTAATAAAGGACATAATTTTTGCTTCCAATATATCGCACCAATAGATAGAAGGAAGCCAGGAAATCAAAGACGTGTATCCATAACACATAATACGTACAAATTATGTGCGAGTCTACGCGGCGCCCTCTTCACTTAAAACTGCTTATTCTAATTTATGGGGCGGCGTATTGCACTGGTTATTACTCCCGTTGCAGTTTCGGTACCAAGTACATTTTATGGGGTTGTAAACCATGAGCGTCTTAGCATAATTGCTGTGTAACATTAAATTAGTTTACCCATCAATTATGTCTTTATGCAAATATGTATACGGGACCGGAATCGTTATTGCCTTAAATTTAAAGATGATTTGATAGTGAAATTGAAATGGTTAGCACCCAAAAGAAACGTACATTTAAAAAAAATGTGATGTATAACACATCACATTCTTAATAGATAGATAGATAGAATATGTTTTGTGTTTGTTATACAATGATAGAGGATAGGTAATATTAATCATTAGTCATCTAAACATTTATCTATAAAGAAAATAATAGCATATACCTAATACATATTGGATACCTTTCCATTGTTAAATATTATGACTAAAGTAAATTAGCATTCTTCGGTTAAAAAGTCAACGACATTTTTGCAAACTTTTACTCATAAGTGATATGCAGGATTCATTACAATAGTCAGTTTTTATAGTATACAATAAAAGGTCAATAACCATATTATAACAACGTTTTAAACTGTCTCAGATTACGACTTTACTGTCGTAAGACTTATTTATTAAAACATACAATTAGATTCTGTATTTTAATCAATAAATTTATTAATGAATATAATAATTTGAAACATTGTCATAAAACTAGTTACCTCAAATTCCTGTATTAGGGTTGAGATACTATCTGTTTCCTATTGACCTGTTATACAGGTTGTCAAAATATATTAATATAAAATTGCAACTAATTTTGAATTATCAGTTTACAGATTAGACAAATTGTTGTCGAATGCAATCAGTACATACTGTAATCGATTAGTAACATCACAACAGAGAGAGAAAAGAGAAATCCTAATGCAAATGTTAATTGTCGTCCGCAACAGATGGCCCCAACGCGTCGCGCAATTGTCGCGCCAAACAGTCGTAATTTTAAAAGCAAAATGAAATAAACCGCTTGGTCGCAGTACATAAATTTCATGTTTGCCTCGGCCGGCGTACGTACTGGTGGATATTAATCAGCGGATATTGAAATATGTTGTTTTTTGGAGCGATTGATAAACGGCTCGCGCCGAGCGGATTAAACATTGACGCCGCTTGCTCAATTATTGTGCTCACGTCTCTATCACGACTGCGTTACGAGTTTTGTAGTGAACAGGGCCCCATGTAGTATCAACAGGGCCGCCTTAAGTATATTTTGGGGCAGGGTACATATATGGCTGCACACCCTTCTAAACCTTAAGAATCTATAAAAGGTGAAGTTTAAGAAGCGTTTGGCATATCTTAGAAAATTGCTTTCGTGTGCCCTAAAAAGTTTTATGATGACTCTGTATAAAAAGAAACAGATTCCATAACCTAAGACTTCACACAGGAGTAATATGTCGTATGTAACCTCAATAATATGTCGGTAACACTATTTATTTTAAAAAAACATGGCTTGGAAAGTGGCTGCGATGTACTCTATGGATATTTTTTTTTAATGAGAAGGAATGAGTATTTTAGCTGCACAAATAGTGTCCGTTGGGAGGGTATACGCGATAGATCAAAAATGAGCATGATAACATATTTTATACTCTATTATTGCGAATACTTTAGTGTTTGACAACGATGATTTTCTAGATCCTAATCTCATTCTAATAATCATCGAGCTACATGGTATTAACGTTCGCCTGAATACGGCCCTGTCGATTAGTCTATATATAAAATATTATCCTTATCTATGAAATTACATATATATTCATCAGAGAAGTCAGAAGGTTTCTTATATACCAAAACCATAATATTAGGAACTAGAACTATATTTATATCTTTTGTATGAGAAGTAAACCACTAGCTCAACACTCTCTATCAATTTCTTTTTTATATTTATTTCTTTGTTATTATTGTAATCATTACATGCAATGGAAAAAAAAAATAAGTAATCTTCTTTTTTCTTAAACCTCAATTTAGTCTTAATGTATGTAAATAAGAAGAACTTAAGACTATACTTACTTAAGCTTCTTTCAAACAAAATAACAAGCACGTACCGTTTCTCTCGTAGTACCTACAATCGAATCGAGTTGACAAAAAGGCGCTGTTTCAGAAATCCAATTTGTCCGATCTGATCAGCATCGATACCTTGTCGCCGTAGCAATAGTTATTTGTCTAAGTTACCTACGAACAAAATTATTTACACACAAGCTGAACAGCGACTGTATACTTATAACAAATTAAATAAAAATCTTTTATTCATTAAAATTAAAATCCCGTGCATGAACAACTATTGCCATGCACATTTGTCATTTAATTTAATTGTTGTTTAGTGTATAATAATAATAACGTTGTTATTAAATCATTCATTAGCATAAATCAAACACAAATATTGTAAGAAGTTTACCATAATATAGTAGTGAAAAACCGCACGAAAACCGTTAAGTCTTTTCTACGATTAGCACTCTATGTGCTTGACACATACAAATAGACAAAAATTCTAACAATCATTGTTTTGGGTAATGATCAGATATGACGACCGATAGAGAGCAGTGGAAGAGAATGACATACTGCGCCGACCCCAAATAATGGGATAAAGGCAAGGCAATGATGATTGTTTTGGGTAATATTATGTTATAAAAATAATATTAGTTTTTCTCGCATATATTTCATGTACAGACAGGTAATAGATACATTTCTATTATGTATAAACAAATAAGTATAAAGACAATTATTCAAATATAGCTACATTAAAAGGTAGAATAATCAGTTCGTAGTGTCTATGATATTTCCCGCCGAATATGTCATTAGGCGAAAAATTAGTCAATAATATGTTTGCAGTAAAGGTAATAATTAATGTACATGAATAATAATAATAAAAAGAATAAACATGAATGTTAACAATTCCATTAATAACTATATTATTATACATGTTTACCAATATCGATACAGACATATATGTATATTATTAGATATGTAGAAATGATTACAGAAATGTTTCAAAATCGAGCACCGTAATATCTTCAATATTTAAGAATTAAATTACTAAAAATTCCGAAATATTAGAAATATCTAATAAATGTATACATATATGTATGCCTTAAAAGTATTAAAGCATGACACTGAAATGTATTCTGTGGGGATGTATTCTGATCTAATGACTCCTAAGATAATTCTGTTTGTAACTTACTATTATTTTAAGATGCAACCTAGGATAAAGTAATAATAAATAGTATTTACCAACTATTGTTGAGTATGTAGCAGTCGAACAAAATACTACCTCTAATTATTGTCTAAATAAAAAAAAAATTCGGAGTATTATATAATACTAGCTGTCCCGTAAAACGTTTTGCCTTAAATAAAAAAAAAACAATTAGGGGTGGACTACCCCTAACATTTAGGGGGATGAAAAATACATGTTGGCCGATTCTCAAACCTACTCAATACGCTAACAAAATTTCATGAGAATCGGTCAAGCCGTTTCGGAGGAGTATGGGAACGAAAACTGTGACACGAGAATTTTATATATAAGATAACAGAATGGACACTATTCTTTCAACTATCCAGTACCATCCATCATGCTTATTGCACCAAGACTGTTTTAAAATAATTAAAAATAAATATTTATTATATTTTTATTCTACAGATTAAGTACAATACTAATGCACGGTTTCTCATTTCTTAGTCCATGCTCCTTTGTTTGTATATTAAGAAAATTATAATTATTAAAAAAATATATTTGTAGAACATCGGATATTACTAAAAGTGAATAATAGCCAAGTTTTGCCCTAACAGAACGGCTTAGAGTAAATTAAGTGAAACCAGCGATTTTCATTAAATATTAAAGCGGAGCGCGATTGCAGGTTGTCGTGGCAAGCGTCTGCGCTGCCAAGATTTATGGTGCAACCAACACGCGAATATTGAAAATCTAGAGCAGTCAAGAAACCGCATGCACACAAAATTGAGCCATAATCTAAATACAAACACTTCTGATTTTTCTGTATAATTTTGCGCACTTTTTTTTATATTGTGAACTGGAGGTATACATAATAGTTTCGCGAATTACGATCTAGAATCAAACAATGAAATATTAAAAGTAGTTTATTTGTATACTGATTAAAATGATATGTTATACAAATTAGAGAAAAATGTTTGTAAAACTATCCTATATTACTAATATTGTGTGTACTATCTATCAATATGCGAATATGATATTTTAATAGGGCTCCTAACACAAAATTTAAAACAGTTACACAGATTTAAAAAAATATTAATATTTACATAATAAGATTATAAATTGATGTTTACCTAACTTACTTATAAAAATGAAACAGAGTCTACCTACCAAACTTGAATTTCCCGATTAACATAAAGAGCCATCAATCTTTTAAAAATGCATATTGGATGTCAATTTGAACGAAATTATTAATTTTGTTTCTCCGCTTAAGTAAGGACGTCCAGAATGGTCCCTAAGGCAGACATTATTAAAAAAATATGAAAGATGATGTCAGGATATTGAGGATATGCAAAATAAGCTAGCGTTTTTTCTATTGCCAAGGAAACGTCTTATAAGTAACTAACAGTGGTAACTAAGTGACATCTTGGTTCTATGTTCAAGTAAAATAAAATGGCATGAATGAGTAGTATACAGGTACAAGTATATAGTACCCTAGAAGTGAAACCAATGGTAGTTGGACCATGCTGCTTTTATAAATATTAATTTTTTTTTTAATATTTATAAAAGCAGCATGCATTGACCGTATTTTTTAATAAATAACACATAGACCATCGTTTTCCATAGTCCACTTGCCTCATACGTTATACCTGGCCATGCTTGGTTTGGGAGTTCATAACTATGGGTTTAGTATATATCTATATTAATACATCAAGCAAAAACGTTGGACCCCTTTTTATGAACGCGGATGGAGAAAATATAAAATTTCGCACTTGTAGTTGTAGTTTATGTAGGAGAGAGTTCAGAATGATATCATTTTTAATAAATAAAAAATACATTAAATCACTAAAAACAGATACTACCGTGTATTTGACACACACAGCATAGAAATATAGTCTTTGACAATAGAACCTTAATAATGCTCAAATTCGACTATTAATTAGTCAATTTCGACTATTGGGTGACCACTATTTCACATAAATATATTATCTGTGACTCTGTAATGATGAAACTCATAATTTTTTCGTTTAAAACAAACATACCAATAATATTTCCTTTTATAGTATAGAGTTATTAAGTAATATTAAATTTAAGAGGACACCTACATTTATTTAACGATCACTGTAATGACAAACGTAACGACGTCACGACCATACCGAAATGTTTAAGCGAGAAGGAAAAATGAAAACGTTATCAGAAAATAAATCAAAAGTAAATGAGATATTGTACCATTTCGATGTGCCCTCGGAGCTGAGACAGAGATTCAAATGGGACTCCCAAATGATGACGAAGTAGGTCAAAATGTAAAAAATATTTTAGTAACCTGAGGGAAGGAATGTGTAGACTTTCAAGTTACGTATTACTGGTAAGTAGTACAAACTACTTCTTCTTCGGTCTTGGAACCGATGCACTAATTAGGACACCAACATCTATTATAAATATATTATACTTATCAATCATTCACATTCACAAGTTCAGGTTTTTTATTAGAATTTATAATAAAAAATATATATATATAATAATTAAATTAAATTAAGTCATATATAATTACTTAATTTTTAATTACATTAAGAGATTACTTAAAAAATAATACTCATATATTTATAAAACTCACTATGTGATAACCATAGATGCGTAACACATTATGAGTAAAGTTAAAACTAAAATAAAAACATCATTTTGTTTATGTTAAATCATTGTCAATTATTTAGTTGTTAAATCTTCCAATTAAAAAAATACTATCAGCCAATCAAAAAGTATCATCGGTAAATTTGATACAATAGACCTAAATTAGTTTATAATGTTTTTTCTACAGTATTCAACACGAAGTGCATACATTCGAATCTGACATACAACTAGCGCCATCTGTTGTCACGGTAGAACAAACATTCCGTTTAAATTTCCAGCTATGGTAAGAAAAGAATAAGTATTGAATATTAATTCAATTTTATCGGCAGAGTTGGGGGGAAATACAACTTGACCTCTACAAGAGTCTGCCTGTGAGGAACGGTCGTTATTAAGTGCTAAGTACCTACATGTAGGTAGTACAAGAAGTATATTTTGTATTTTCTTGTTTATGTACATGGTAGGTATTCACAATTCATAGCTTTAAGTAATATTAACCCTGTAACGGCAGCTGTTTTCACAGGAAGACTTTTCACTTTCTGTAGGCTCCATCGCTCCAAAGAGTAAGTAAGGGCTCTTTTGTCGAGAGCCTTCTCCCCATAGTGTTCAGTATCGCATCATTAATCTAAGCAAACGTGCGCCCTATCGAGCCATGCAGACGTAGATTATCGAAAACACTGCTCTAATACTTTTGCTACATTTTGTTCACATTATGTATGGAAAAATACAAAGTCTGCAGATATATCTTTATTGTAAATGTTTTTTAGTAACTACTTTATAAACGTCGATAGTCTAAAGGTATACTGTTTTGCTATTAGTTAGTTTCTCGTACAATGTAAACATTTTTCTGAATTATATAACTGTTTGTAATCATCTGGTTTTTCCGTGTGTGTATAATATAAGGTATTTAAATATGTTTATCGAGTATATGTCTATAGATATACTCGATAAACATATTTAAATACCTATTGGTAATAGTACAAGGTCATAACAGTTTGGCACTAGATGGTAGACGAAATGAAGTATTCATTTAGTTATAAAAACTGCTGAGAATAATTTACTCGTTGTATATAAATATCTATTATTAATATGTAACAGGTGTTATTGGGTTCTCTTCCGTCGATATGATTTTCCCAGTAAAGCGGTTTTATAATTGAGAATACATATTTCACACGCATATCTCTGACTATTTAGATTTATGAATAAATTTCGATTAGCTCTGACAAAAATAATTTGGACGTACATATACAGACAAGGCGTGTTAGTATTTTATATTTTTTGACATATTTCTTATAATATCAGAGTAAGATTCGTATCTACCTGTTTTATATAACATAACGTACGAAACGCAAAACGTCTATTTCCACGTTTTGTATGCATTTCGCCCAATAATTGGAACGTAACAAGGCAGAGGCGAGCCTATTGCGATCTCTCAAATTAATTAGATTTGTTATTGGAAATTTCTGACTCTTCGTATATGGACGTAGAGTTGGACGAAAATTTCCAATTGACACAAAGTTTTGGCATTTAACAGATTCAACCTCACAAATACATAATGTATCACTATGTCCACTGGGATCTCCCAGTAATTATGGTCACCCTCTCAATAGGATTTATGTACTCTAAATACTTAGCTACAACTATTAATAATATGATGATATTATAAAAATACTATATATTTTATACCCATATGCTATTTATAAATAATTATAAATGTGAAATATATATTTTTAATACAAGCTACGATATGAAAAAGTTTCTTAACCTTGCATGGAAATAATTATAAACCAGAATAAAAGTATCTTTATGTAAACCAACTTAATTTCAAGCAGTTTTATATATGGACTGAATCCATATTTAACTAAGAAGAATGAACAACAAACTTGGCTGGTGCTGTTCTAAACGAAAGTTATGAAACTTTAGGTAGATATTTATAATTTTGTGAGTATATATATGTATATTACCAAACATAGTAAATCCTTTAATCAATAATTGCTACGCAGTGAATACTTCAACATATATACTTGAGAGGGAATTGTTAATATCTAATGGGGTCTGAATGCCCTATAGCTAGCAATGTAACAAAATTCAAAATATTATTCACCATGATACATTTTATTATTCAGATATACTTCTGCTTATTTCTATATCCCATGTCAAGTAAATCTCCAACATCTTCCCCTTGAAACCACAGTGGTTAATTTCTAGGGAATTTATTACATTGGACCGCCTGCCCACGCACTCCCCCAGCATAATTCATAAAAAATACTTCAATATAAAAGAACAACTAGCAAACAAGGCATTAAAAGTACACTACAGGATATAATACAGTGTTTTGAAAAACAGTTACGTATTTATTTGTCCGTTTCGGCAACATAGTGAACTTTCCATTTTGTCCGCTGCGTCACGTACGTGACAAACGGCTCGTCTCAGGGATCGCCAAATATCGTTTAGTACGTGCGCCAAGAAAACCAACCCGATGTGTAAATAAAATAAATCAAATATATAAGTAACCGTCTGTTTCCAACACTCAAATAATTCCAACGGCGATAGTTTATTTTTATTGGAATATAAAATATAATTGAGTATTGTCGTAAAATAAATACTTTCTCTCATATATTATCATTTTTTTACAATCAAATTAGCTTACATTGTGAAATGTAAACTAATATTATAAAGAAGAAGATTCTATGCAACTATATAAAGCTTCGTTAACAATGAGTCATAAGTAGAACGAGTGAGATGTTGTTTATTTTTTAAATAATTCTAGTTATCTATAAATATTTTACTCATTCGAAGCCGGGGTAGATCGTAGTCTATATAAAAACTTTCACCTATATCAAATCAATGAAAAACATTAGCTATATTGTATTTTCTAGAAATTTCGAGCTTCCTACAATAACTAGACTCAAACGAACATAGAGCGGGTAGCTAGTCTATATTGAATTTCTTATTTATCTTAAATAACTAATTCAATATTTTATACGATATACAAAATAATAAGATAAATAAAATAAAAGTCGTTAGTACTCATAGTAGATGCTTAACAATATTAACAAATTTAATTTACTTATCATAAATAAATTTGTCTTCCAGATTACTTTTATATACATAAATGCTCTTTAATAATTAAAATTCTTCTGTTTAATATATTACTATAATTCTAATTTATTTATTTATATAGAAGACATTAGAAATTTTCAACATATACCTAGAAAATTTCTAAACAGAATTGCATAATAGCAACGATCTGAAGATCCACCTGATGACAAGTGGCGACTGTCACCTATCGTTCTCTCGCACTACAATTCCATTGTATAATTTCACAGTACCTACTTCAAACTAAAACAAAGCTTACAAGGTGGCAGAAATTGATAAGATATCCATTGAAATAAATTCATACTCCCTGGGATTAAATTCAATAAGTAATGTGTATGTACATAACGAGTACATGAATACTTTCAGTAAGTAGTACCTAAATATTTTATCAGTATATGATATTTGCTACATAATTTAGGTGATTATGTAGCAATTGTCTCATACTAATAGCTATGTAATAAAATTAGTATAAGAAAATAAGTTCGTGTTCTGATCTTTTAGTTTCACAGTCTAATCTGACCCTACAGCCGATACAGCTTACAAATGCAACTTCTTGGCGGCTGAAATAGGTAGAATAATAATTGACATAAGTAGCTATATTATAATTATACCTGAAACAAAGATTTTGCACGCTTTTTTAAGAATTATATATTTATAAAAATAAAAAATATTACATACATGTATTTCATACACATATGTATCTATATTATTTTAAGTGTGTGGTATTTTAATTTGTCACTATCTGAATGTCAAACAAAACAAAAATAAATTCACTATTTATAATATATTTGAATTAATTATGGTCTAGTTTCGACAACTGGCCGATCAGTAGTTCCTATAATTATATAACTATAATCTGTCTTTACCTTTAGAAATAGTAATAAATATGAACAAGACATATAGCGCCATCTAGTCACAAACTTTGATAACTTTGAAACTTATACCTGTTATTTTAACTGAATACAATTTATAAAACAACAAGATTTCTACAAATACATACAAGGAATTCAATTGTTTATATTACAACTGAATAATCAATTAGAAATAATTATACAAATGAAACAAGAAGGTGGCGTACGTAAACAAAACCTCAAAAGAAAATTATACGACACTGAACCATATTCCGCTTTATATACCACCTTATAACTTGTTAATAAAGTAAGAAACTGTCCTGCTGAAACGTAAACCTTTGTAAGAGGGATATATTTCCTTTACTTACTGGGTCATCTAAACAAACAACTTTATGTCGTCCACATTTTTAGGCATAAAAAGAGAGTAATTCGCAACTGGTAAATAACATTATGTACATCGCATTAGCGGGGTCCCTAACAGTAATATCATCATGTTCTTTTGTGTCGCGTCGTACGCTAGCCCCATATAAATAAGGTCCTTATCCAGTTTTCAAAGACGACTCATGTTAGCACGTGTTCGCGAGTTAGGGCGAAAGTTCGTCGGGTGCTCCTGCCTCTCGCTCCAAATGAAATTTGCCCTACTGACATCGGCCTGAAGAAGGAATATAGGCAGTTGGAGGGATGTACATTATTGGTCAGTAATAGAATAGTATCTTTTTGAGAACCAATTAAATATATATATATATATATATATATATATACATAAAATGCAGCAGCTGATTAACTTTTACAGTGGGCAATGACATTGACATCTCGGAGATACTACCTACTAAGAAAAAAATAATTTACCTGATTTAAATTCAGTAATTTTCTTTGTAACAGTCATAGTTTTTATTTCATTCAAATTTATGTAATAAACTAAGTAGCTATTTAATACAGAAAAAAAAATACGCGAATTATAGCAGTATTCTGGAATTAAAATTACGTAAAATAAAATCTAGTAAACATTCATATAACAATTGCTTGTAATTCGTTTAAAGCAGTTCATTAGGTATATCTGTAATTTTTATTTTAACATTTATGACATTAAAGAGAGGCCGATATAATATCACTTGCCGAGCAATGTCCGCGACAGAACATTGTACGTCAAATTTTTAATATTCAGAAGAGCGTTCTGAAATTTCATTAATCCTAAACGTTACTTATTATAATATTTAAGTAACTGAATGTCCAACACCGTTTATATATACATTTTGGGAGAAATCCGCACGTATAATATTATCCTAAAATATGATTTTATATTTTTAATCTCGATCTTCAATATTACAAAGCAGATAAGAATAACAAACAATACCACATCCGAAGATATTACGTTTTCATCGGTAGGTGTTAACAGCGGGTAGGTACGGCGATTTCCCGACGCCGCCAGTGCCTTCAGAGAAAATTCACTCAGGCCTCCGTCAGACGCGAATGTCTTTTTATTGTTTTAAATGCGTACGTTATTTTCCGCAGCCATCGAGCGCCTTGGAGAATTTTGTACGAAGTTACGTCGCCCTACGTGGTCCAATTACCCGGACTGTACTTCTTTAAGATATTTTTGTTTTGTAATGTTTGACGTTAAACTGTTTGGGAGTGTGTGGGAGGATCTGTCATTGTGAAATACTGCACAATTTCAAAATAGAACACACAGCTTTGACGAAATAATAACATTTTCTCTAACAATTGTTGTGAATTATGAGAAAGAAAAATTGTTTTGTATGTTAATCCATTTTTTGTCATTTTTAACTACATGTAATCAGCTAAGTTATTAATAGAGCAGTACCACTGGATGTAATTTTTTTTATACTACTATGGTGGCAAATAAGCATACGGCCCATCTGATGGTAAATGGTTACCGTAGCCTATGGATGCCTGAAGCATCAAATATGAGTAGTTAATATGATATTTTGTTCTGATAATAATTTATTTGTACTTCTGTATAATCGCCAATATATATGTCTGTAATAGTGCTGGTACTAATATGGTACTAACCAATTATATCACATCTTCATTATTATTATACATTTTCTAATAACTACTATAACTAATGTTTTTGTCTATAAATATAGACAATAAAAAATATATATCAAATTTACAAAGAATTATCGTATACAATAAATATCTTTCGTACCTAGTCCCTAGATATAAAATATATTATTATAATAATGAGTTTCGATGACAACTTAAGTAACATGCACTTACATTGAAGTCATCAAAGAATACCTAACCCCAATTCCAGAAATAACTATTCCTTGTAGCTGTCAAAACGAAATTTCAAGTGAAAGTTCATGAAAAATGAGCTACTTAATAGCTCATATTTATGGCAATGTTCCGAGTTAGACGCGGGCAATAAATATTAAAGCGGCAAACAAGCCAGTCGGATTAAACGGCAGGGCACGTCCTCACCAAACTTTCGATTCCAATACGGTGTCAGTCGATATTAAATTAAAAGCACCCACGCATTCCTGCCGCGTCTTTTTCCTGTCCATTTGCAAGGACCGTGTAGAACCCGGGGTCACATCTCGCTGCTAACCTAACGCCTCTTGTTGCGTTTGACTTTACATGGATAGGCCGATGTTGCTTCTTACTTTTTTTTGTAATTAATATTATATTAAATTCAAGAGGTAAATACATTTACGTGTATAACTTATAGTATGAATAGATTATAGGGATCAATAAACATATTTCAATTATTCGCATTTAACTTCCTTATTTTCTTAGCAAGGTTAAGTTAATTAGGGAAATTGTACTTATATTATTGTGCTTAGATAATTTAATCTATTTAATATTTATAAGCTCATGTAAACGACAAATTGTGTTTGAAAATACAAAATGTGCTAAATTTTGATAAACAAGTTATGGTTATAAGCATATGAATCCAAGGAAGCACAGTCATAGTATTAAAGCTTATAATTGAAAGTTGAAATTTGAAAATAGATGTACCTTGGTGATGATATTGAAACGAATTAGCATTAAATTATTTACTAATCCTGCTACTGCACTGTATATTATATAATATTGGGATCTCTGTCATATCATTTACTAAATAAACATAAAGTCTAAATATAAATAAGTTTTCAGTTCAACTCTGTTTCCTACGTGTACATTGTGCGCTTGTTATAGTTACATTATCTTTGTTAATTGTGGACAACTTCCATGGTTATTAACGTGTTTATAGCTATATATAACTACTAATCAAATATTATTAGGACAGTAATCTATTATAGTTTTATATATTTATTTATTGACATGTCCATAGTTAGACAACGGGTCGAAGGAGCAAATTTCTAGGCAGGCGAGTGAATGGCGGCGCATACTTGAGTGATGGCGGACTTTTTTATTTGAATCGTGTACGAATGCGAAAGTCCAGCTCCTAGGCTCGTGGTGTGCAATGGTGATAAATCGCCCAAATAGGTTCTTTGCTCTGAAGTGCAAAGGTATTTGACGACAATACATCTCAGGTGACAATTTAGCAAAATAAAAATGCATATATTCATATTAAGCAATAGTTACCACACCCAGGCTTCACTTGAAACTATATGTAATATGTACCTTTCAAATAGTGAAAGAAATCTCAAATCGGTGCCGTGATCCCAGAATTCACTTTCCTCGTGAAATCCGCTCTCCATTTTATGTAATTATACGTTTGCAAATAAATAACTGTACTGTTATAATAAACTTAAACCAAACAATATGTTCATTATAGTTATTGCAAGCTTTTTACATGTTTTATATATTTATTTTTATATTAATTTTGAATGTCTTTTTTTACATTAATTAATTGTCATATTTATCATTGTTTCCTTCATCATGTATCAATCCACACATGTATAGCTCACAATAGGTTAACCCCAAACTTTATTTTTGATAATAACAATTTAATATGTAAACTGTCTATTTATAATTTTAAATTATGAATTTGTCTGTAGGAAGAATGAATGAACGAATGAACAATTCAATTGAACAATATCTACATTGATAAAATTTTAGTTTTTAAATACCTGCGGATCATGTTAACAAACGTGAAAGAGTGTAATCAAAAGTGAAAAAGACATGCATTTTGCGCATATCACATTTAATGATATATATCTAGCTAAACTAAACTAAATATATATAGAATATATATTTTGCAACGTCGAGACTCTGTCGCAAAAGCAACTTACCCCGTACGAGATGTTTTCTTACATGTTTTATTTAAAATAGAAGTCAGTTTTCGCACGACCCTTATGTCGGGGGGATGCAGGGACATCGTCGTACAAGGTCGCATTGCTGTCTCCTGAATTTTAATGTTCACCTCCCTTTGATAGTTGTAAAAATGATTCGAGACAACCCTGAACGACTCTTTAACATGACAGGGGCTGGAACCAAACATTTTTCCCGTATACTAACTACACTATGTATATTATGTATTGGTATACAATTCCAGAAAATTCGGCATGTCATAGTTACTTCCGTGATGTGAAATCGAATGAAATTGTATAACTTATTGAAATGAAGTCAGCATCAAGAATATTTGAGTCAATGGTTCTGTTTGTCAAAAATATATATTGTTTTTCTTTGATATTAAGGAATTTCAAACTAAAAGTATATGCCAATCCCATTGTACCCTAAAATTAATTACTAAGTCACCTCACCAGTGGGCAAATTACCTTAGCCGCACTATCGGAAATATATTTAAATCTAATCACGACTATACCTCCTACCATACACATAGTCAACTAATATCTATAAGTGTTCAAGATATTAAAATTTGACGTTCATAAGCGGCTAAAATGTCCTACATTAATAAATTATTTTTTAATTTAAATTTGAATTTAATTGATTTATTTAGGTGATTGATTGATTTAGTTTAGGTTTCACGTATAATCATATATTAGATCTCTGTTTATTGGAAAATAACGTTACTTTTCTTATTCGACTGAAATGGCAAACAATCAATAGACCCTTCAGTTGGAATGTGGTAAACGTCGTCTATAAATACGAAAGGCACCTCCGACACACAATTGTATTGTGACACTCATAGCAAACCCTCATTCACACAAATCTATTGTGATTCCCGTAGTGCCCCTCATGTCTTGCCATTCCTGAGTACTAAGGTGACATAGCTCCATATTTGTAATTACACTACCATATCACATTGACTTAAAATCGGCTAACTTTAAAAAATTCTCAGCGGAAGATACAGTTAAAGAGAAGGTATTCACGCAGTCACTTTTGTAGAAATTTCCCTTCTAGTAAAATGTTCCTTTTTTATTACACTATGTACATAGATTTTGTTTATTCTTTTATCTGTCTGTACACTTCAGCAAATAATATATGGTGATATACCTAGCTAACTCAGCCAACATACGCATTTCCTGCATCATGTTCCTACATTATTTACATATTACATATACCTACTATTATTTATGATAACAGCACAACATAATTGTAAATGGAACAGAGAAATATGATCTTTGTAAATCATTACACGGTACAGTTTAGGGCCCTTTCGCATCGCATTTTCTGGTTGTGCCATCCTCACATTTTCGTTAATAGATGTGTCACTAAATTTGCTTTTTCAATTCGGTCGGCGGGGACGGTAGTGGTGGAGCAGCGGCGCGGCGTGGTGGCGGTTTCAATCAAAACGTGCACGCACTCGTTCCACATCCTCACCAGAGCGACGCCTTTTAGAATAAGAATTGTCTTTTTCGCAGTACTTAACGGTGGTACATAAGTAAGGAAAGAGCTTAATATGTACTGAGGGCATATATAGGGCATTCTATTATATACGTACTAATATTATAAATGTATCTAAAGTATGTGTATCTGTGTGATAACAGGCAGCCGTTTAATTGTGAAAAGGTAACAACATTTCATAACTAACTAAATGGTTGAAGGAATCATAATAAATTTTGCCTAGACGACATAGATTCTAAAAGAAATAAAAAAATAAATAAAGAAAAGGAGATAAAGTCCTGTAAAAGACATAGATTCTCTTATAAAACATTATCTCGAAAGAATATTATGATATGACTATTGTATGTTCCAGATCACGAATCAAGCACGTGGAAGTAAATGTAAAACATCTATCGTCATTGTAACCCATTCATTTTATAGAAGATATCCCATGTATACATACTAATAGTCAAATTGTGTATGATCTGCTATTAAAATTCTAATAAAAATTAAAAGGTCTCTCCACACTGTGCAACTGTCGCCGGCGCTCGAGGCCCGTGCCCACCCGCCATGAAATTAAAGCCGACTCGCGCCGAACGAATGATTGAATAATAAACGAAAGAATTCGCGTCCTACCCTCGTATTACGTATTCATGACGACTGGCCCGTGGACGATACTAGACCGAGATCCATGTGACATCGACATGAGAGCGCCATGTAAATTATAAGAAGGAAATTATTTTACCTATATGTTAACATTTTGTCAATTTATTTTCTATGAATACTTGATATGTAATACGGCATGGCATCTATAAATATTTATTATTATTATAAATTGTGTTCTTGTTTGTTTATCGAGAATCGTGCCCTAGTGATGGTTTTAGCGAGACGACTCTCCGACTTAAAGACTCTAAAGATCACGGGTTCGAATCTGGGAAATAGCAAAAAACTTTGTATTTCATATTAATCCTACGATACCTTCACCAATTTTCCAAATATACTGAACAAAATGCGGACAAGCTAAATATTATATTTGACAGTTTACAATACCTTCACTACCCCATCTATTATTAAAATATTTAAAGTATATTTTTAATATTTAACAATCAGTTGCAAGTGTACTAATGATTCGATTTTTTCATACAGATAATTTTAGTAAGGAAGACGAAGTATTTTAATTTTACTAGTTTTTTTATATGTACATATTTTTTTATTCTGCACTGATTGTTGCTTATATACCAAATCGCCTTTAGAGTGAGCTTACAAAAATTGAGAAAAACGTTTTAATTATTTATTAGACATAATTTAATTATCTACTGTCTGTTCATATATAGATACATACATAGGCGACGTTATCTACTTGTTTCCAATTCCAGTTACATAAAAAAAAATGGTCAACATTGTAGAAATTGCAACATTTTAGTGGCATCTCGAGTCAACGTAACGGCCGTGCATGCTCTCAACGTGTTATTGAATAACAAAAGAATTCACGTCCTGCCCTTGTATTACGTATTCATGGCGCCCAGCCGGTGGACGATGCCGATGAGACGTCTACGACATCGGTTCACGTACTTATACAACGACCACTACAAAGTTGTTACAAGCTACAAAATTCTTATTATGAGCAAATTACATTTTTTTATTACAAAACTAAGAAAAATACTCAATTTGGCTATAAATATATGTTTGTGTAACTACATAAGATGTTATATGTGTATGTGAGTATATGTGAGCGTTTAGATGTGTATTAGTGCGTATTTGTATATCTCATATATTAACTGTAATATTATAGAAGTAGTTTAAACTGTTAGTAGTTTTAACTGTTAAGAAATATAATTAACAATTTCATAATAAACACGGGCAGTATGGCGAAAAGTGGTCACCGCTGTGGCAGTGCTAGTGATGGCTTGTACCAGTAGTTTAATAAGAAGTCAAATTAATACCTACCTCAAAATATTAATACAGTAAGTTATGTAGGTTAACTAGTGAAAATGATGATAATAACTGGGAATACAAATACATAATATTAGAATATACTTTAACTAAAAAATTAGCGGCAAATTTTATAAAATATTATTATGTAAGAAATATTTTATTAGAGCTATTCATTTCTATTCGAATTTGGAACCACCATTTGAATATTGATAATTTGTTTAGGCGCGCCATTACTATCATATGACAATTGTAGTCTTCACTTCAATGGTTTTTTTTATTGATTACTGCAAACTAAATATTTTTAAGATTTGCTTCACCTGTATTTAATACAGTAATCACTCACTAGTAACAAATTAATCCGGTGCAATATTTATCTACTAAATATTTAATTAAAACTTAATAATTAACAACCACTACATCCTATACCTGACTTGGTAACTTCAATCTTTCTCTTGTTACTGATCACTGGAGGTAACGTCGATACATTAACATAACTGAAACCGATACAAATATCGGAGCGGATCGGTGTGGCAACGTATCCAAATCCCACAAGGTCCAACCGCAGAGCAACTTAACCCGAAATTAAATCAAAGAGGGGCTTAACCAATCAGGCCGAGTGCTATCATTGAATTGGCAAAGGAACACTAAAATTACTTCTTGATGCGGAGAAACGAAGATTCATCGTAAAAGTGGTGGGCGTGCGTGGTGGAGGTGAGGGAGGTTAGGGGGTCGTCTGAACGGTTTTCCGTGTTTCAGAGTAGTCCGCTCGCAGCGATTACTCCGCACGTAGCAACTAGACTGGACCACGTGGACAGCACCTAATGCTGCGTTTTAAACATGAAAAACCATTCCAGTAATGTCGTAAATGTATCGCAAATTTATACCACTATGTACTTTAACGGGTAGTGCGTGATGTCCTAATATCTGTGAGACATACATGTATTTTACCAAATGTTACTACAATAATGCTTATGATTTGAATGAGAAGTAATTGTACTGTCAGTTAAGTATTTTAAGCATAAATAATAACGAGTAAAAGACGACGAGACGAAGAAGAAAGAGAAATCGATATTATAATTATAACCTACAGCAATAGTAACGTACACTTTATATGTAATTTCTTACAGCATTGGATAATGAGTAAAAAAAAATTATTCACAAACAAGAACCACTAGTAAGCAGATGAAAATATAAGTAACTTTCTTCATTACTTCGTAACCATAACAAGTTGTATTTGGCGGAAGCTATGTCATTAATTAATTTAAAACGGGAATGAACATTAAGAATATATACTCGTATAAACTCCATATGTTGAATTAATATTGTTATTTAAACGAGTACACCTCCATAATTAACAAAAAGGCTCTCGTAGTTACATTACAAAAAGACAAAGGGCCTCTCAATTTCCCCGAGCGGCGCGGTGCGGCGCGGCGCGGCGTGCCTGCCACCTGTGTCGTGTCTCCTTTTACTGTATCCCGTAAAGATTAAGTTCCCCGAATTTCCCCGTATACGTGGCGCCCCCGCCGTGAAGTGAGTCATTTGGCCCCTGTTTACTCGATTAGGGGATTTTTTACACCGCACAGCTTTCTGCGGCGTCGACCCTCGCCTGTTTAGACGTATCATCGCCTCTCAGACACCTTATGGCGCTTTTGAGACTATAGCCTGAATTTTATATGAAATAATAAATGAAGTCAGATTTTCCATGGTTCTTGAACGTATGCCTATAGCTTACAAGAACTGTAAACACAAACTTTAATCTATATAAATTTTGTTTAAAGACATTTTCCACGAAAATAAGTATTATTTTATATATTACTTACATTAAATGACTTAATTACTTTAAATTTTAACTATGAAAATATAAGAATTTATTAATGTAGTGGAAATTGCATGGTAATTGAATATAAAGGTAGCGTGTAGTTAAAGCTCAGTCTAAGATCTTCAGCTTAACACAATTACTTCCTCGAGTTCTAAAATTTAAGGTATAGTTATCGCTAAAATAAAATATGCATATATTACTTAAAAAATGAGGTTCATTCTCTAGATTAATTTGTAATGCAAATATTTTAATTTGTGACAATATTAGCTTTGTATGAAACAACCGGTGCCATGCATTTATTCCAAATATGTCTTGTACCGGGATGATATTTTCATTACTTACTCTAAAAACGATGCGTTAGGATAAATTATTACGAATATGATTAAAAGTTTGTAGAGAAAATCTGTAAAGATCTTCGTATGTTTGCTCTTCAATCAAATTGCTGAAGCGATTTGAGAGAAATATATACACAGGTAGATTTGATCCTAAAATTTTAAAATGAATGTACAGAACATTCTTTATATCGATGTTGGCCGAAGCGTGTATTTACTTATCGTAAAGGACTGTAATTTTCTAAGAAACTAATATAATTTTCATCAATTAACAAAACACTATGTACTTGAATAAACTGTCTTGTATCTATCCTATGTACCTGAATCCTATATAATAAGTAAAAATGTTTAATAGATTCCCCCAAAATTTACCTTTCCCTACACAAAGGAGAAAGGGCAGTCGTAAAACAGTCCGAGCATTTTGTTCCGTGCAAGGTCACACTCGAATGTGTCTGTTCAAATTGAAAAATATATTTACTTTTTCTTCTTTTTTTTTGCTTTTTATAACGGTCATTTTCCTCTCCATAAAACCTTAGAGTGTACTCTAAGGTTCTGTGCAACAACATCAATTTGTCACTTCTTTTCATGGCACCAAAACAAAGTAGAATCCTCTTTATAGTACGTGTATGAGCTAAAATAAAATTTACACAAATATTGTCAGTACAATGTCTGTGTAAAAATATATTCGTAAATAAATATTATTATTATCATTAACAAATCCGATTTGTGCATAAAATTAAAAAATACTTCAAAGAAATGTTATATGTATTTGTTAAGTATTTACTTGTAGTTAATATTGTTAAGTCGAGTCATTTCAAATTAGCAACAACATAATACAATAGATCTAATTCAGTATAATTTTGTACTATTTGCATACTACTACGACAATAATTATGTACATTGCAATCTGTCTTGTATACTAATAAATAAACACCTTCCTCTTAAGTCGTCTCTCATAATATCAGAATGTAAAGCACACAGAATCCGGTACTCGCACATCTCAATTACACATTACATGCCTACAAAGTACGGAGCGGGGCGGAGGAGTCGTGAGATGTAAACAAATCAGTCCAATAAATAGGAAATCCTCAGAACAATGCAGTGTCAACACAAGATGGAATATAAAAGCGCGACCGAAGTGACGATCTACCGACCCTCGTCGTTTACACCATACGATTGTTAAATGATTTTAATGTCAAGTATATGGGTAGCATTGAAACAGTATTAGCTGGAATACTATTTCATTGCTGCTGAAATTAAAGTACTTTTTCACTAGTTTTATTAAAAATAATTGATATTTTTCTCCATCTATTATTACGTAATAATGGATGGAGAAATTACAGACAAGACAAGTAGACACACCCACAAACTGACAGTTTTCATGTCGTTACCATTTTACAAACATTAGGTATATATAGTCTGTAGTCGAAGATAATAAAGTATAATGAGAATTTTTACTGAAAATAAACGCTTCCAAAACTACGTGTTAGCATAAATATTAAATATGTGCTAATAATATAATAACATAACAATAAATAAGTGTATTTCACCACATTACAAATTTTATTGGAATTATGTCCCAAAATTACAACTATTTTGTGCAATCACATTGTTTTAGTCCAATGTACGAAAATGACTACAAATTCAGAATTAATTGTACGAGCGATGATAATCAGCATGACAAAGTATTTCAATAGTATCTTCTCATTTGTTTCATGTGAAATGGACAGACTTTTAATATTTTTTAAGTACCCTGATTGGATTAATCTGACGCCCACTTGATGGTAAGAGGTAACTATCAGTTATATTTATACCGCTATAACATACCGCTTTGCGGATATAAATGAAAATAAATGCAGTAAGACGATTGAGGAGAGAAGGTATCCACGTATTTATTATACAATTTTATAACTTTTACAAAATCTACACACCAATCTGTCTAATATAGGTATTACCTTTTACAGGGATAGATAATGCGATATTAGGTTTACTATGATTCGCAAAAAAAACAAATCAATTTATCAATCCCAATAACCAATAACCGTTTTTTAATTTTTTATTTGAAATTACATGGTACGGAGGCAAAAAACATCTTAGTTCTACAGAATGGCAATGCATGAAGTGTACCAGAAACAACATGATGTCGTAATATCATAGAAATGCTGTTCTTAAATACGCAGGCGACGGTAGTAAGTTACTATTTTTTTTTTTGGTTAATAATAAGGTCCCCAGAGATTGATGTCTTCTTAAATATTGATGCCATTCAAATCGTTATGTAAAAAAATATGTTTTTAAACAATGTCACGTTTTTATTTATAAAATTATAAAAGACCAATACGATAAAATGCTTCACTATACGCAAAAACATTCACGTAAATCCAAAATATTTCAGAATACCTTCGATTTATGGTATATAGCTTTTCGTTCTAACAGTTGGTATCATAAAATAAAGAAGGAATTTTGTTTGAACAGTATGCAAGATGGATGATATAGATCTAATAAAGTATTTTCTACTTTTATTTCCGTTTGCTGACGTCAACTCACCACCTTTATGTGAAACTATAACAGCAAACTTTCCCGATTTATATTAGCGTAGAAGTTAGTTGTAGAAACTTGTGTAGAATAATATTACTTCCAAAGTTTTAGTTATATCGTATTAAACCAGTTTATTTATTTGACAGTACCATACTCATATTCTACTGCTATTGCTGCTGAAGATATATTTAATTATTGTCTGTCATCAGTGATTAAAGGAGGGGATTAGACTCTTAAACCTT
This sequence comes from Achroia grisella, assembly GCF_030625045.1. Classification (NCBI taxonomy): domain Eukaryota; kingdom Metazoa; phylum Arthropoda; class Insecta; order Lepidoptera; family Pyralidae; genus Achroia; species Achroia grisella. Next base: position 669,973 of record NW_026713045.1, on the reverse strand, counting down.
AAATAATTTTAGAGTCATAAATATTATATTACATAGATATCTGTTTAATATATGTCTGTTATATCAAAATCAATGAATTGAAACTCAACATTGGAATACTATAAAGACGTTTTATCTATTTTATTTTAAGAGTCGAAAAAACGAGCAAAAAATTTCATTTCCAAATAATAATAATTATATATATTATACCTATACAAGAAAAAGTCATAAAAGTACTCTAACAAACTAGTTCAGCCACTATATGCCAGCCATTACTGTACTCGACCATAACAGAGTGACCATCGCTATTAAAATTTATTTTTTCTTTTGTCATTATTTTTAGAGTATCATATGAATATTTCCAATCGTATCTGTCATCTCTTGACGTCGTATAAAAACTCGGACATAGTAATACCGGTACCTTTGACTTTCAGATCAACGTGCCCCAAATCATCTATCAGCTATTGAATTAACCCGGTCCGTGTGACGAGAATACGGATTCGCCCCATCCTCACGTCAAATTCCACTTGTTTCTGATGTTTATCTTTCATCTGGTAGAGCGTTAATGTGTGTTTCTTGCTGGTACAGAGTGTAATGCTCCAACATACCGGCCATAGTATTGTGTAGTGTGTCCATTTTTACAAATTTTGGGAAAGGAAATTAGCACTTCAGAGATAATATAATTAATTTAAGAATCATATAAATAAATGTAGAATATGAAGATATAAATATTTTTTTTATAATTTTGTAATAGAGAGTAAAAACTCAGTGTTACACAGCTATTCTAGCTCTGTCTAATATAGGTATACCTATTAGGTTTACTATGATTCGCAAAAAAAACAAATCAATTTATCAATCCCAATAACCAATAACCGTTTTTTAATTTTTTATTTGAAATTACATGGTACGGAGGCAAAAAACATCTTAGTTCTACAGAATGGCAATGCATGAAGTGTACCAGAAACAACATGATGTCGTAATATCATAGAAATGCTGTTCTTAAATACGCAGGCGACGGTAGTAAGTTACTATTTGGTGGTCCCCTTGATGTCTTCTTAAAGTTGATGCCATTCAAGTTATGTAAAAAAATATGTTTTTTGTCACGTTTTTATTTATAAAATTATAAAAGACCAATACGATAAAATGCTTCACTATAAAAAACATTCACGTAAATCCAAAATATTTCAGAATACCTTCGATTTATGGTACCTTTTCGTTCTAACAGTTGGTATCATAAAATAAAGAAGGAATTTTGTTTGAACAGTATGCAAGATGGATGATATAGATCTAATAAAGTATTTTCTACTTTTATTTCCGTTTGCTGACGTCAACTCACCACCTTTATGTGAAACTATAACAGCAAACTTTCCCGATTTATATTAGCGTAGAAGTTAGTTGTAGAAACTTGTGTAGAATAATATTACTTCCAAAGTTTTAGTTATATCGTATTAAACCAGTTTATTTATTTGACAGTACCATACTCATATTCTACTGCTATTGCTGCTGAAGATATATTTAATTATTGTCTGTCATCAGTGACTCTTAAACCTTAAATAATTTCATAAAATTATATTACATAGATATCTGTTTAATATATGTCTGTTACTCACAATGAATTGAAACTACTATAAAGACGGAATTTTATTTCGAGTCGAAAAAACGAGCAAAAATTTCTTTCCAAATAATAATAATTATAAGGAGTCAACTCTAACAAACTAGTTCAGCCACTATATGCCAGCCATTACTGTACTCGACCATAACAGAGTGACCATCGCTATTAAAATTTATTTTTTCTTTTGTCATTATTTTTAGAGTATCATATGAATATTTCCAATCGTACTGTCATCTCTTGACGTCGTATAGTGTAAAGCACTTTCAGATCAACGTGCCCCAAATCCAATCAGCTATTGAATTAACCCGGTCCGTGTGACGAGAATACGGATTCGCCCCATCCTCACGTCAAATGTTTATCTTTCATCTGGTAGAGCGTTAATGTAAGTGCTGGTACAGAGTGTAATGGCCGGGTGGTCCATAGGGCTCGATAGATCTGCTGAGTGAGTCAGTAATCAGGGATTACTCGCGCCACGACCCCTTACATTGATGATAATGTCCCATACCTAAAACTTCTTAATATATTAATTACAAGTATCCAAGTGTTTTGTGAATCGTTGCCTAATGATTTAGTACCCGACTGAACTCAGGCTGTGCTTGCCTGAGTTCAAGTTTGGCTATCAGTAAAAGAACAGAGTATATTAATTTTAACTTTTGACTGACTCTTTGGTCATGGAATCGCCAATAACAAACCAAATGAACCTGAAATAATAATAATAGCTTAGCATTCACCATTCATCGACAGATGATAATGTTTCTGTCTACCCCATCTGGAATCATAGTGGTGAAGATGTAGCATTCGGAGTGAGTGGGAGAGTTGCTTGATTAGAAGTCTCTTCACATAGGTACTATCTGATCCTTCTGATTAAATATATTGTGACTTAAAGACAGCAGTCAATTTTCCTCTGGGACTTGCATGGGCTTCATGGGATCTAATCCAATATTACTAAGCCACTAATATTATATTATACATAATTTTCGCTGGATTATAATATAATATTATTATGATATTGTATTTAATATTAACATAACGTACTTCAACTATGAGGAAAAATAAGTACCATAGTACTTAGTTTTATTTAAACAGAACTTGTACGTATAAAAATGAAAAAATATAAATAAAGTTATGAGGATTAATTATTAAACACTAATATACATAATTATAAATTTAAGTATATATATTTATTTCTCATTAATATTTGTAATAGTCTGCACCATAAAAGTGTAATAAAAATAAGACACTTTTATGCAGTTATGCGCCACAAAATGTTTCACTGACTGCCTTTCTGTATTCAGAATCTAATAAGAGCGCTTCGAAGCCAAAACATACACATTTTCCGGACTTGGGCTAAACACAGCGACCTCTGGCGGACAATATTTTGCTCGGCTCCCGCGATATCGGTTTATTCAAATGCTACATGCCTGACCCGAGCTCAAAGAATCAACCTGCATAACATTATACATATTGAAATTCTTCCACTCCCAAACATCGACGGTACATTATTCTATGAATAAGTTTATACCGCATACGTGTAGGATAAACAACTATAATAATAATAATCGTAGACAATTCATACAGCGCCATCTGTAGAAGTAAAGTAAACTAAACAACTGATACAAATACTTATATACATTTTTTTGTTAAATATTTATTTTAATCGAAATGTAGTATTTAGGCAGGATATAAAATTAGTCCAATCGATACAAAAAAAAATGACTTCTTTAGATCTTGCCACAACAGCCTCCGTAGTTTTTTACTTTAGCTCACCTTACTGCCGATAGTTGCTGATTCAACTCTTCTCATGATTCAAATATTTGAATCATGAGAAGAGTATGATTCTTTGATTTCTTTTGAATATTTTCTAGCTGTCTAGTACCTGAAATACTAGATCTACTTAGTTTGTGAATTGATGTCCCTGTGTGAATTGTCCAGGGTTATTATTATTATTATTATATGGAAATATATCATACTAGCAATCACAATCTTAAGGCTGCTTTACTTGGAATAAAATATAGTCAATCATCACCTTCATAATGCAATCTATATGCCAAATTTTATTACAGCCCAACTATTTAATCGTGAAAACAAACTGACAGACAGACAGACTCACTTTTATATTAGTATGGATAATTTACTCTGATTAAAATATTTCGTACTATTCCCGAAGGATAAACTAGAATTATATTCTTAATTGGATAATGTATCTAACAATGTACGTGATAATGGTGTATATGATAATTATAATTTAGAAATTTGATATTTCAAAGACCATCCAGACTACACAATCCCTTTGGATTCATAGAAATGATAATAGCATTTACTTATTATTATCACATCATGATGAAATCCTTCATGTAAATATTTTGTAAGATACTAGCTGACCCGCGCAACGTCGTATTTCACATTTTCCACGTGTTTTTCCTATTAGTTGTAGAGTAAATTTTATAATGCCTACGATACTCACAAATAACGTGGTTTTCTATGGATAAAAATATTTACAAATTCACATAAAAAACAAATCTTTATTGAGTAACTATTTTTAAATTTTTATAGTTTATATGTTTCAAATATTTAAAAAAAATTATATATTATTTAAATAAAAATTGTCTAAACAAATATACTTATTTATACTAATAGTATGAAGAGGTAACGCTTTATACTGTTTGTATATGTATATGTAGTATTAAATACCTCATGTAGACTTTTCTAAGTTTGAAAGTCACAAATTTTTTTTAAATTAAATTTTAAAGTCAATTTCAACGATTAAGCTTAAACATATTCATATAACCTACAATCACCAATCCCCAACTTCGTCTGTTTTTTATTACGTAAAAGATATACTAACATATGTTCGACTTGATTATATAATTAACCTTCGCGTTATATTTCTTTTAAATTTTGAAAAAATTTCGCTCCAACATAAATAATACACAAAGAAATCGCGGGTGTCAGCCGTAGTTTATAGATATTTAACTGAAATATTCAATGGATAATATACAGATAGATATAAGTATATTAATATATTAAAATACAGTAAGTAAGTTTTGTATTAGATAAATACATTATTTATCTAATACAAAACTTCGAAAGCCCTCTCGCTTGTTATAATAAACATGAGTTATTAGACTTTATTAGGTACTTATTTGTCGCGTCCGATAATTCAATAATTCACATCAACCGGCCGGGCTCCTTGGGGAAATCGTTCATATTACATCGAGGGTATCGACGCCCGAAGCGCGACAGTGTCCTGGCATAAGGGATTCCTGATTATAACAGAGGACATCAAAGTAAAGGCCGCGTCGACAACTTCAAAAGCAAAATGTTACTGGTGGCTATTTACATTTTTATTGGCATGCTAGGACACCGCCTGCCTTCGTCCTGAAACGTAAGTGATTTTGAATTTTCTGATGTGTATTTTATTATCTGATTTTATGTGTGTTCAATATGACTGCACATTACCATAGGGAAAACATTATGTTCACGTATACAATAAATATTTATGAATATATGTATATAATGTGTAAATATAAGTATTTTAGAGTTTTCTTTTCTTTTATTAAATTTATAAAGTAATTCTAAATAGGTTTATAGTGGTATTCTATGTATTAATGCATAATAATTATAAAACTAAATTACAAATTTTAGACTTAAATTACTTTATACTCCATTACTTTATACTTTAAAAAAACAAGTATAATACATCAGTTCTATAGCTAAGAAGGTTTTTGTTTATTGAACAATGATTGAAACGAACACTTACAGCGTTTCAAGACTTTTTGATAATAGTAGTATTAAGAAGAGAATAACAGATTATATTTCCATAAATAAGCCGAAATAAAAACCTTTATAAAAACCATTAGGTAAGAACAGCATTGTTTGTGCTATCTGTGAGGCATGTTTGGGCGGTTCGTGATTGATTCCACCGTAATTTCCATACGCGTGTTCTGCTCATATTAGCCACTTTATACACCCACCAGTCCTAGAAGGTCTGCTGTTACCCTCTCTGAATGGTAATGTTGTGACGTGACAAGGGAAAATCACCAAGCTTGAAAGGTCAGCATATTCTGGTTAGCTTTTCTAGGACTACACAATCGCACGACGCGGCGACCTCGTGGCGCCTGCCGAGTCACGCACATATATTTTTTCAAAGCCTTAAAATCTATTGCTATTTACGCCGCCAAGATAAGTACAGACCACGTATATAATGTATCTGTGTAATAAATAGTGTAGATATCCCAAAAAACTGTCATTAACTGCAGTTTAATTTATCTCGTTTTGTACGGTATACTTCCGGCAAGCAAACGTATGTAGTCTGGGCATGTAAAGTATAGCGTTCATCACAATATTGACAGTTTCCAATACCTCTGACTACCATTATTTTCAGCTAATCACGATGTAAATTAGTGGCCAGTGGAAAAAAACGTGATACACAATTAAAATCTTTCTAAGATTCAGAATTTATATGTATGTTATACAAATTCAAGGCGTAGGAAGCGTTTTAAGTAATAAAATGATAATCCTATAACTCTGGTTATCAAATTTTATTCACCAGCCACGGAATATAATGGTTAAGGAAATATTCTCTTATATTATACTGAGGCAAAGTTATCACAATTATAAATATTTTTATATAGACAGGAACTTATTACAAAGATTTTCAGATAATATTATACTGATTTCAAATAAAAATCTGTACACGAAAATACACTCATACTGAATGCAATTTCTTAAATAGACAACATTTTGCTTTCTTATTTCTCTTTATGTATCTTTTTTAGAAGTACTATCAAAATTTTAAACTATGCATTATCTTAAAAATGTACAAAATATTGTAAAATAGATCTATGAAAACATGAATGTTTTTGATAGATCTATTTTTTTATAAAACCATAAAATTGAATATTTTATAGACTGAAAAATAGTCTCTATACCTACATATATGTAGTTTATCTACAATTTTGTATTTTATAAGCAAAGCAATCGCTCCACTGGCATTATATACGAAAGACCGCCAACCTCCTTAATTCAATCTTGGGCCGGGTTAATTGTTATGTGGTCTTGTATGTACGACAATAGAATGCTACACATGAAACCTCAAAGTGCGCTACTATTAGTAGTATTTAATGAATAAAACAATAAATAATAATAACGATGTAATTAATTGTAATATGACATGTTGACATAGGGTAAGCACTAGGGACCATCGACCCTGCCCAAGATTAAATTTAGAAGACTTATGCCTATTTATTGACATATAGAATGACGATGATATTTATTTCTTCTGAAATGTAAATCGGTTATTTAAAAGCCAGGTAAATGATTGCCTAAAACAATTTAAAATTAATCAAATAATGAATTGGTTAATACCGGTATAATTTAGGCTAATTAGGGATAAAAAGGGTTAGCGGTGGGGATAGAAATCCGCAGCTCTGACTCATTTATTTCAATAATCGACATTAAAATTGACTCTACGTCAAGGTATGCCCTTACTAAAATTTATTTACCATTCAGCAGCTCAGACAGATGACAATTAAATAGCTGCTTCGATTATAAATAATTAGAATTTGGTTTCTTTAATATTTTATATAAAATATTAAATGTGTATGGCTAAAAAATAAAACATAAAACGCTTGTGCTAAAATAATAATAGAATTTACTTGTTGTTTGCCTTTACTTTGACCTCTTTCTTATCTCCTGTAACATTATTTCTTATTGTAGTAATAATTTTATAATATTAATTTATGTGGGTATGTCGTACGGTTTGTCTTGCTTTAGTAGGTATATAGAATTACCTCATTAAAATAAAATCAGTTCGAGAATGATCTGACGTTTTACTACATGGTGACAGCGGTGTTCTTATGAAAAATAACGTTACTATACTCTAAAAGTACTGATATTTTATACTTTATTACATACATGGTATTTTTTTTATTTTAAGGTCTGGACTATAGGACTTGTGTTGACAGATAATATAAATATGACAAATCAAAATTTCTTTACCGATATGTTATGTAACAATAAACACTTTTTGTATAGCATTCTAGATATCTCATTATCGATCATTTTCTTAGTTATACTATTGTACATTGCATGGCTTAATTCGCATGCATTGAGATGTTCTACAATTAGAAAAATAGTAATAGCGATTAAAAAAATATATGTATCTTAATTTATTAAAACCAGACTTACAGTACAAATTGTAAGGATTTTCTTTGTTTATCTGTGTATATATTTGTTACCATTTCACGACTGAACGGCTGAACAGATTTTAACATTACTTTGCGATGTGGTGAGAAATCAGATTATATCACGATTATAGGGGCTATGTTTTTAGCTCAAAAACTAATCTGGAATAGGATGAAATATGTGATTAAATGTTGTGTACTTGATGTCACTGGTAACATAACAGCTACTATAATTAAATTATTAATTATTTGTCATAAATTTTACTACGAGTATTAATTAAACTTATCTAGATTATTTTTATTATCTCTCATTAGGAGTGAAGAACTACAGCCGCCGTATTCCATGCGTGTCGTATCTAGTAATCTTGACGACGTACGTAGCTCTTCTGATAAACACGTCACGTCGAATGGATGGGTCATAAAGGTGTATTCTAATTAGTATTAACCATATATATCCTGCGGCGTTGTTTGTTAGAATTTGTATAAAAACTATACCATGTATTCATACTAGATATAGTGTATCTAATGAAGCAACTTAATTCCATTCAAATTCCTTTTAAGCATAATTTGACTATTAGTGAAATGTTATAAAGATATTTCTTTATAACATTTCATATTAACAATATTAGTAGAATTAAAAAAAAAACACGACTAGCAATTTAGCATTTCAGATGGTTGCGAATTTGATTGCTCGCTCGATACGTATTGGCCTGGGTGTTTTTTTTTTATATATTATATATTACTGATGTTACCCGCGACTTCATGCGCGTGAATATTAGAAATATTTTTAAATAAATAAAATTACTAAAATCAATGTAGCCTGAGCCACTCTTTATAACATTAGCATTCTACTTACCTCCACCTCCTCCACCCGTTTCAACTATTAACAAAAACAAACAGACATACAAAAATTTATAAACATATGTTTTTGATGGGAGGACTGACTGTATACAAAAACTCCTATACATTTAGTGAAAAATGGTAATTAAAAATTACATGTAGACACTTAAATTTTATTTATTTGTATTTATATAGAAAAGTATTTTAATTCGTCGTTTAGTATCCACAACAATAGGTCTACTTATCTCGTGACTTATTAGATATTTTATAAAGTCAGACGTACTCTGTTTCACCTACTTCAGATGCTTGCTTGTTAAATGTGTGACACCCGTGGCGTCACACATGCGTTGGCATTCCGAAGGACTACGTTGTCATGCCTCTTATACTGTAATTTCACTGCCGAATCTAACCGTACAACCGATATACTACAACCGAATCTTACCATAGAGCTATATAATGTCTACAACGAGAATATATTGCCAAAGGGTGCGAACCAAAGAAAACGACATTTACTATGACGACACTCTTATTTTGAGTATCTAATCAATTTGTCACGTCGTGTATGTATAAGGGAGAGGACTGACGAATACGTAACAATTAATGCGAAAACGGACACAGTTGATCATCTTAAACGTAACTTTTATTTTATCCTAGTGGAAAAAAGCAACACAAGTTTCTTGCTCGTTCTTCTTGTGATGAGTCTGCATTCCAAATGACTGTAGAATAAAAAATATGACTATTATTATTATTATTAATATATGATTATTTATATTTTAAAAAAATACCATTGTATCAATAGTAGAATTAATTATCTATGATAACATCACACAACATGTGCAAAAAAGACAACAGAAAAAATATAACTTGTTAATTTTTTTACATCTACATAATTAAGCAAATATTCAAAATTCAAATTGAATATATAGAATTAAAAAACAAATGTACATAAATAACTATGCAAATATAAATATTAATATATACCTTATCATCATATGTATATAGATAAGTAATTTCTTTTATCCTTCATGCAAACAGCGCGGTCACTTGATTAACTTAGTATAAACAATTCAAAATTTATTTTCAGATTTTGTATATATTTCCACTTCGTTTCTTAATTAATATGGTTTAATTTCATGAATAACCTTCTTGGCTTTCGGCTTCGTATATTCTTTAGGATTTACATATATTATAAAATAGTTTCAATCACCCATATGCGACAACACTAATAACCCACGCTAGTGTGGCAGAGAACTGCGTACAGATATCGTCGCCAATTTGTTGGGACCAAGTCGCAAGACGCCGTACTGCTTAGGATTCGGGCAGCGCACGACCCAAGCCTCCTGGCTTATGAACACACCACCAATAAGAACAACAAAGTTGAGATGTCAGCCGATTAGCCGCAAGTCACGTTATCATCCCTTTTTTCGCCCAAGTAAATATATTTTCTTCGCAAATACGGCCGTCTCAACAAATACGGGCGTTGCGTGGCCGTTCGGCGTATTTCCGTCGAGACAATATTGTTAGTTCACAGGATTTACGATATTATTCCACGTAAACATGGACTGACCTTCATCACCTATATATCCGACTAAATTGCTCGTGATACTTTTATGAAATCAATTATAATTTCTTATCACTCTCAAGGCATATCTAATATACTTTCTCAAATCCTGAAAACTGTTTTTAATTGAATTGATTGAATATTCTATATTACATTGATTAATACATTATGTATTAAAAATATAGCGTAATAATAAATAAAGTGAGGAGTTTTAATTTTGTTTGAAAAATTGGTGAATCGTAAATTACATTTTTTTTATCTACTACCTCAATAGTACAAGTAAATCTTTCAACATGTTCTATAAAAATATCTATACTCTCAAAATCCTATAATTATAATAACTCAAGTAAATTTAGCACCTATCCATACATATTTTTATAGATACTATCCTATGAATATATAATATAATACAAAGCACGTCTAACATCTACAACAAATTATCTTATGGAAAACACGGTTATTTGAATACCGAATATTAACAACATGCATTAGGTATGTACAATTTCCTTAAGACTAGGGTGGCGGTGGAGGCATCAAGGGTAGTAAGCCTTATTTGAGCCAGCGCGCGTGACAGGAAACTGGAAACGCGTCTTGTATGTCGTGCCGCCCGAATTCTCATCAAATCATCCCGCGACAATGTCGCTGCAAATCCCACCGCGGGATCAGTACATATTAAAGCCAAATTGAAGTTATCCCACTGTCATAGCATTGTGCCGCGAAAACTAACAAACAAGACATAATAGGGTTGTTCTGATACCGTATACCTACTAGATAAAGCTTACATAAAGATATGTTATATGTTGTACCTGTATATATGATTAGGTAAATTTTATATATTTAATATTTTTTATGTAATTGGAATGAAAAACAAGCTGGACAGCTTTTCATATGTACATGAATAACACTACATACATCACATTGTCATATGTCACACGCAATAATACTCATGCATTGCTATCGCACGGCAGATACACACGTAATTATTATCCATAGTTTAGTAATCTATATGTTTTAAGTTACCCATTAAAAATAAACAAACATGAAAAAAATTCAATCATTGCTTTTATATTTTTATGATTGATGATTGATTTAATATTATTATGATTGATGTGAAGCCAAATCTCGAGGTCCTTGGCGTTGATATATCCAGTGACGTTCAGTTTTGCGGTCATTTGGAGGACAAGGCTAAAATAGCCTCAAAAAAGCTTGGTGTGCTTAGTAGAGTGAAACGCTATTTCACGGCGGCCCAACGCTTGCAATTATACAAGGCGCAGATCCGGCCCCATATGGAATACTGTTCTCATCTCTGGGCGGGAGCACCGCAATACCAGCTACTTCCATTTGACCGCATTCAGAACCGAGCAGCCAGAATCATTGGTAATCAACGTCTATGTGACAGACTCGACCCATTGGCTTTGCGGCGAGATGTTGCATCTCTGTGCATTTTCTACCGCATATGTCTTTTTATGATTAATACCAGCTGCTAAGTTTCACCACCGTACCGTACTACACGTCATACACCGAAACTGAAATACCATCCTAATCATCTGGATGAATGGCGGTCTTTCACAGTGCGGTTTTCTAGAAACTTTTTGCCACGCACAACCACATTGTGGAATCACCTTCCAGCAATGGTATTTCCGAACCAATACGATATTGAAACCTTCAAGAAAAGAGCTTATTCCTTTTTAAAAGGCCGACAACGTACTTGCAATTCCTCTGGTGTTGCAGGTGCTCATGGGCGGCGGTAATCACTTACCATCAGGTGAGCCGCATGCTCGTTTGTCCCCTGTGTTATAAAAAAAAAGTATTAAATTAGAAAACACTATCATATATCTCTTTCATATTTCTAGATCTAGTTGCTTAGGCTATATATTTATAAATAAGTCAATCAACGAGTCTCTTTATTTTATTTATATGTATCACCAAATAATACTTATTTTCATTAAAAATATATTTATAGTATCAGCTTATTTCTACTTAGATAAAGTAAAATGCTAGTGGTAGATATTTTTGTGGAAACATGCTGGATCATTTGAACAGTAAGTCACGTAAAGCCCTAACGGAGAAAAGTTGGAGCGACACCTGTTAAGCAGCACGTTCGAATTGTCTGCACGGAAAAAAGTGACTAGATAACACAATGAAATCCTTTGAAGGTGGCTTCTGCCTCACGAATCATTAATTTTAATTCGCTGCCCGTGACGACGCCCGCTCTAATGAATTATTGGGAATCGCTAGAGTGCCCCCTTCCATCCCGTGGCCTTCCGCAGTTTTTCTCTGAGACTTAGCATAATGTGAAAAAATGTTATGCTACCCTGCTGCATACTAATTGCTTGTTGTCCCGCCTCCCTTAAGTAATACTGAGAACTTTCCAACCGGAACTCCCGCAGTTCGAGACAAGATTAACAACTTTTACTCCTGATCGATCACTTAACACCACCATTTTTTATAATACTCCAATTTTGGTACTTCCGCAATATTTTCACTTCATAAGCCAATGAAAGCCGCTCCGAGAATTATCAAAAGCAAAATTCCAACTCCATGACTACGAAATCTTATAGAAGCTGCTTATTATGCACTAAATCTTCGGAGATTTAATGGATTCTCTTTCTTATTCTGACTAACGTTACAATGGACGGACAGCAAAATTTGTGAGCGCATACCAATTACCATTTTCTCGAGCTGTTTTCGTATTTTTCTGAAATTTTGTTATTTAGTATTATTATTATTTAGTAACAAACTGGATAGTTTGAAAAGGGCCCATTGATTCTATATGTACTTATAACATGTCCCGTTGGGTCTCTGCATGTGTACGTGTGACCGTCGCCTGCGTGCCCAAGACCCGGGGGCAAGAAAACTTGTATTTTTTAAACTTTTGCCTGCTCGTAAGCCGGAGGAGGAAAGTTACAATTGTATTCCCCCTCCACCCCCTTCAATATGTGACCTGCTTATTTATTGGAGAGGCGTCGGCGGAGTTCTCAGACAATATGTCGCGAACTACCCGAGCAAATGCACGCAGAATGTACGACTTAAACAAAACACAATTTAACGTGACAAAGAAAGTGAACTTTGATTTATAGTTTCGATTTATAGTCTACTTTTTGCTCGAAAATGGCAGAGTATTTATCCGATGTATAAAAAGTTGTAAAATATCATTATTAACAAAAGTTTCTTTACCTAATTATAGAAAGCGTGTAGAAACATAATCACTACGATGTTTTAGTAACTACATTTTTTATTTTCCTAGCGATATAATTTCTAGAATGCTTGTTTTTTTTTTTTACAAATTAATTTGCACAGGAATGCAACTATGCTGAAGTATAGGTATTAGGCAGTCTAATATAAAGGTAGATGTTTGCGAAGTGGTACATTGGCCCATGTGGAGACTACCCGCTCTGTATTCAGAGCACAGCCGTCATTAGCCGAGCCAGACGTTGGATTTCCCAGAAGCAGCACGGATCTACCTACCCCAGTCCTTCTGAATAATGATGACATTGAACGCGAACTCTATTGAGAATTGATCTTATATTATTTTAGCGAGTCCACTTTGAATACGCGAGATAATCACGTTTTGTACAGTTTTTATCTATCGAACATTTTCCCTGATGCGTGGTATGTAAATCTATCGAAACAAAATACCTTATGCATTAACTTTCGCCGTTGTTTTACGGAATGCTGAAATTTAAATACAGAATCCATTTTGTGTTCAAATGAGTTTTCGGAATAGCCAATTAGTTGTTAGCGCCCGGCCGCCCTCGTTCGCTTTCATTAGGCTATATAGTTTCCCAAATATCTGAGCCCCTCAGAGATATATCTTTCGGTTGCTTTTCCATTTTCTTCTAACATTTCGCTTATGCGAAGGGCGGGGAGCAACTCAGTTGTAAAATTTTAGTAGTGTTTCGCGGTTTGTTCACTGCTCCCGGTATGCCGCCTGAGGATATTTTATATGCAGAAACAAAATTTAGTGCAAAATAATTTTGTTTCTTGAAGAAAACAACGGGGAGATTATACTATCGCTTCCATTTTTAAAATACCGGAAAATGCTAAAGAAAATCACTTTAATTACGATTAAATAAAATTGTGTTTTAACATATTTAATCCTTGATTTATTATTATATTATAATGATAATATAAAGATGGTAAAAATAGTCAAAAATAATATTTGACAATTGAAAAAACATTCACTATATTTTCAGATCTTACACTGAAAACGTACACATGTACAATGTACAGCCCAGACCCTAATGTCAAAAGTTGTAACAGATTATTTTTTATATATATAGATACCTAATGTAAATTTTAATCCAATCCAGTCAATTGCACCAATTATACGCAGCTTAAATTATTTTCAATTAAGCGCAAACCAAACAAATTCCAGATATATTTATCCCAAAGCGGGGAACTTGAAACGCAACTCTTTAGAACGTGCAATTCCTTTCTTATTTCATAACGCAATCTTCCCGGCTTCTTATCTAACAACCAACATATCTCGCCCCCGCTCTTGAGGAAAATCGTCCAATATAAAATCGGTTTAATTTGCGCTTTTCGCACTCAATGGGATGGAATAATATCGGGCAATTTGGTTACCGCTGGCATAAATATGGCGGGCGGTGGTGTAATTGTAACGCAGGCAATTCGCGCCTCGTAACGAGCGGAGGAGAAAACTTCGGCAGTTTGGTGAGCGCGATGGCCGCCCTGGGTGGGTCGACGTCGTTCCGCTCGCCCTACGCCAAGCCGCTTCATGAACTATGATGGCGCGGCCGCTGCTCCACTTTCCTTCTCATGCCCAGCGTGTGACGTCAATTTAATCCAAGGTCAAAGGAAAGTCGTTGTAAGATTGAAGGATCTTTATCCTCAGAAATTATAATCGTAAGTACAGGTCCTTAGAGTACTTGGAAAAAATAGATACAGAACATTTTTATATTACATTTCAATTCAAATAAAGTTGGTTAGTTCGTCAAAATATTAGTCTATGAAAAAATATACAGACGCATTAATAGAATATAAAACTACTATACTCCTGACACTAATATGCTTGGTGTAAAACATTTGAGAAATACCTTTGACCTTTCCATCGACACTAGCAGATCTAAAGGGACTATACTCATCATTTTATAATTCACTATATTATATGATTAATCTGTAAATAGTAATTAGTTTGTTAATAAAAATGTTATTATTTAGCTACAAGCTTTGAGGTATAGTGTTCTAAATATTGCATATAACTAACATAATCACAATTTTATAACTATAATAGTTCTAATTTAAATGTTATAAGAAGAACACGTTCACAAATAATAATTACAAACACAATAACAATATAATATTGAAATTGATACTTTTACCCTTTGGTAGAAGTATCTACTACAAATACTTTTATTTGTAGTGAAAATAAGGAATATCCAACTGCAATTGTTCTAAATAGTAAAGAAATACGTCTTATAAAAATCAAAAACACAAGAATTTCATTATTATAATTTAATATGCAAATATTTCAACTTCTTAGGTGTAAATTTAATACAAATCAGCTAATTTTATTTTTTACGCATAATGTGATCTCTTGTAATTCCAAAAGACGCACTAATTTGTCTCGGCTTGCTTTAAACTTAATTAAAACGTATCGTAAAAAATAATTACGACCCATTTAATGGCCACAAGAATTCATAATCAACTTTTATAATTTTCATAATAAACATTTTGTGAAGATTAGCTGCCAAATCCTTACGTAGCCTTTTCTAAGCAATACCGGAGGGTTGCTCGAATAAACGTAGTTTGCTTATTTATAAGAAATACAAATCATGAGACATATAAACCGAGTTAGGGTAGAATAACCGTTTAAATCCTTTATCTAATCTTAAAGCGTAAATAAGACGCGGTACGGTCCCGTAACATCTCACAAGTTGATATACTTGTATGTATATATAGATTGTCCCCGTACATTCATTCACATCTTATGTACTTTGGGAGAAACGGACCGTATTTAGGAACAAAGTAATTATAAGTAAAACTCTTCTGTGCTCCTTTGCTCGACGTAATAGAATAACGAATGTCATTTTCTTTTGCTCTGACCCTTCCGCGGTTCGCGTGGGGAATGCAAAATTCTTGAAATTAGAGTGAATAAACCTGCGTTGTAATTAAACTCGGGTGCGGCAGTCGGAGCGACGGCCGCCCATCTTTCTTGGCTGGTCTACGAATTAAGCACCGAATTGCTTTAGTAATTCGAAGTATATATTCCTTTCTCTCAGTTAAATGTAAATCACTTTTACTGTCTCGATTTTCACCACTTAACTTCCTAATCTTCTAATATTATCTTCGTGCTTAGGTATTCCTATAAACCTACATTGGCATCTGATGAAGTACTTAACTATACGCAAAGCTTATTACTGAGAAATCGATTTTGTTTCATTATGTAAAAATAAACGTAATAAATCTGACTATTATTATTTAAACTGTCTACCCACATAATGTATGTATATATATTATATTCTGAACATTGCGATGCAAATAGCTTAATAAATATTTACCAGATTATAAAAGCTACCATTTAAACGTTATTATTAATTTTGCATTTCGAATTTTTACGATGGTAAATTTTGGTATGTCGCTAGATCCATATCAAGCAAATATAATTTAGCTAATAAAGAATTTTATACTGCTTAATTATTTTATACATTCTTAAGTTAGTTGTTTAAATTAACTTAAGATAATACTGCTTCGAAATATGGAAGCAGTCGCAGATTGTCGTCTGTGGACAATCAAAAGACGCAACAGTTAAACTAGTCAGCCCTCGACCGTTTCCGCCAGCCAGTACCGCCCAAACTCGAGCAAACACTTCTCGATTGCAATAGTGAGGGTCCCTACATACGATATCGATATAATTAATTTCACCTATAGACATTAGTATTGCAGTTCAGGAATAGAAATTAGAATAAGTAACACCAAATGAATGAGTTCTAAATTAAAATATTATCTTAATTTGAAAATCAACTAATATCGGTATTATATAACGTCAAACATATGTATATAATATATATATGTAGTATTGTAGTAATCTGCCATATGTAGTATAATTCTAAACTTTACAAATTTTTAAATTTGTATAGGTACTAATTATAATATAATATAATATAATATAATATAATATATGTTTCTAGAGTTGTATTAGCACTCTCTAAAACAATCGTAAACTCCAACGAAAAATGTTTCTCATTTATAAAAGTGAACTTCCATCGATATCGATAAACACACCACCGCGTTACTATTTCATTGCAACAGTTCGCAGAGCGGCTGATTGCTTTGATAATCGCCTACTGAGACCTTACAAAATGACGCAAGAACACCAAACAGCAAGGACCACTTGCTCTGCAGCGGACACTATTATTTGGGCGTTACCCTCCGTCGCTATTCTGCTATCTATTTCCGTAATACTGAATGTAGCTAATGTAACTAAATCATACCATATATATTCATACTGAAACTTGTACCGGTTCAACCTTAAGACAGTTTTGAAAGACGATTATTAATTTTCACAAATACATTTTTTAGAAATATTTCTGATTTATTATTTAAAAATATAACATTAAACTTTTGATGTTAAATCGTATTTGGAATCTTCAGAAGGATAATGTGAAATAATTGTGAATTACTTCTTACTTCACCTTACGCTTTAGTATTTTTTTAGTAATCCTACTGATTTATATTGAACATATTTTATTATTAAGAATAATAAAAAGACTATAATCTAAGATAGAAACTTACCATTAAATACATAGACAAAGACGACCTAACTTATCATGTTTAATTATGGCCACGCGGACAAAATCACTGGTAAAAGCTATAATGTACAAATTTTTGTTCAATCCCCCAAATTTAATCGACCACTCGCTAAGACATAATATTAACTTAATATAACGAACACCACTATACAAATCAAATCCTAATATGTGCTGCGTTTTTGATGTTTTTGAAGCCCAGATAAATCTTACCTCTTGAAAAGAATAATCTCATTCATAAGCTATCAAAATCGTATGAAAATACATGATCCAATAAACCATAAAGTATGAGAGCTTATTTCAAAAAGATCATTGGTATTCATGCTTCAGTTACACATAGCTCGGCAGTCATACTTTAGAGAGTTAAGAGAACAAGCTTACCTCTAGGTTCTTGTATCGATTCCCGATCGTCCAATCAAGCAATATTGGATGATATTCTGGTTTAGCTTTTTAAAGCTGCTTAGACTACATTATCTATTTATATTATACATATAAGTAATTTGTACCAACTTCATCTAAATAGTTGAACCGATTTGTATGAAATTTTGTAAGTATATTTCAACGGATTGCTAGATGGTCTAAAAATACAATCCGGTAGGTGGTGCTGCTTTTTCGGACAGGATGACGTCTGTCGCTAGTTATTGATGTGTTTGTCTTGTAAGTATAAGCATTGTAAGCATTACTACGTTGTAAGCATACGAATGATATTAATGGGCATCATAGCCTTACCATACGATATAGTCTCCCCCTTAGTCCCCAGGAATAGCTGTTAATTGTTTTTTATAACGTCACGGGTACCGATCTAGTTGTATAAAAATCTTTCTATTACTGTCTGACTGTAGGTATATCCTGCAGTATATTATATCAATAAAAATAAATATCCAACTAGCAAAGTAAACAATTCATTCAAATTCAATACAAACTTATATACATCTATGAAATGCAGTTGTGGATCGAATAGTGTGAACTGCTACTAAACTACATTTGCCAAGTTACTAACACGGGCCAATCGAAAAATAAAAAGTTAGACCGGCATTCAGACTAACACTGTAACTGGCATTCTTCACAAAGTTTAGATGAGAGTTGCGTCTTCGAATTTATTCAGTTTAGTTCAGTTTACACTGGTTTCTCTTTGTGATTCAACAGTACTAGTGAAATACTACCCGTCATTGCTGTCTTCCAACTCGTATTTATTGAGGTCCGTGGTCATCGAATATTCAGTCGCTTCCAACTGAGTTTGTTTAAAATATTTACTAATTTATAAAGTAAATGCCAACCGGGATTCTTATCCACGAAGCAGTCTTGAGGTAAATTTATTTGTAAATGTAATGTAAATTTATTCCTGACGACTTTGAATATAATAAATATATTTGAAACAGGTTTAAACTTTTAGAAATTTGATATTAAACAGAAATTAAACTATCAAATAGTTATAGATATTAGATGTAGTAGGAATAATAACTTCGCAGTCCAAATGCTCACAGTTCACAGGGTCCATCCAATATCTGTTATCCTTTTAAAGGTCGGTACATTTAGAAGCGGCACTTAACGCAGCAAAATAAACCGGCAGTGAGTCGCGTAAACACGGAAACTCCATCCCGCAGACGCTATACATACCCCGGGTCATTCAAGTTTCATTACCAATAGCTCCAACCTCATAACTTATTCAGTTAGGGGCAGGTAACGCGTTTTAACATTCAATTTGCTACCTGAAGAAGCGTTATGGCACTGTAAACGCCGCGACTACAAATGATGCGAAGCTGCAATTGTCGACTTTCACATTACCTATGTTGTGTTGTTGGGTATAGTTTATGTACCTTATATATTACCACAGTTAAGTAAACATTTCTTTTTTATGAAAACACTACAAACTAATCTATTATTATTCCTAAGGGATTGTGTAATGCTAATATTAATAACCATAAAGGACATCTGTTCATAAGTACATTGTGCACGGTATATAAACATAACATTTGCTGGTACCAAATACTTCGATGCTTTTACAAACCTCGCGGTTGGGAACTCTTAAATTATATTATCATGGTAAATATGAGGTATACAACTATAAAAAAAACAAAGCTTATTTGTCATGTTTCATACAGATCATAGAAAACTTAATACACATATTTATATGTGGCCTTTATGTACAATGAAGACTACCAAAAAACTTTATTAAAACGTATTGAATATTTTCTATTTCATCACTATTGCACAACTAAAATATTTCGCATATACACGAAAGTCAATAACTAGCGCTATTTATCAATCAATAAGGAGGAAGTATAACAGCCCCCCTTGAAGTACAACACCTAACTATTACCGCCTACTCCTTAAGCCATATACACTCGGCCATAAAACGAAGAAAGTAGTTTTAAGGAAGCCCGCGACAGCCATTGCGGCCCCTTATTACCCGTCACAAAGCCGTCCTTATTACGCTACACAAACAAGTTATTCGTTTCAAATTGAAAACTTTCCACCCCACTAGCCATACAGAGGCCGTGCCCCATAAATTCCCGCCAATTTTGTTTTATTTCGCGATGCAGGCACGGTAATAAAAGTAAGCTGGACGTGAGACAAAGCCCCTGGCTGGGATTACGCGGCCATCGCAATGGATCTGTGCCGGCTGTGATATGGTGTCTAAACAACACCTGACTAACTGCATCCTGTTATTTGCTATTCAACCTCAACCGCAACTAGCAATAACAACATGTAACTACTGAGATTTGAGTACGACTGTTGATGCTTTCAGTAAGTTTAACTAAATACATGTAGGTAGGTAATTAATACTGGTATATTATATTAGAAATAGGTGTAATGTACTACTTTATTTTTTGGTCACTACTTGGAACTTTAAACAAGTCTACGATGATGTATTTTTTTAGTATAGACACAAGGAATACCCATGAGCTGAAGGAATGAAAAGGGATAACTGTCACCTACGCCACGTAGTGACTCCTGTAGCATCTATTTCTTAAAGGTTGAGATTGAAAATTAAGATACTACCATATCATTTCACAGCATAAATTTTCACTAAATAGACCTTGAATTAACTAGTTTTCAGAGCAAGACGCATGTTGTAGAAATAAATAAGTCAGAGATTTAGTAGTCTTTAAAAGAATTATTCAAAGAAATAATCTTATCCTAAATTATAGACTTCAACAGTAAGTATATATTGATGAGGACTAACATTCTCTCCGTTTACAAGTATTTCACCGCTTTATCTTAAACTGTAACACAGCATGCAAGCAAGCTGCTTGTGGCAGAATTAATACCTACTAGTACGATAGACGGCAGTAGGCCGTCTCATACCTCGTCGGAATTTAATATAATTAATTAAACGTAACCAACGCGAGTATTATTTTCACCGCTGTCGGGAAAATGCTTTTGTACCTCTCGTCTAGGATTTTGGTCATAAGCATTTCCATTGTTTTTCGATACCTATTCATTATACTTAATTAGGAAATATAAGTACACCCATCCTGCATTGACTTATGTATGATTTTTTCTTAGAGGCCAAAAATCTGAACCCAAATCTTTTAAATAAATAATTTTAATTTTCTCTAAATACTAACATTATTTTTTTTTCTGAAAATTAGACGAGGACCTATTTACTAGTCTATAATTTTTGGTTTAAATACATCTGAAGAATGTAGAAATGAACTAACTTTTGACCAGAAGTTTTCTTAACCTACAGCTCTTCATTCCTTAATGATATCTTGTGACACATCCACATTCATCACTTAAAATGAAATATATAGTAACTGTAAAAGAATATCAAAGTTTTAAATTTCCTGAAACATCCAATAGATCTTTAAATTTTGTGTATGAATAATAGAGTATCTCAATGATCCTAAACTAAATGATATAAATGAGTTCGAATACAAAACTTGCACCGTATGCAAGCGCGCAGGTGCTCACTCCTGGAGATTTTCCAATCTCATCCATTCTATTGTTGGCAATGCAATACCCAACAGGAGGCCGCATATGTGATCTTTACTCTGTTCATTGTTCTACTGGTTCTATACAATGTGTTGTGTAAGCACAACGCTAATTTAGATTCTACAAAGCTTTACAAAGCTCTTTCCTACAAAGCGAGTCTTTTTATATCTTACAAATTACCTATATTGTACATTGAAAATCATACAATACACTTTCTTCTCTTTTAACAAACAAAATAAAAAAACTGTGTACCATTTTTATGTTGCAATTATGTATTTGTAATACACACAATACATGTTTGTTATCAAAATGTTACCATAAACTCCTGTAATAACAACTAGGTACATAAAAGGAAATGAAAAACCGCTTACTCTTGACAGTACTTTTATTTCTAGTATACCCAAATGAATTCGTTCGAAACTTGAATAGTTTTAATGAAGTGTGTCCAACAATTTGCCACAAACAGCCCTTCCAAACATAGCAGGTGAAAGCGGCGATTTTTATGAAAACTAAAATAAAATCGCTACGCGTGAACAAAGAGAGCTCGTAAATGCAACCACATCACCTACTCTTTATGTTAGTGCAATAAGTAACTTTATTCGTGTAAAACAAAGTCCATATTTATATTGGCGTGGGTTCTTAGTGAACAGCGCTTGGTTTACGGATAGGATTGCAAACAGTTGCTGTGTCCAACGGTTATGATCCGCCGTTTCAGCAACACGCCAAATTTCGTCCCCCATAAAAATAAAAAGCAAAGTAGTCTGGTATAACACGTGCTTTGAAGTTTATTTATTTATACGAGATGCAGACGTCTTGGAAGCTCTTTAACCGAATGCTTGTTGAAGTTATAAAAAAAATATATGATATAAGTACATAATATATATTGTAGATAATATATTAAATAAATTGTGCCAAATTAATGTGTATCGTAAACAATTTATTTATATTATATGGCAACACTGAAAAGGTTTATTATTGTAATATCATAAATATGTTACAGTCATTTATAAGATTGTCGCTAAAGAATTCAAAATATGCATTTGTATTCACTGTTTATGTCAAAATAAATTAAAGAGAACTATTCTTGGATATATGTAGTGTGTACTTACTCATTTGTTTTAGTATAAGTATAAAATACAAAATAATAGATAGTAAACGTATTAACACAGAAGTTGTAGCAGATACAAATACGAAACAATAAACCATACCATCAAATACTTAATGGGTGACACGAAAGAGCTTGGTGACCAATTAATTTTTGCTGAGGCTTTGGTTTATGTTTTCCCGGATAAATAAGGAGATTTAGCGGCGGCGCCCGGGGCCGACTAATAAAATGGCTAGCTGGTAACTGAGCGTGAACTATGACCAATACCCTAACTAATGTTTCTCGATAATATTCGCAAAAATGTTATTCCACTTATGTTTACTGCTTTATATTCGTGACTTTTAGAAAATGATAATATCTAAATTCAATTAATAACAAAAACCATAAATGGTATTCATGTAATGTTTTTATAGTCTGTAATAAAACTACACACAGGAATCTAATGAATTGTTATAATATTCTTTTTTTTTTAAATATATTATTTTACAATCTTATATTTTTGATGTAAATAGAAATCAATGCCCACCTGATGGAAAGTACTAAAAAAATATAACTGTAAATTTTATTTAATATGAGTTAGAGCTTTATTTTTGTAATCCATCCAGTAGTTCTATGAAAAATAACGCCTGAGGTAATTCAAATAACTAAATTTAATTCCAGCGAAATTGCTATTAACTAAATATATCTATCAACCAACAAATGTGATACTTTTATTATTTAATCGAGATACTTATCTCCAAGCAGCTTACTCAGTAAGATGAGTAGTGAAATTACAGGGCACAGAGATACAACTCATCGTCTCTCTCTGGAATGGCAACGCACGGCTGTCCCATGAGGATGTGTGCGTCATCACATATGTATAATAATGCAACACGTAAATATCTTGCTCGTTCTTCTTGTGATGAGTCTGCGTCCTTTCGAATCGCCTATATTAAATTTATTTGAATAACGATTATTTCAATTTCTAATTCTTCGTACCTGATAAACAATGCATACACCATGAGGTCATCTATGCTTGGTGATGTTTGTTTGGGGTTCCAATTACATAAAAAGATATCAAGAAAGGTACTTTAATTTTTAAATAGTACAATTCCTTTCTTGATTTAATAATACAAGCAATTGCTCCGGGAAGACATTTATTATAATATGAATTTTAGCATTCAAAGTAATACAGTGACGTGATTCAGTATTTATAAATTTTTCTTAAATAGAAATTTGAATGAATTTTTGTTAATTCATACCTATCCACTCTCATCGTTTTCTTTGTAAAGTTAGTCTAAGTAAAATCAATTAATTATTTTATTTCTGATGTAATTGTGGTTATAAAGTTTTCTTTTTGTATCTAGCTAAACTAAGGTCATGAAGTTTTTTTGCAGATAGGTATACAGATATACGTCACATATAGAGTCGACCTTATTGCATTCTAGTGTTTCAGGCGTCCATAGGCTACGGTAGCCATTTACCATCACATGGGTCGTATGCTTGATTGCCACCATCGTAGTATAAAAAAATATACATACCTACATGAATTCATTTAGTAATATAAAAACACTAAATATATAACTCGGTACTTAAGTGTAGTCTGAAATAAATTTTACGTAATAATAAGTATCCGTAAAATACAAAATTCAATATCCTGATGCATAAACCTGCATCATATCAACAGGCATTCGGTTGCATTTTATTTTCATGGAGAGGCGATGAGCTCGGGCGATGACTAAATAATGACCAGGATAACGCAGTTTTATTGCCGCCTCCGTGTTACGAATATATAAATGAAACCTCAAGGGAGTGTTAAAGACGCCGCCAAAGAACTCCTGTCGAAACAAGTCGGGCTCAGAGAAATGGCGCCGTAAACCTCCCCATCCGCTGAGACGTCATTTCGCGTTTTGCACGAAACTGTTCTTTGGAATACAGAAAATAATAAGGCTAATAATTGTAAAAAAAACCACAAATGTTATATAAATTACATATTGACTAGTAACTATTGGTGTAAGGATAATACTCAGAGAAAGGGAGGAAAATACTACTACTATTTTATTTGAATCGCCGAAGATCAATTTCATTTTCAAATTTGTATATGACAATTATTCCGAATTCTCCTATATTTGTGTGTACGAAGTCTTTAATTGAATATTTTACTACGGGCAATGAAATTTGAATAGCCTGTTCGGGGTAAAGTGTAGTGGTAAACACACGTTTACTACTGCATATATACTCTTTAGAACCTGCCCATTTATTTTTACGTCCAAGGATTTTAATTTTGTGGCAAAGTTTCTGTACGAGTATTAACTGTAATGTTATAATTATTACTAAAATAAATAATTTAGCCTCAATACGGAGCACGAAGAAATGGAAAAGACATTATATAACATTGTTTTGGTCGACACAAGAAAATACTCTACATGGTATTAAAGTTTTCATGTAAAAGAATGTAAACATATGTTAAACTGGCTGACCCGCGCAACTTCGTCTGCGTTTCATTTCATCACCTTTTGCAATATTTTTCATTGCAGCTCCGCTCCTATTGGTCGTAGCGTAATGTTATATAGCTTAAAGCCTTACTCGACTATATTTTTGTGTTAGTACAGTCTATTTGACTCTATTAAACACAAAAAGATTTTTTCAATTCCTGCTAGTATAGTTCCTGAGCGCGTTCATACAAACAAACAAACTCTTCAGCTTTATATTGGTATATATTAAAAATAAATTATTGCTAACATAAATCAAACATCCAATAGTTTTAAAATTAAAATCATGATAACCATGAAAAATATTAATTATTTTTCCAAGCTGTGATATACTAAAACCTACTTATTATTTTAATTACTACCATATACCTAACTCTTCTATATAGATAAAAATTAATAATTTGACATATTGTGGCATTAGTATGGCTGTTTCTTTACCGGCTTAGCAAAATGCATAAAAGAAAGCAACGTTTTCCTAACTCACACATCCATAGAACAATGGCTGCACTTGTATAGTGCATTAGTGTTCCCCCTTGACGTTTTTGCCCTGGCCTCGACATAAGAGGGCATTAAAGTGCAAATAAGAACAAGAATTAGTTTACTTTATGCATTTAATAATACCAGCTCACAGAGCTCACTGCTTCAGTCCAAATTGTGATTCCACGGTGTTAAAATATTAAAACTTTAATTGTATTCCGACGCCCGACTCCATAGCCGTAAAGAAGCCGGCGGGCGCTCCGTTGATACACTATTAATGCAATTGTTCGAAAACAGCGCAAGGCAATAAAATTTAGCCTTCAGGTAGAATATTCCGCCCCACTTCGCAGGCATAGCTATAATTTTTCGCATTGCGGATTTCAAGTACCTACATAGAGGTATTTCAATGTTTTATTTTACATTCTTTACTACAAATACATAGTACGTTTTAGCATTCCCGGTGAATACTACTACTTGCGGTAAACTTGTTGAGACTTTTCTGTGTAATATGAAACAAAATGGAACGATAAACATTTCTAAATCTATTAAATCAAAAGTGTCTATAAATTTATTAAATTATAAATAATATAACTATTATTATTTAAATAATATAAGATTTCATTACTATATGATTATAGTTTTAGTTATGCTTCATGTTTTACGTGTTTGTTTTTTCTTTCATAAACATAATGCAGCACACCATGCATCGTTACACTCGGTTCTAAACCAAAATGGCATGTATTAGGTACCTACCCATTAAATGCACCATATTAGTTCTTGTGGATCTAATATGAAAAAAACCTCTTACCATTTGAACATACCACTATTATGTTAGGTTTTTTACTATTTCTTCAGGTCTTAGATAATATAATTATACAAAATATTTATAAACTACCGTCTGCTCTCTGCAGCTTGCTTTGTAATATATAATTCAGCTGAATAGATAAGGCAGGGAAATTACAGTGTCCTGGTGCATAACATATTAGTCCTACGGAATGACAACGCGTAAGTGGTGCCAGGGGCGTCACATAATGTTATACACAGATATACATATATATGTAATTAACGTTTACCATTAATCATCAGGTAGGCCGTTAACTTATTGCCAACAAACAAAAACGATAATTTTTGTCGTTAGATGTGTCCAAATAAATCATACATAAAAATACTTTTTGTACGATTTTAAATATAAACATCTATTGTACAAATACTTAAAGTATATAATATTGACAACTTAGATTACGAATCTAGAATGAATTTTTTATCGAAGTCTTATATCACTGCTTATCTGACAATATAAATACCCGACACAAATAAAATAAGAAAATATTACAAATGATTATTTATTTTGATATTGTTTACCACAATTTATATCAATAACTTATAGTCTAGAATAACATTTAAGTATAATTATTTACAGGAATCTAAACAATAAATAACATGTTGGAATCAACAAAATTAATGACTGAATTTTCTATATGAGTACAAAATTAAATACATTTTCATATAACATATGTGTTAACTTTGTTTCAACATATCGTAAAAATTTATTACAATACCTTGGCAACCTCTTAGATATATAACCAGTTAGGTTTTGTCAGTTTGTTCTTCTTTCAATATATTTATCACTAATACACAATAATTACGTACCTATATACAATTTAATTGTTAAACATTGTTTAATAATGTTGAATACCTCATTCTTTGTTATCAATTTAACTTGTCTTTGGTAATATTATAATAAATAGAATTATATTTAATCCCACGGTTCGTTTTAATAGGATTCTTGACCAATTCAGTCTGTAATCTCACACAATCTTAAATAAGTATTGTTAACAATATTATTTTTTATATCTATGCATATTATTTAAGTTTGTAGAGAAAATAAAAATTAATACTTATTGTAATTTAAAAATCCTTTCCACTTGGGATTATTTCTTTGTCGTTATAATAAACTAATAATTTGAAATGAAAATTTAAATGCAAAAAATGTTATTTTTATATGCTCATTCATAATACCACGTGGTTCTTCGTACTTTCTTCTCAATATTATTACCAACCTCGCCTGGTACTCCACGAAGTGAATTATCTAAAAAAAAAGAAAAAATGTAGGAATTACTACATATCCATGGCAACTAATAATTTACAAAATCAATAGTAATGAACAGAAGTCTTCACAAGTAATACGTATTACAATGAAATTTTTGTACCAGATTATAAGAATTGTACACAGGTACAATAAGTAGTGAGTTCTATAGTAAACATATGTAATATATAATTAAGTATTCTTGTTTTTCAAAAAGAGACACCTAAAGTTTAAATTGTTAAGTTACAGCATACTAAATCGTTAAAATATAATAAATATATCAAATAATGATAATGATTTTACATGGACATCCAAATAGAGAGGCAGTCATACAATACAGTTTTTCATTTTTAACATTAGGTACTAGTTAAAAATTATTTTTATTTGAGTTCATTCGATCTATCAAATCTTTATGTTTTATTTATTAACTACAAATTTAAACTAAGTGAATATTATATCAGTTGCCTACCTAAATAAAAAGATGTATAAAACTGTTTTATATATCTTTTGTCTGTGTTTTTTATAATAACTATATTATTTTATATATGACAACAATCAGAAAAATATTGATGGTTACAGCGATGCCTTTTATTACTCTCATCGCATTATATATTCGTCCTTGATCTTCTTCTTATTCAATACTCTTACAATATAGCAATGCAAGCTTTAGTAATTATATAACAACAATAGATGGCACTGTTGTCTTATCTAGTGATTAAAAAGAGGTTTAACTAAAAAATTCTTCGTTCGTCGTCGTTCGTCTTCCAGCAATATTTCGTTACAATTATAACTGGGAACATATTTCGCCGTTTTAAGGAAAAAGTAAATTACATTTTTATTCACAACAAAACATGTTGTAGGTAACTTTATTTGTTGATTAAATCAAGAAGCTCTGGTAATGAATACTAGTTTATTTCAATGAGATCAACATTAAGTACCCTCAAACCTCACAATATCTTGTGCGTTTAGACATTAATAAGCAATTTATGAGTTATTAGTTTAGACATAATCAACAATTTCAAATTTTAAAGTAGTAAGGATGCCTCACAGTTCAGGGTTTACTTATTTTAATATTATATTTAATATTTCATAATATTATACTAGTATTTTTACATTATATTAATTTCTATTTAATTATATAAAATTATATCATAATCTTAATAATCTTAGAAACGAATTAAATACCCAATACCTAATAGAAAGCCGATACAATAAATAGAAACAAATAACTACTTCATAGTACCACAAATGTAAAGCGCTATAGAAATTAAAGAAATAATTAACGAAAGCATAAAGCAAACACACCTATACTACTGAACTAAATAAACAGGTAATAATAGTACAACTATATTATGAATGAAATAAATATTATTAAACTTCAACGTCATAACAATAATAACCCTGGATAATTCACATAGAGCTATCTATCAATTTGAAGAGTTTTCAAACTTTTTTTTGAAGCAAACTACATTGCTTAATATAATTCGTAAAACTATAAACCATATATATTACATCAAAAGTCATAGCCCTTTGTTCACTTTTATCTTAGTTTATATTGTTACGAGTACCTACAAACTTAATTCATATTGCAATTATGACTTAGAAAAGATGAGTGAAAGGAAGAAATAAATAGAATGCAAGCCTCATAAGAATATATCCGTATTCGCATCTAAAAGCTAAGGGAACATAGAGCCAAACCTTGCACTAAATTAGATTGGAAGATTGCCTAAAATTTACTGACCTACAAGCAAATCAGTGGTGTAACATCACGACTACGAAACCATCTAATGGACCTGGAGGAAAGACGTTTCTGTATATTTAAGTAAATCAATATACATTTATTTATGTAATTCACTTAAATATTTACTTTTAAATTTATTGATAGTATAGTGTATTGATATTATAAACATATATGTGTATATATATATAATAGAAATATAATATATAAAGAAATAATATATAAAAAAGTGTTAAAAAAGATAAGTTGACATTACAAATTCGACGGAAATTATTTTAAGTACCTACACTTTGTGAATTTTATTAATTGATACGGATTTATTCCTTCTGTGTTAGTTCTGAAAAACAAAAAATATAGGCTATTATAATATATTAAAATTTAAAAAGTAAATATGTGCTTATAATATATTTAATATTATAATAATAAAATAAATTTATAATATAATATAAAATGAATACAATTACAATATAAAATTATCTGTAAATAATAGAAGTTAAAAATTAATTCGTTGTTATAGGATTCATTGGAACAAATCTACAAGTTACCAGATTATACTACTACAAGTTAGTACAATATTCATGCAAATAAATTACACGTCACTTATTAAATGCTTACATTATATTATTATATATTACATTTCTCAGATATATGATATAATTACATAATTAATTATGTAATCTAGCCACATACTTACCACGACATCAGTAACCTCTGTTATTATTTATAAAAGCTTTCATTAATTAATTAGATTATAATTATTTAATGACTCTACCTAATAAGTAAGTAAATATGAAATAATACTAATATCAGATTTGCGAAAACAAATGTCGTTATTGGGCATTTATCAACTTACAAAATATTAAAATTTTAGAATAGGTTTTATTAATTACTTGACCTACGAGTCCTCAATGAAGGATTCCTTAGAAATGCTCAAGAAAACTAAAAGGTACTGGTTTGTGCGTCAGTGTCTATTGTAAAAGCCAAAGACAAAGCATGTATTATAATGACTTTGACGTTTAAATAGGTGCTTTTATTACTTGTCTACTTACATTTATCGTCGTTTCTGCTGTCACTCTCGTCCGAGGCCTGCCTATTCATCGAAATCCGTTTCTTACGCTGCTCCAGTATTAGTTCTGGAATACAATATGTTTTGATATTATTATTTTATTCATTTTTATTTTATGTAACTTAAATAACAACCTAGGTAACTGCTTATGCGATAGTAAGTGGTAACCATCGTCTACATACAAACAACAGCACTACAACATCGCGTTATAATGTAACTCCTGTCATACGATCCCTGCGTTACCATTCCAAGGGAGTAAAATGTTTTACCTCTTATTTCCTTCTGTTTTTCTTTTCTCTCTCTTTTTGCTTTATCTCTACTCCCTTCAACTGAAATACAGCTTATGAAGCAAGCTGGTTGGCGACTGAGATAGTTAGTACAGATTATTTTTATAATGCAGACGATTTTTTATAAAGTCTATATCGGACTTTTTATGATTACATTATTATTCCAGATATATAGTTTGTGGAGTTGCTTGAACATTAGATGTATCTAAATTATGCTTAAGTCCGAATGTAACTTAAACTTGACACAGCAATGTCCATGTTTTAGATTAACAGATATGGTATCGTTACATATGAATTGAAATTAACTTTATTTGAGACTTATGAATTCGCGCAGTTTGATAGTTTGTATTCATACATATTTTAACTTAAAAATAAATAAACTTCATCGTGTGATGCCTGTGCTTTGCAAAGGAGTGATAAATAATAACAAAAAATATGACTATTCAGAAGTGCTTAAATTTCAATTTATTTGAATAAAGAATTTTTCTATTTCTATTTCTGAGGCTGATTTGTAAAGAGGTGAAACATGTGTCGAATAATACGTTTGTGTTGACATAGGACGATGAAAGGGCCAGTGATAACTTCAAAAGTGATGGTCGACTACGTAGTTCAATTATGTATTTTGTATTTGTACCATTGTAAATGACAGTGGGTCCACCATGCGTTGTTGATGGATACTCTTTACAAATATTATATATTTCATAGCATATGGTATAAACTAGTGCAAATCCTAGATCATATAATGATACTTAAAATTTCATATAAACTTGTGTTTTATATAAGCAATAAAATATCGTCAAATCCATTTTTTTCAATAATTTAACATAGCAAAATTTTTTTCCGGAGTCTCAAGTGTAGGCGCTAATAAGAACGACTATCACTAGTATATTTTTTTGTGTATTTAGAATAACAAATAGATTAAAATTCCGATGACCTCCAATATAATTAGAATAAGAAAATTACATCTAAATAAATGATTATCTACCTGTCCGTATCACACTGAGCCGCACCTGCCTAAGTAGGTTTAGTGATAAACAGCAGAACCGATAAGAGTTACTTGCGTTCCACGACATATTGCGACATATTTACAATTAGTAGCTAAATGGCCTACAAACCATACTGAAATCACAGGCAATATTGGAACAGTGGAGGTGGGGGGTAAAATGGGGCAGGCAGGGTCTGAGATATCGACCCGATATCGAGACTCACGAGTTTATCTGTTTTTTTTATGTACTACGAATATCACGTTATCATGTCACACCCGTATCTCTACTACACCGTAACATAGGTCATCATTCCAGAGGGATAAGATGTCATCCCTTTTATTTTGTCATTTTAGTGCCTGATCTGCACCCAAAAACCGAACACAACTTAAAAGCAAGCTCCTTGGCGGCTATAATAGATGAGTTTTTACAGTCTAATCAATCCAGAGCCTATTACTGTTACGATATTAACCCTAGTTTTGGTGTCACGTGTAGAATCTTTAAGTTTTCGGGCTAAGAAAAATTATAGCTATAAACGAAATATCTTCCAGTATTAATTTGTCTCTAAATTGGTGTTCTTAATCAAGTTTTTGATTAAGAGAGTTCACTAAAAATATATCAATAATAATAATGGAATTTGTGCCATAATAGATGACAAACTCGAGAGCTTGTCTCTTGAGTTTGTCAATTATAATATTAATGATCAACAACATTTTGTTGAGGTGATGAACTGAAGCCTTATTTCAGTTATTAAGTGGAATGTCATATTTATAATACAGTGCAAAGAGCAATAATATATTAATTATTAATTTCGAAAATTTTGATAATCAATCATGACGATATATTATTTATTGTTTTTAATTAATGAATTTATCTATTTATTTTCACCCCAATAGATCCTAACAGTTCAATACCGACTAATCGTGACTTTATCACAAAAGTATTTAAACATCATAATTTTCACAGAATCCAATCAATGGCAATGTCCACTGTCAATCTCTCTGACGGTATCGAGCCACTTAGTTTGAGGCGAGACTTTGCTTCGACTTCGCTTTGTGTGTTCTACCAATTATACAACGGACTGTGTTCTGAGGAATTGTTCGACATGATGCCTACGGCCACCTTTTACCATCGCACCACTCGCCATCGACAGGGAATTCATTCCCACACACTGGAACCTAAGTAGTCTCGGACAGTGCGGTTTCAGAGGAGCTTCCTCCCGCGTACACTTAGATTGTGGAATGAACTTCCTGCCGAGGTTTTCTCACGAACTTCAGCATGGGGTTTTTCAAGAAGGGTATATTAAGGTTTCTTAAGGGTCGGCAACGCGCACGTGACACCCCTGGTGCTTCAGGCGTCAATACGTTAACCATTTACCATCAGATGGGCCGTATGCACCATAGTAGTATAAAAAAAAACTGTCGACGTCGCGGTGAACTTGACATGACCACTTTAGGGATATTTGATTGATTTGAATACAACGAACATAAAGTGAGCCAATGGAGAATATGCCACAAATATAAATTATTAAACTTACGACCTTTTATATATAACTCAACTAGACAATGACATTTTTAAATACATTTTTATTGAACTTTAGATTAACCATTCAAGTTGCAAGTAAATAATGTGAAATATAATATGTATAATTAATAAGCCGCCTTACTTTTATAGGCATATATATATATAAATATAAATATATATATATATAGATAGAATTATACGTAACTTAGGGCCATTTCCATATGTATAAATTATGTTTATGCAAAGGTAGATTTTATAATTTTAAAATCTATCTTTGAATTACGTAATGGTTTTCAAATTATCTGTCTATCTAGTGAAGAAATGTATCTTAGTACCAATTTAATATTCTGGGTCAATAGAGAGTACTCCGTTGTGGAGCGAAAAGGGTCCATGTATAGACAGACGGACAACAAAGTGATCTCAAAAAGGGTTCTGTTTTCGGGTTTCGTTTATTCAATACGATATCAAACTACCTGCAGTACCTGTAGAGATAGGGATTATTCTCCTTACTTGTGAACACAAAATAGAAAAAGATTTGTAATTCACACATAACACGATTACCTGTACAATATTGTTATACCAAACACTTAAAACCAAGATATATAAAACATTACTTTTATATTTATACTATATACAATGACACATTCTATAGATGTATACTCTGCACAAACTCGTCCTTTCTTTGGAGAAAGGACGAGTTTAATTGGATTGTAAGCCATGATTGCGCTCTAAACTCAAAAACGTAGCTCAAAAGACTGATCTAACCTAGGAAAATGAATGGTGCTCCAGTAGCATATTGTCGCCATACTGGCAAACACAGTGTTGACGGGGACCCCCGAATGGAATGACGATCTCAATTATGTTGTAGAAAGACGGTGAATACGAATACCGACCAATTACTAAAGATAGTAAATGGGGGAAGCATCTTCCATATTAGATAAATGATTGTTTATATATGTGAACCGATGATTAATAATCATCAATCACATAATAAGACATCGAGAGAAAAAATAAGATAGCTGATTGTGATTCTACTGAAATAATAATTATGGTAACTTAAATTAACATTTAACGGATATGAAGCTTACTTTAAACCACAGATAACAGAATATTACATACTTTAAACGTACTCTGGGTTCCCCTAAGTTTCAAAACAACAATTTCTTGTCTCTGTTCCAAACAAAAACATAAGTGACACACATACTGTATTATTCATCCAAATCAATCACAACCAATACCACAACAAAAGTATCTGCATACACAAGTATTATATAGAGTCGGATGCACTTTATATCGATGCTATTGTGTTGTAATATTCATTTATATTGCTATTGCGAACGGGAACTACATCAGTACGTAGATAGCTCAAGCGATCGTATTGCATAACATGGTATAATAAGATGTAAGTAAAAACTATGTACCCGTTTGTTATATAGGTACTGCACTTAAGTGTAACTATAATTATATCATGTTATCTCAGATGCAGTGGTCAGAGGCATTGTTAAATGTAGATGTCTTGCTAAAAGCCAAATTTCACTGATCATATTCGAATTAGTACGGGGACGATCGGAATGCCATATCTCGGAATAATTTGGTTTGTTATCGATGTTTCCATCATAGAAAAAGCAATTAGACATATAAAATTACATACACGACATACGTTCAGTCATTTTCTGGTGTCAGCCATATTCGTACCTTTCATAAGTCGTGGTAAGCACGGCGTGGTGTAACGTAATCGAAGGCAAATCTAGTAATAATAGTATCGATACAAACACTTAAATAAAATATGCCAGTATTGCAATCACATATGGACGTGACTCATTTACGACTCAAATCGCGACATGTTTTCAAATTTGTTTTCATACTAGACAAAAGGCTATTGTACTATTTGAGGAAATGGCAATTGTCGCTAAATAAGCATGTGGTAACAAAGAAAAGTGTTACCAGAAAGATTTAAATGCCAGTTTACTCTTATCGGAGTAATCTTCGCGAGGAATGTGAAATGGTAAAAGCCCGAGTCAGAAACGATCGCACTTTCGTTGTAGCGTTCCCCTGTGTAATTATCAGAAAGCAACAGCCGTTTACGCGGAATAATAGTACTTACAACACATTTCAATGCAATAAATAGTAAACAAAACAGAATAATTATGTAGCAGAGCGTGCGACCTTTTCTCTTTATTAGTAGAGGTTCAGTGTTCTCAATAACGCAATGATTCTATCTATAGGTACTCGTATGTATCTTTCACATGAGACTTATAAGTAATCTTCAAGTAAGGGCCCGGATATTTCGTTTTTTACATGAATTAATTTATGTAAGAAACGAAATATTATAGTAAAATTGTAGTAGTCTTCTAGAGGCTATAACTGAACAGGATTGAAGTTATTTGTGCTAAGTTTAAAAAAAACAGTTCATAATTTCAAATTACAAACTCGGAAGTTTTCGCTTTATTGGAGAACTTTGCAAATGTGTTCAATAAAAAACAAGTAATAAAAACGCAACGCGAACGCAAGACAAAAAGCAAATTGAAAAAAAAGTATATCCGCCACATTCCCACAGATGCAGCTCAGTGCACATGCAACTCGACAAGTGCCTAATAAAAAACACAGTCGTCGACCCCGAGTGCGTCAGCCATCAGTGACGATAAAGGAGCTCGCAGTTCTTCCGTCACGTACAAACACGGGGAGCAGATGACGATCAATTAAAAAGTTTGTACGTATTAACTATGCGGGAATTAGTTCGGTTGGACTTGCGTGCCAGATGGATTCAACAAGTTTCTTTATGAGAAATAGGCTCGACTTAACTTCGCCGAGTACTCTCAATGAGGTCGCCGACCGTACATTAACTGTACTACTGTCAAGATTATGTTCCTTGCATTAATATTATCTCTATGTACATACTGATGGCGTTATGGATGATTAAACATATTGTTTATGTAATCGTATTATGCAAGGCTTGATGGTCTAGCGGTTTAGCCTTAGTTTACTTCCGATACCCGCAGTTTCGATTCCACGCCCTTTGCAAACATTTATTTGCTAGTAGCTAACTCGAACGATGCATTGTTTGTATTGGTTTGGATATTGTGTATGTATGTATTATGTATGTATATGTATTAACGAAAAAAGTTTTATATAATTCTATCAGTTGTTTACTACCCTCAACACAAACTTTGCTTGTAGATGGCGCTGAGTGATTTGTGCATATTATTTTTATATATACAGCGTTACTAAATTATTCTGAGTTAATAGCAGTCATGCCAACACTATTCTCATAACAGTGTTAACTAAACAAGAGTTATGCTATAACTCTCCCAATACTGCACAACTCAATACAATGCTAGGTATTTCATTACATAATACCACCATTCTACTTTACTTAAATAGCACCGAATATAGTATAATCTAACTATGACTTAACTTATTTCGATAAATCTAATACGAATTATTTCGATAAATCTAATGAAAAATAATATAAGCATATATTTTTTAAATGAACTTCTTACGTTATTTACGATCCACTGTAGTATTCTACCTACGATGTTAATTTTCGAGGCTGTAATTTATTTCAGCTGAAGTATCAACAAAACACTCAGCTTATGCATATAAAAGTAAAAAATAACAAAATTATTATGTATGAGTGTAAAGCACTAAATAGCATATTAATTGTATAATAACACAAAATTAACACATTAAGCATTAAATCAATTTAGAAGATGACCTGGACGATTAGTAAATCGTGACCTAATAATAGTACATCTACAATGTGTCGTATTATATTTAACAGATTAACAAAAATAATTGCAGGGGTTATAAGAGTACAAAAATAGAAAAGTTACCCTTAGCGGTAGTACCGGTAACACATCTCTATTCTGATCTCGTATTAAGAAGTATGAAAAACAACAAATTCGATTTTACTAATTTTAGTTATGTTCCCTTTTAATACATGATGCAATGCGGTAAAGTGCTGTATTACGTTCACCACAATGACTAGTTTATAACAGAATCAGCAAAACGTCTTACTACTTCTTTGAGATTGCAATAATATTTTTTTAAAAGCATCATAAACGTTGTCGCCTTGAAATAATCAGAACAAGTAGTAGTAACAGCGAACATTGAAAGGTAGCAATCACGTGATAATCAAATACGTCAACAAAATAGATATCTAAACATTTTATAGGTTATCTATTTACAGGTAATGACGTTGACACTTTGATAGCACTAGTTTCTTTGTATGACTACATTATCATCTACACTTGACATATTTCACTTTTTGGTTCTATATTTACGAGCAATGTCACAAATAAAAAACCTATTGCTTGGAATTTTCCTGATAACCGTTTAATGTAGTGACATGCAATGTTATAATAGTGCCATGATGCCCATGGTTTACGACGTACTACCCCTAGTATTTCTGAACACAATCTAAGTATGAAATGCCACTTGTGACATCTGGAATAAACAGGCGACAAAGTTAGTCTCGAATAACATATTTATGTAAGCAGTCATTACCTTTCTTCTCCATAGCCTGCTCCCAAAGTAAGGTAGTGATATCATCTACCCACGCGGTTCTCACTGCAGTGTCACTAGTTTCCAACTTGTAGGACTTGAGGTTTCTCTTCTTGTACCATATAGAAAATTTGAAGTGATCTTCAACTTTTGCCGTAATGCCCAAATCATCTACTGGTATGTGATCTTTGTAAATAAAGCATTCTACTCTTGGACTCTGAAATATCATAAAAATGTTTTCTTCATTATCGGTATTCTTATTGATTGAAAAACCAAGAATGCAATACAAAACGTACTATTTACAATGTGCTGACTAGTGACTTGGTTATCAGATCGAAACTAACATTATACAATTTTTAAAATTGTTGTGTGTGACAATGAATCTGTCTTGTATTGCATTCTAGGTTAGGATCTCATTATCCTTGTCTCATTTGTTTTATTAAGAAATTCATCAAAGAAACGCCAATACGACAGGCAATCGGCCACTGCAACGTTGGATTCAAATGAGCAAACGAAATAAGAGCTTTTATTTTTTTTCTATACCACAAAATAGAGTGATAGTATTAATTATAATATAACATAATTTCTTATTATTATATGAATGATTAAAAAATATGCAGAACGTATATTCATAAAAAGGGTAAGAATTGAGAGAAACTTCAAATCAATCCGAAATATCCTATATCTGGTCCGTTATATAGATATAGCGCAACAATTAATATTATTTTTTAACTCACGTAATTTGCTACTATTTAACTAGTTAGATGCTTACAAGAATATTAAGTATACATGGTACTATAATAAATATATAGGTATATTATAAATAATTTACTAATATATCAGTTGTTGTTTAGAATTATTTCACGCGTTATTTTATGCAGTGAACCTTATTGCGTCATGCCCTTATGCCACTTGCCACCTTTATTTACAAAGCTTGCGTCTGATGTCGTAATATTGTACATGTTTGCATTGTAATATCTCATCTTGTCGTTATATCTTTTAGATGTAAGTATATATATATGATTCATCACTAACAATTAGATACTAAAATAAATAGGTACAATATTTTAAGATTTATTTAAACTTCATTTAACACTCTAATTCACATTTACATAAATATATAAAATATGTAGGTGTAAATGTAATTTATACAAATGTATATATATCATTTTATATCATTTAAAGTATGCAAATTATACTGATGATATTCCACTGTTATAACTTAGAAATGTTACAAATACACATTGCATTGGCGAAACTCGGATGGTACGAGTGTATTTGATATAACTCACAACAAAGCGAACATTCTCACGTATTACGTTCATTAGACTTCCTGTGTCAACAAACAACGAAGCCGACGACGCGTGGCAAATTAGCGTGGCATTGGGAAGGTCACTGGCTCTCACCATTAAACTGTCATGCCACAACAAGCAATATGTGAAACTACACACAATTTTTATAAGCAATTGGATTTATGGCAAGTTGTACAGCCTAACTGATAACTATATGCCCATAGTGCTTTCATGGTTATGAACAGCGCTATGGGCATAAAGTTATCATGTGGCACCCTGATACTCTTCATGCGTTGGGACTAAAATACTACTAATACTAAAATAATACCTAATTCGATAACATAAATATCACATCTCATACTCTATAATTTCACTGCCTAAACGCACACTACTGCACACTTTCCATGCTGTACTTTTGACGGTTAATTATTAATATCGTGACAAAATTTGTAATAGACCAAAATAGTAAACGATTTTAAAATTAATCATATTTCTCCAGGATACGATGAAAACACAGTCGAATAAAGAACCTCAATTTTTCGAATTAAATTAAAATACCAGTACGAAACAATAATATCTATCCCCATAAAATAGGAATGTAATACTGTATCTGAATAGTATGACAGAACTATTTAATAAGTTCATTGGTAAACAGTTGGCGCCAGAGTGCCAGGGCAATGGCGCGTGCTCCATATATGTTTCAGTTATAAGCACATTTCTCTGCGGTAGACATCATTATTGTGATGTAAGTTTAAGTGGAAGATACTATACCTATTTAAAGATCTAAGTGGCACTTACTGATATAATTAGTACGCTGTTTTACGATATATGGAATCTAAACTTCATTTAATCTGTATTACGAATCTTGATACTTTAGAAAGGATATATGTGTATATTATGGCTCTAAAAAATACTGGCCAATTGTTGAAATGGGTAAACTTCAGCCATAAAACAGACAGACTACCATCATCTTATTATTGATTTAGATTAAAATATTTCATACTTATTGATTTAGATTGTATATAAATTACTGTAATTATCTTATCATTGTATGACAAAAAAACAACAACAATTTAACTAATAAAATATTTCAAGAAACTTTTGATGTATATAATTCACAAAAAGTAACCATGTTTGGTGTAATTTATTAAATTATGAAATAAAATAACGTTTTTCTATAGATATACTTACAATACGGTTATATTATATTATAACTTGTAGGTATGGGTTTGTACGTTTACGTATTATATGTTATATGTTTCGCATAAATACTCAGTAGTCCTTATCAGAGGATAGGTATAGACACAAGCAATAATTGTTTTGCATATACGCTAATATTTTCATTGTGTATGTGATAATGATTCATTCATTAAATTATGAATCATTTTCGTGATATGATAATTAAATGCCTACATATTTTTTAACGTCCTGTTGACAATGATATTTTAAACTTGAAGACAAATAGAAAGGTAAACAAAAAGATAAAATACATAAAGTAACACAAAAACTTGCCAAGTTTCAACAAGCGGGAAATAAGACATTACGGTATCAATTTTTCTAGGAAGTTCCACTCTTAAAACTTTCTACAGTCACTATAATATTACTCAGGACTCGCTAATCTAAGTCAAATAGTTTTTGCATGACTTCTTTATGCTCTTCTTCTCTTTACAAATACAAATATTACAAATGTCTACTAACAACAATATGTTATCTGAGCTACTAACCTTCCTAAAGACTACAGTGATCAGCACCAGCTTATCAAATAAGAATATCCTCATGAGTTGTCTTCTCCGTCGGACGACATCCATCGCATAAAATTCATTTTGTCGCAACAACCGTCCTTGTTGCAACAGGTTCAGATCAGGCTGAAAGTAAATAAAATATTTTAGTATCACAACATACAAACATACATACCGACTGTTATCCCAGATAGGGTAGTCAGAGGTACTGTCTTCTGTCGAGGTTGTGGTGAACGCAATACTATACACATGGCTAGATTCCGTTGAATATTTGCATATTTGAACTTAACCTAATATGGTGTATTTAACTTGCCATGGACTCGAAATAAGAACATGTCATCTGTATTATCACGCCAGTTGTTAGTCATAGTGTAGGTAGTACGTAGCGAGATTTCAGTGCCACCTAGAATTCTTATATGCAACTCCTACTTCACACACACCTTCAAAACAGGCCAATTTCAGACATTCAAGACTCTTTCATTAGACTGCGCATGATCTATCTATTCATGATAGATCAGACTTGGGTTTGGGAGTTGTTAGCAATGGGGAATAGTGACCCTATTAGTAATAATGTATTTTTTACTATTTGATAATGAAATGTTGCACCCGCCTGCGCTAACGGTATACGCTGATAGTGCCCTATCAGTGGAATATAATAGACTGACCATGAGATAAGGTCAGATCGTCATTATAGTGAATTTACTAGGTATTACTACCTCTATAAAGTATTGTGGTTATCTACAATAGTTTCCAGGCCGTTCCAGGGGGCCGTATAGGTGGACCTGAAGTAATAATAAGCAGGAGCAGGCGGATTTACCTTCATTAAAAAAAAGTCTAGGTTTTTGATGGTACAATATCTTGTGTTTACATTCCCATTATACGTATGTATTATTTAGACTCACAAATTTAATATTATAGCTATATGATGTCACCGAATAAATGATGATCTTACCTACTGGAGAGTGGGATAGAGAGAAAGTGGGGCGATATATAAATGTATATATAATTTGAAACAGTCTTAAAACATATATGTATTCCTATTGCGTTGCTTGTTAACAATAGTATATTTATCATTTCAATACATCAAATATGACAACAGAGACGTTTACGCCAAAATGGAATAGCCGGGCGTGTCTTACTCAAACACTATGTATAATACAAAGTAGTAGGCATATAGTATATAATAATACAGTTATGTACCTACATTAAATTACTTCAAACTTATTTACTTCATTTAATGGTTATAAATATTTCAAGCGTGTTTGATTTGGTATGGTTTTCGAAACTGTGGCAGGATAGTCGTCAGTATATTACAGTTAAAATATTACTTAATTATAATGTAGACAAATAATATTTTATTAAGAACTTCCATTACAATTATTATTGAGATTATAAAATGTGGCCAATCATACATTGTATTATATACAATACCTACTTAGAAATACGTAAGTCAATGTTAAGTGACACAATAGTTGTCATCTCAAAATAAGTACAAACACTGCGGTTTTATGATAATATTTTTTAAATATATTATTTACATATCACAATTGATTTGAATGGTTAATGTCTTGAGAATTACAATAATTAATGCAATATATATGAATAGAAGGTATGTATAGATATGAAGAAATGGACGATCAATACCAGTTTCTGAATTTTTAATAGTGTGTTATAATAGTATCCGAAGTAAACAAAAACAAACCGTAGCAATTGTTAATTTTGCAACTTCGTCGTCTTATGTCTAATTGCAAAGTAAAATATACCATTTAAATTTATGTGATTATATAGGTATAATTTTGAGTCCTGACCGCTCTGCACTTTTTAGTTGACAGTTATCTATCATCAATAATAAATAATGTCGACGACATATCAAGTTTACCATTTACTTTTTATCATATTGTCACCTTAGATTCTGAACTGTAATTTTATTACACAATAAATATTGCGTAATTTTTTTAATTGCTAGCTTATTTAATTTAATTATTGTCTATATAATGGAACAAACTTTCTTTTTAGTTGATATTATGCACTTTTAGACATCTTTAAAACAAACTATTAAATATCCTCACTTACCGGACAGTTTTGAATATTCTCCAACGCCATAATTTCCTCGATCGCCGTCAAGATCCTTTCGATCACTGTTTTTGCTTGCTTTAAACTTTGCAATGGCGTTTCTTCATTATCGGAACACTCGCCATTACTGCCACCGGTCTCGTCACTGTCGACGCTCAAATCAGATGCCCTTGAGTCTGAATCACATCTTTCATTTTCATACTGTGCATAGGTTTTAACTAGATCCACTAAAAATAATTTGTAGCGAGGAAGCCTTTGTATTGGTTCTAACAGATAACTTGATAAGTCTAATCGATCATTCATTTCAAATTGTCGTCTCTGAAATAAAATATATAAATATGTATATATATTAAAATTGCGCAAATATATCCACAACCGATCCTCTCTGTAAAAGCGTACTTTTCTGATCTAAATCTCTGATAATGTTTTATGTAACATCTAAGTTCTCAGGAGTAGCAACGCATGAGGGGTATTATTACGAAGGCACGTGATTATGTAAACACTAGTACTTTAGTGAATTTATCGGCCATTCCAAATTAAAATTCCATATTACCCCAAGAACATTATAGTATTTAAACTTTTATGTTCTTGGGATAATATATGCACTGTATTGGCGACTATACCAACTATATCATATTCTATTCATGATCTTGTTTCATATCCTAAAACGTTAAAAGCAAACTGACTACTAACGGAAAGTGCACTTTGAACCAATGTTTCTATATTTTTGGTGTAAATATTGTTGATTGCAAAATAGATCTGGATATGCATTGAAAGTATTAAGGATAAAGATAGGGTATAAGGTAAGATAGAAAATCTGATTATTTTTTCCATTTATAACTAGTACTGCAACATAAAGTATATAAATAATAGTAAAACTAACA
This sequence comes from Achroia grisella, assembly GCF_030625045.1. Lineage (NCBI taxonomy): Eukaryota > Metazoa > Arthropoda > Insecta > Lepidoptera > Pyralidae > Achroia > Achroia grisella. Next base: position 625,857 of record NW_026713045.1, on the reverse strand, counting down.
ACTTATATTAAAAAAATTATTTGACATAAATCACGTCACTATATAAAACGGTGAAAAAATTGTAAGCGTTTCCCGCAAACCAAATTATGTGAAAACTGTAACTCCTGATAGTATTCGATCGATAACTAACGATCATAACATTTTCTCGTCAACGTTAAACATTAATATATTAGTATCAATAACATTTTATCGCCTTTCACCAGCTTTTGTGAGCAATTTGGGTCGAATGATATGTGATCACGATCGAGAAGTGGGATTACTGGAGCAGAATTTATCCGAACAAGTAGACTGAGTAGGTTAGAAAGGAAATGGCGCGCAACAATAATATAAACTTTCACCATGCTAATATATTTACATTAGCATCCAGGGGTATGGTCAGATTTTTCAGAAAAAAATTGTCACCCTCAATTTTTTTTATATGGTCACTAAAAAAAACTACATAAATGTACTAACGAAAACTAAATGTATCAAGTAGATCTCCATGCATTAAATGGTTATTCTTTTGAAATTCCTCTAATTATCCCATCTATAATATTACGTTATACAGCGCTGTAATTATTATATTTTTAAGCGATTTTCTTCATTTATGCCATTTGATGTCTCCCCAAGAACTCGTCATATCTCCCTAACGGCGAAATAAACTAATTCAAGAAGTACCGAACTACAAATGTTTGCTTTGTTTACATAACTTAGATTCAATCATACTGTGCCATATATATGCAAAGTAGAAGAAATTTCCCTATAAGTAATAAGAAATAAATAACATTCTGATTTCTCTTTCATTTCTTATTCCTACTAACAATTCTTTATTACGATCTAGACTCACAAGAGTCAGAGTAATGTTTGTTCTTTTATTTCATCAACTCACAGATAACATAATACAGTACTAGTAGAAAGTATATCTTCTGAAGGAGAACATTTTCCATATATTGTCTGAATAGTAGATTACACTATCAGAGCAGGGGGTGATTGCTTGCTGAGTTAAACCGGCCGAGATAAATTCACTTGACTATTTTCCCGACCCCATGTTGTCTGGGTAATGTCTCAGATGTTATCGATAATGATTAATGTAATATATAGTAACGATATATATATATGCATTTATATACTTATACTAAAAGAATATCGTCATTTAATTTTACAATTTTTAAAGCATAAATATAAATTATTAGTTTATTTAATAGTTCCAATAGTCGCTCTAATTCTATTGCAATATTCCTAGTCATGTTGCTATTTAGCATTGAAACTGACTTAGACATATAAGACTACAAATGGAAAACGATTTTGGAAGAATGTGTGACGTAAAACAAACATAGACGCAAGTATGACGTAAAACACTGGCCAACTAAATTGGATTCGTTCACTGACCGATCGGACGACGTTAAATTTATTTACAAGTTGTCTCAAGTAGACAAATTTATCAACAATTTCTGATTTAGCGTTAACTGCCACAACTGGCATAGGTGAGACGTACGCATTGTGTTGATCTTTGTTCGTGTTTAACTTAAAACCTATAATTATATCGAAAATCATTATTTGGTTTGTTTTACAATTAGAAGTATGTAACATATTATATAATAGATATCTAAAGATTCAATGTAGAAAGTATTAAACAAGCAAAATATATACCAATTAATTAAAGTTTCTTTGTAATTATAGCTTGAATGTAATCATTGTAATGTAAAGGAAAATCGGTAAGGAATTCATGTTGTTCAATAAGTATGCTCCACCAACCCACTTATATCTCGCGGAACTAAGCGGAACAAGCTGTGGATAAAAATTGTTACAAATTTTAATTTCCAACGGCATTTTTTCTTGTGACCACTATGTTGGTTTTTAACACGTATTATCACGTGTAACGGTAATGTCTACAGTTAGATGCTGCTCACAATTCCGCACACCGTAAGTTACATTACAAAATGAGGAAATAATAGCACGCACGGACAAGCGATGTCGCTACCGCTGCATGCTCGAGAACACGATAATGCAACGATCAATTTGTTTCACATGACAATTTGCCTCTACATCTGACATGCCGCGCTGATATACATTGATCGTTTGTAATCAAAGGTCAGTGCCACAAACAATGCAGTAGACGCCATTTTGTTACAAAGCTGTAAACTACATTGTCTGCTTCATAAAACAAACTTCTTGAGTTAAAGCAAAGCCCAAAAAAGTAAATTTCTGAGACTTAACGATACACTGAATTTAAAATATTTCGAAAACGAAATTGTATCTCTCGCAACGTAATTAGCTTACATAAAATATAATTTAATAAGGGTACAGCGTTGTGGAATTAAACTACTTTCGCGTATTGCCTTGCATAACGTATTTCAAAAGTTGTCCTGGACCTTGAATTTACCGTTTTACTAAAATTTTAGTATTTGATTTAAAAGTTAAATGTAATTACTATATTACTATATATATAATATATTATTTATTTCTGTTTTACGTCTACTCGTTTATTTTTACAGAAAAAGTATGAATCCCTAATATGAAGTCGGCCTCTTCAAAAATCATAGTG